>NC_080792.1:66573525-66927579 GCF_028018385.1 Neofelis nebulosa
ACTCCAATGCCTCTGAGAGGAAATGAAAGCAAGAAAATGTTTGAGAAGTCTGAAATTCTCAAGTGGCTCTTTGTACGGAAACCTTAATGAGTCAGCTCATTGGGAAATAAGATTCTGTAAGAGAAAACATGTAATGGAGAGTTTTCTGTCAATGAGAGAAGAGAGCCTTGATTGCTTTTTGTTTTAATCTTAGATCAAACTACTCATTAAACAAGATGATGATCTTGAAGTTCCTGCCTATGATGATATCTTCAGGGATGAAGAAGAAGGTGAAGAGCATTCAGGAAATGAAAGTGACAATGGGTCAGAGCCTTCTGTGAAGCGCACACGGTTAGAAGAGGTGGGTTTTGGCCTCACCACCGTCTTGAGTAACGTCGTTCCCAGAGGTCAGAGCTCAGGCTGGAGCCTTCGGGGTCCAGGGGTGGCTGGGATTCAGCAGGCACTGGTATTGACCCTAGACTCTGCTATCCCCTGGCTGCGTGGCTTCAGGCAGGCTACTGAACTTCTCTGAGCTTTGACATCCTTGTCTGTACAGTAGAATTTCATCAGATGAAATGAAACTTAGGATAGCTCAGCTCTTTGGTGAGCAATACAGAAAGTGACACCTGGGTGGCTCAGTCAGTTAAACATCCAACTCTTGATTTCAGCTCAGGTCGTGGGGTTGCAGTTTGTGGGTTCAAGCCCCATGTTGGGCTCTGCGCTGACAGTACAGAGCGTGCTTGGGATTCTCTCTCCCTCTCTCTACCCTTCCCCTGCTCATATGCTCGCTCGTGCTCTCTCTCTCTCTCAAAGTAAATAAACATTAAAAAAAAAAAAAAGGCAGCAATACAGAGAAACGATAAATACCATAAACATCCTCTCCCTTCTCCACTCCCCTCCGGATTCTCTGCAGTCACCATGAAGGAACGACATGGATCTATGGCCCTCAGCCAGGCTCAGTCTCCAGTGGTGATTCCAGGGGAAGCATCTTGTGTGCAAAGATTAGAGTTGTTTGAGCCTCGTGAGTCTTGGGTCTGAGATGCTTACCCGATCTGGGGCCTGGCCAACAGAAGTGGCCTGCCCAACACTGGTGGCTTCTGCTACATGGAAAATTAAAGGTGGGAGGCAGTTGTTCCTCTAATAGGGCCATGTTTTATTCTAGTGTTCAGTGCTGTGGAAGAAGCTGATGCCCTCTGATTCCCAGTCCTGGGTGTCCATGCTGAAATTTGCCTCTGGAATGTTTCATCCTTGGCCTGACATTTCCCAATAAGGTGCTTTAGCAGAGCTCTTTTGAGCCATTTTGGGGATATTCAGTACACTCTGTCCATCTGAGGGGTGTGTCCTGTAAAGGTAGGAGTGTTTTCTCCTTACCTTTCCTGCCTTTGAGCCATCCTTTCTCTAGAGTTTTGGGTAGTCTGATCAGAGACCTCAGATACATTCTTAAATTCTCTTTCATCTTGTCTAGCTCTTTATCTGTTCCACTCTCTGGCCAACATCTGGTCTTTATCTTCTAATCTTTGATTTTTAACAGCTCTTTTTTTGTTATCTAAAGCTCCTTTTTGTTGTAGCATTCTTTTAACTATTAAAGAACTGCTTTTCATCAGGCTCCAAATATCAGTATCTGGGGGATTTTCTTTGGAAACATTCACGTTCTGCAGATAAGAATCTTAGAATTCTCCATCCCGACTAATAAATATATTTCAGCACCTACTCTGTGCCAGGTGTCAGTAAGGCCCTGGTGTCTCTGGGAGAGAACAAATTCCTGTCTTCACAAAGCTTCTTTTCCATTGGGGGAGATATCAGGAATGAGCACAGGTCAAGGATGGTTTCAGGTGGAGAGCTGTGTCATATCAGGAAAAATAAAGCAAGGTAAGGGGCTGGACAGGGAATGGGCTGCTTTTATGAAGGTGGCTATGGACACTTGACCTGAATGAGGAAGGAAAGAACCAAGAATATCCCTAGAAGGTACATCCAGTGCAGTGTACCCAGACACAAGGGCCCTGAGGGAAGAACAGGCAGGCTAGAACTGATGGGAGGGTTTGTCAGTAAAGAGAATGTCGTTGGTCTTGATGAGATGTCAGAACAGAACATGTCAGAGCCTCCATTGACATGCTTAATGCATCTATTTAGAATCTGAGTTTGTGAATGCTTTCTATGATATTCACATGCATAATTATGCATGTTACACATGTGTAACATGCATAATTTCCCACCGACTTTATTTTAAAAAAATTTTTGATGTATACAACACTTGAAAGGATAGTACAATGAATGCCCGTATACCTTTCATATAGATTCAACAATTTTGCACATTTGTCACATTTTGCCATATTTGCCTTCTTTTATATATATATATATGTATATATATGTATATTTTTTTCTTTTGCTTAATCATTTGAGAATAAGTTGCCGGGGGACCTAAGTTGCTTGGTCATTTAAACATCTGACTTTTGATTTCAGCTCAAGTCATGATCTTGCAGGTTGTTGGTTCAAGCCCTCATTGGGCTCTGTGCTGACAGTGTGGAGTCTGCTTGGAATTCTGTCTCTTTCCTTCTCTTTCTGTCCCCCACCGCCCCCAGGCACATGCATTCTCTCTCTCAAAATAAATAAGCTTTATCTACTTTTTAAAGTGTTTATTTATTTATTTTGAGAGAGAGAGAGAGCATGCCTGTATGCGAGCAGGGGAGGGGCAGAAAAAGAGGGAGAAAGAGAATCCAAAGCAGGCTGCACACTGTCAGCACAGAACCCAATGAGGGGCTCGATCCCACAAACTGTGAGATCATGACCTTAGCTGAAATCAAGAGTTGGATGTTTAACTGACTGAGCCACCCAGATGCCCCTAAATAAATAGTGAGCCACCCAGATGCCCCTAAATAAATAGACTTTAAAACTCATCTTCAGGGGCGCCTGGGTGGCGCAGTCGGTTAAGCGTCCGACTTCAGCCAGGTCACGATCTCGCGGTCCGTGAGTTCGAGCCCCGCGTCAGGCTCTGGGCTGATGGCTCGGAGCCTGGAGCCTGTTTCCGATTCTGTGTCTCCCTCTCTCTGCCCCTCCCCCGTTCATGCTCTGTCTCTCTCTGTCCCAAAAATAAATAAAAAAAAAAAGTTGAAAAAAAGAAAAAAAAAAAAAAACTCATCTTCAGGGCACCTGGGTGGCTCAGTCGGTTAAGCGTCTGACTTCTGCTCAGGTCATGAACTCGTGTTTTGTTAGTTCGAGCCCCGCATCTGGCTCTGCTGACAGCTTGGAGCCTGCTTTGGATTCTGGGTCTCCCTCTCTCTCTCTGCCCCTCCCCTGCTCATGCTCTGTCTCTCTCTGTTTCTCAAAAATAAATAAATGTTAAAAAACAAAAACAAAAAAACTCATCTTCTAAGATCATTCTCCTCTATAAATGCAATACCATTATTGTATGTAAGCAATTAACGGTGTCCTCTAATATTCAACCCATATTCAAATTTCACTTGTTCCCCAGAATAGATTTTGCAGCTGCTTTTGTTTCTGAAGTGTCATCCAACCAGGGCTGGCACATTTGCGTTTAGCTATTTCTCTTGTCTTTTTTTTTTTTTTTTTTAAATAAAGTGATATCTACACCCAACATGAGGCTGGAACTTATGACCCTGAGATCAAGAGTCACGCTTCTCTGACTGAGCCAGCCAGACACCCCTCTTAATTGTCTTTTCACCTAGACCAGGACCCCACTCTTTTTGTTTTTTCTTTTTTTTTCTGTTGTGTTTTGAATGACATTGGAGGCCAATCCAGTTGTCTAGTATTTATCACTTGTTTGTGGAGTACTTTTACTTGCTCCTCTATCCTTGTGTTTTCTGTAATCCAAGTTTAGGGCTACATATTTGATTTTGGTAAGTTAGCCCTTTGAGACTACCTCAACGGTAATTAAATCTTCATGATTTGTAAATATATGGATTCAAGATATATTCTCAGAAATATTTTTATTAATAAGAGTGTACACTCAGAGATTTAGAGACAACAGGCTATAAATGTGGAAACGTTACCTTCCTTTACTTCCCTTACTCTTCTCTGTTTATGTGAGTTTCTTATATTCTCTGTGTACATTTAGATCCACCTCATACAATGGTATAAATTTTGCTTCAACAGTCAAACATGATTCTATTCTAAAACTCAAGAGGATAAGGAAAGCCTATTGTATTTACCCGTTCTTCTTCCATCCTGATGTTCCAAGGTTTTTTCTTTTGTCATTTTCTTTCTATTTACAGAAAGTCCTTTAACTTTTTTTAGAGGCACTCTGCTGGCAGTAAATTCTCTTAGTATTCCTTTTCCTGAGAATTTCTTGACTTTTCCCTTCATTCCTGAAAGATATTTTCACAGGGTATGGGATTTGGGGTTAACAGCTGTTTTTGGTCAGTGCTTGAAAATGTTATGCTACTTCTGGCCCCTGTGGTTTCTAGTGAGAAATCTGCTGGCATTCATACTGTTTTATCCTATACATAAGATGTCATTTTTCTCTTGCTTTTTTTGAGATTTAAAAAAAAAATGGGGGCTCTAATATTCAGAAGTTTAATTACGATGTGTCTTGGTGTGGATTTCTTTGGGTTTAACCTATTGGGATTCAGTCAGCTTCTTGAATCTGTAGGTTTATATCTCTTGCCAGATTTTAAGCTAGATTTCTTTGTTTTCAGGCATTATTTATTCCAGGGTGTTTTCACCCTTTTGTTTTCCTCTCCTTCCAGGGCACCAATGACAGGAAAGTTAGGTCTTTTGTTGTAGGTTCACATGTTACTGTTTGTTTGTTTGTTTGTTTGTTTGTTTGTTTGTTTTTCCAGTCCATTTACCCCTCTATTAATCAGACTGGATATTTTCTATCATCGTATCTGCTGGTTCTTTTTCTGTTCCTCCATTTTGCTCTTGAGCCCCTCTACTGAGTTTCTATTTCAGTTATTGTAATTTTCAGTTTTAAATTTCATTTTGGTTCTTCATTTTTCTATTTATTTACTAAAGCTTCCTATTTTTTTCTTTTGTTTCAACTGTGTTTTTAATTACTCATTGAAGCATTTTTGTGATGGCTGCTTTAAAAATTTTTGTCAGATAATTCTCACATCTTTGTCATCTTTGAGTTAACATTTATGGATTTCCTGTTTTGGTGTTCAATTTGAGATTTTCCTGGCTCTTGGTGTGATGAGTGCTTTTCAAATGAAACCTGGACATTTTATTTTATGTTTTGAGACTCTGGACCTTAATTAAGCCTTCTGTGTTACCTGCTTTCTCTGACATCATTCTGGCAAAGGAGCAGGTGGGCAGCATGTCTCTTTATAGCCAGGTGGAGATAGAAGTTAAAGATTCTCCACTTGACCTCCATTAACCACCAAGAAGAGTGGCTCCTTGTTACCACTGGGCAAGAAAGTTCTAGGCTCACTACTTGGCCTCCTCTGATACCACCCCAGTGAGCATGTTGAGAGATGTTACAAGTGAAAGGTGGAAGTGTTACAGGTGGGAGGTATTCACCAGGGTGAGAGTCTAGGCTTCTACTTCGTCTTTGCCAAGTGGATAGGGGTGGGGCCACAGTTTTTGGTCGTGGTGGCTGGATTAGACCAATTATTGTCTAAAAGTTTTCTGTCTTTCAAGGCTGCTCTTTAGGATCCTTTGGCTTTTGTTGAGGACTTTTTTTCTCTGTGCCTGTTGGGGTTTCCAGGTTGCTGGCTTCTTCAGCTCCAAGTCTAGGATCTATAAGCAAAACAAAACAAAACAAAACAAAAAAAAAACAAAAAAAAACCCCAGTGGCTGGTACGTGGAAGGATATTGGTAACATTAGTGCTTAGTGATCTGGTGGGGAAGCCAGTATGAAGTAGCTATGCACTTCTGGATCACACAGTGATGGGGATGATGGAAGGCTGGAGTGGACAGACGGAGCACATGGACAGAGTGTAGCCTGAGCAGGCACTGGGGAAGCATCTGCTTCTGTCCACCATATGGTGTCTGTAGTGCCAGTGGGCTAGAGAGGTCTCAATCATCCCCCACTTCAGTTCTTCTCTTCTCTAGGACCAGGCTGAGCTCAGGACATGGGAATGAATGACCCATGTTTTCCCTCAGGGGTCCATGTCCAGTGGCTTCTGCCTGATTGGAACCTTCTCGGGCTACAGGAGTACATTCCTGGCTTATTTGCTCAACTTTTTTTTTAATGCTTATTTTGAAGGAGAGAGAGAGAGAGATAGCACATGAGCAGGGGAGGGACCGAGAGGGGGACACAGAATCCGAAGCAGTCTCCAGGCTCTGACTACAGAGCCTGATGTGGAGCTCGAACTCACAAGTTCTAAGAACATGACCTGAGCTGGAGTCAGATGCTTAACCAACTGAGCCACCCAGCCTCCCCTATTTGCTCAACCTTTTGTTCTCTTTGTCCCTACGTCAGGAGATAGTGGCACAAACCATGAAGAAGAGGCAGCGAAGAGAGTGGGAGGCCCGGAGGTGAGTGTGTACTACAAGCAGCACCCTGTGCCATGGAGTCTGCAATCCCTCTGGGATACCTATGTTTTCCATGGCGACTAGATACTTTCTTTTTTTTTTTTTTTTTTTTTTTTTTGCATTTGAGGACAATACATTTAGACAGAGAGAAAGAGATTGAGAGTGCCTGTGACCAGGGGAGGGGCAGAGAGAGGGAGAATTCCAAGCAGGCTCTGCACTGTCATTGCAGAGCCTGGCGCAGGGCTCAATCTCATGAATCATGAGATTATGACCTGAGCCAAAATCAAGAGTTGGATGCTTAACCAACTGAGCCACCCCAGGCACCCCCAATTCAGTTAGTTTAGAGTCTCTGGGCTGGTGGCTCCAGGAGTGAGCATGTGTTCCCTGTATCGGAGAAGAGCTCTGGATCCCCTCTGTATCATGCTGTGGTCTTACAAGTGGCAGGACTGGGCTCAGAGGTCTTCTGCTCTCTGTTAGGGATAACAGCCTCTTGTCTTTTATTTTTGTTGTTTTTCCAGATATAGTTTTATTTGTAAGTTCTTCCTAAATGAGATAGATGCTAATTGTATAAAAGTTTTCATAGAAAATGTGAATGAGAAGAAAACTGAATTATCTATAATTCCTCTTCACATTGCAAATTAAAAAATTGAAGTGCTCCAGGGGCACCTGTGTGGCTCAGTCGGTAAGCGTCTGACTTCAGCTCAGGTCACGATCTCACTGTTCATTTGTTCAAGCCCCACTTTAGGCTCTGTGCTGACAGCTCAGAGTCTGGAACCTGCTTCGAATTCTGTGTCTCCCTCTGTCTCTGCCCTTCCTCCACTCATGCGCTGATTCTCTCTCTCTTAAAAGTAAATAAATATTAAAAAAAAAATTGAAGCACTCTAAAATAAAAAAATGGAAAGATTATTGTAGCTTGAGGTGACCGTGCCACAGTGCTGTTGAGTTGAGTATTCCTTACTTGATCCAGTCCCTGAAAGTCTCTGCTGTTCCAGCTGAGGGCGTTGTACTTGGCTACTCCCTCATGAAAGGACAATGAAAATATATTTCGGGAAGTGCAATGAAAAGGAAAGTGAATATAATCCATATTCAATGATTGGAAGAGATTCTGGCTTTGAATCAATCTTCCTGGGGTATCCATACTTGTGTATTTTTTATGTGATCATAACACGCACCTAATTTTGCATTGTTTTTACTTAATCTAACCATTTTTGATAGTTCCAACACTTTTATGACTTGCATTATACTTATATGGCCAATCTCCTTTTCAAACTGGAGGTTACTTCTGGTATTTTGCCATGACAAATAAGGCTGCAATGAACAATTGTGTTTGTGCACATAGTGTTGTCTTGCCTGTTCCTTTGAATTGTTGTCTTAGGATAAAAGTGGGATTCTAAGATTATTCTATGCCATTTTACTTCTTTCATTGCCACAAGGCTTTTATGTCAATATTGCTCCCTTTCCTGCATTGCACATGTGTACTCTGAAACAGTCCATAAGTGAATACAAAGAGTACTGTGACTTAATGTGTTTCTTTGATTACTGTCAAGTTTTAGCATTTTCCAAATGTTTGTCTTCCTTGTACTGCTTCCTGTTGAAGAACTGCATTTTATGTCATTACAGAAGAGACATCCTCTTTGACTATGAACAGTATGAATATCACGGGACGTCGGTATGTACGAATAGGTGTACTTCACCATAAAGTTCTGACTCAAGGGTCAGTGACCTAAAACATGAGGAGAAATGAGCATATGTTTTAGAACCACAAAAGCCTGGGGTGCCTGGGTAGCTCAGGTGGTTAGATGTCCAACTTCGGTCCAGATCATGATCTCGCGGTCCATGAGTTTGAGCCCCGCGTCGGGCTCTGTGCTGACAGCTCAGAGCCTGGAGCCTGTTTCAGATTCTGTGTCTCACTCGCTCTCTGCCCCTCCCCCATTCATGCTCTCTCTCTGTCTCAAAAATAAACGTTAAAAAAAAATTTTTTTAGAACCATAAAAGCCTGATTTGAATCTGAGCCTCACAACTTCTGCTGTGTGACCTAGGGCATGTGGGGCAGCCTCTCTGAGACTTAAACTTTTGTTCCTCCATAAAAGGAAGAGAACAGCCCTCATTTCAGAGGCAGTTGTTAGGATGATCCTGCACACCCAATAGGTAACCAAAGGACAACAGCTATTATTTTTGTTCACCATCAAAAATACAGAACAAGTCTGTGTTTATAATTACCAAGGCCCATCACTGCATGTGTTATGGAACAGAATTTCACATGGAAAACCTACTGTGTTGACTGTGGCAGGTATTTTTTTGCTTTGTTTTGTTTAATTTATTAAAAAAAAATTTTTTTTTTTTAAGTTTGTTTACTTATTTTGAGAGAAAGCATGCACAAGCAGGGGAGGGGCAGAGAGAAGGAGAGAGAATCCTCAGCAGACTCTGCATCATCAGTGCAGACCTTGATGCGGGGCTTGAACTCATGAACTGTGAGATTATGACCTGAGCTGAGATCAAGAGTCGGACGCTTAACCAACTGTGCCACCCGGGTGCCCCTGACTCTGGTACTGTTGAGCAGAGCTCAAGGCTGTAAGGATCCCTAGAAAATTAGTTTCAGTAAAATATGTGTTCAGTGTTAGCATTTGGCCCTGGGACCTTGAACTCTGAGTGCCATATTTCCAGTATCCCTTTTAGTATCAAGGTCTCATTGTCCTTTGAAAGATCATCTTTTTCCCTCTCTGCTCTGCCCCAGCACATGGAAAATTCCAAGCAGTGGGAGGTGGGTGGGGCAGCAGTTGCCCAGCTCCCTCCAGATTTGTGAATCATTCCCTTGGAAATCCTCTCTGGTGGGCAGCCCAGCATCGCACAGCCAATGGGACTTTAGAATCTTCTGGTCAGACACTGATACCCCTTGTTGTCTCCTACCAAAACCCAGACTATGCTCACAGGGAGTTAGTTGCTTCTGTCTGCAGACAGCCCTGTTAGAAAGATCTTCCTCACAGAGGTCCGGAAGCACCCTTCCTCTTTAACGACCAGGTAATGAGAACCAAGGCCCTGCTTCATCCAGCCTTCCTGAGAGTGTGTGTAAGCCTGCCAGCCAGCCAGGAGGAGTGTGTGGACAAAGGTCCCTAACCTCCTGGCTTCATTGCCTCCCCAGGTATCACTGAGGGACCCAGTGAGTTGTGTAGAGGCACTAGCACAGTGCTGTACTCAGGTGTTCTCCCTTGCATGATGAAGTATGTACATAGAAATGACTAGTTAGCAGAGGAGACCATGCAGATGACTTGAGTTCCTCTGTCTTCCTCCCTTGGTTTGGCCTGGAATCCACCCATGCTTCCTTCCCTAGCTGGGAAAACCTTTGATCTTTAGGGGCTTGGCTGGGATCCTGGACAACCCAGCCCTGGTGCACACCCTGCCTAGGAGCACAGCTGCCTTGGACCTCAGGCTTCTTTCTTTCTTTCAGTCAGCCATGGTGATGTTTGACCTGGCGTGGATGATGTCAAAAGACTTGAACGACATGCTGTGGTATGTAGGCCCCAGTCAAGACCAGTGCTATGTGGGGCTTCCTTCTCCAAGTAGCTCTGTCCTTCCACAGTGAGAACAGGGTCTGGAAGAAGACATCACTGTGTGGTCCCCACCAGGAACATTGGACACAACCCCTTTCTGGGAATAGGCATAGCCCTGGTTTTCTTCCTTTGAGGCTTTTGTCTGCATACAAACTCCTAGGGGAAATGTAGGGAGCATTGTTGGGTGCAGAGGGTCAGGGGGTGGGGCCTGAGTGCAGCTCTAACCTTCCCACCCTACCACTCAGCCTTGCTGCCTCGTAAATTCAGGTGACAGTAGGAGTGGGAGATTTGAATATGGCAGCCCTTGTCAGGCAGCTTTGCTTCCCTGGTGTGCTGTGAAATCTGGTACAGGAATAACCCTTAGCCCACCTCTGAGTTTGCTGCACTGGCTGCAAGCAGGAGCACCCAGCACATTGGGGTGCTGTACACAGGTTGGTTTAAAAACTAAACCCAGAGTCTGAGGAAAGAAAATACAGGTCCGGCCTGCTCCACCCCCTCGGTCCTCTGCTCTAGTTCTGGTTTTCTCCTCTACGAGATGAGGGGATATTCTTTCCAGGCCTGAGCCCATGGTGGGGATTGTAATGGTCTTTGCTGAATCAGGGTTTTATGACAGCCGGGGGCTGGGGCAGGACCAAAGCCCTGGTTACACCTAGGCCCCAGGGTGCTCTGTCATCACCCTGAGCAGATGCCTACCTGCCATCCTCAGGTTCAGCTCTCTTAGCCTCACCTGCACTCCCTGCTATGTGCTTGGGGGCACCCTTGACGGCCCACTCACAACAAGTACCTCCAGTTTAGCACTGATGTCAGAATATGCCCCCTTGAAATGCCTCCAGAAAACTCCAGATATAGCACAAGAACAAATGCAAAATAATCTGATACAAAATATATGCATGGGAAGGTTGGAAGGAGGAAAGGGTGGGCTTGGGAAGACGCCCCATGGTGGCATGTTTTGAAGAAGACCTGAGAAGGGACTCACTGCACTGACAGATATGGTGGGGTGCTCGAATGCCCTGCCCCCACATGAACCTTCCAGGGCCTCTCCATCTCACTGCTCCCAGCATCTTTGACTATTCTTGGCTCTGGTCCCAGAGGGGGTTATTGAAGGACGCTGCCTGGAGACTGACAGAGGGTAATACCTGAGGTCCTGGTTCCTTCTGCCATGGGCTGGCCATGGTCCTTGGGGAGGTCAGGCCAGCTTGGGCCTCCATCATCTCATCCACAAAAGATGAGCTTAGAGACAGGACCTTGGAAGGCTCTTAAGAGGCCTAAATTCTGTGACTCTATGTCCTGCCATTTCATACCAGGACAACAGACATGGACTTGATGAGGGTCTGTTGTGGTGTAAGCCATATTGCAGAGGGGCAGGTGACATGAGGGGCTTGGGGGTGGAGTGACACACCAGGACCCACCAGCAACTGAGCACCAAGTCTGCTGCAGCTCTGCTCCAGAAAGATGAGGGTGGAGAGTGTTGGGGTCAGCCAGCTCCCAGAGACCACGTCAGGCCTGCCATCCTTGCCCTGGGAGAGCTCCCTCCTGTGCACCAGAAGTTCCCACTGCTGTGCTGCTATGCTGGGAGCCCTGAGTTGGCTCCATAACCTTCTACCCTGCAGAGGAGAGACTGTCGGGTGGCGGGCCTGGGCCAGGCCATGCTCCTGTGAGCTTTGTTGCACTCTTCTCTTCCAGGTGGGCCATCGTTGGACTAACGGACCAGTGGGTGCAAGACAAGATCACCCAGTAAGGATGCACTCACTCAGGCTGTCAGAGGTTGGCCTGTGCTGTGGCCATGTGCATGGCCTGGCTGCAGCCCAGTTTTGCAGTGGGAAGATGGGTGGCAGAGCCCTGATGAGGAGGGGGCTGGCCTTAGGCCTGGATCCTTGTCACCGAGGAAGGGCTTAGAACTAGGCCTTGTATGGATGCTTCATCCACCCTCGGGGAGCCCAGCAGGTGGAGCCAGAGGTGAGAGGAGGGAGCTCAGTATCCTGGCTCTCCATGTGGTCCTTGCAAGGTAGACATGGGGGCTCTGGGAGGAGGAGGTGAGGACCCCAGGAGTCCTACCAGGGAGGGTGGATGTGATCTCAACGGTAAGGGGAAGGCTGGCAAGGACTGCCAGGAGGGCTGGCATGGAGCCAAATTCTCTTTTGCCCCTTGGTGAGTGGGCTTTAGTGCTCCCCATCACTCCTGATGGAGAGCTGAAGGGCTGCCCCAGAATAGAGATACCTGGGAAGCATGGGGTGCCGGCACCCCCTCTCATCCGCATTATGGTGGCCATCAGGTGAGGACTCTAAGACAATTGACAGGGACCCCTACCCTAACCCTGTCCAAGGACACTCCTTGTGCAGTTTACAGAGGCCCCAGCACCCCCATTCCCTGCCTCTCCACCCCACTCTGCCCACCTGAGTCATATGGTGTAGCCTAGGGACCAGGAGGGTTCTGAGTCTCACAGGCGTGGATACCTTGCTGGGCCTTGTTCCCCCTTCTCTCTTAAAGATGGCATGCGTTGTGTGCAGTGCCAGGCACTGTCCCTGGCCTATGGCAGCCCCTCACATGAGGCTCCACTGTCACTGTCCTGCTCAGTGGCCATCTGTAGGTGGATCTGGACTGGGGTCTGCCCTCTCCTGCTGTGCTTGAGAGGATCCACACCCTTTGCTGTGGACTACTGTCACTATGTAGTCCGTCCACTTGACTGTGACTGCTGGACAGGGCTCTGGCCTCCTGCAGTGCCTGCCCTCAGGAGGCCTCAAATAAGTAAGGGCAGGACAGCTGCCACCCAGAGGAGAGTGCAAGGGGGTAGGGGCTGCGGCCAGAGCCCACCCCTCCCAGCTCTGTCTACTCACATGCCCCCTTGGGCCTGGATCCTCGTCGTGGAGGAAGGGCTTAGAACCTAGCTGCCAAGGCCCTGGTGCCACAGCTGCATTTGGCTTTGCAGAGGTGGTGGACCTTCCTCATCCTGACAGGAACAACCTGTATGGTGGGCTAGCCCCTTAGCCTGTGAGGGGGGTCCCCCGAGGGAAGGAGGGAAGCCACGTGGCCTGGCTGCACATGAGGGAGGAAGGCATCCACCCAGGCGGCTGGCAGTGCTTTCATTCCAGGATGAAGTACGTAACGGACGTTGGCATCCTGCAGCGCCATGTGTCTCGGCACAACCACCGGAATGAGGATGAGGAGAACTCCCTCTCTGTGGACTGTACACGGATCTCCTTCGAGTATGAGTATCCTTGTTGTTCAGGCCGGCCAAGCACAGGCAACACCCCTGCCCTCAGTTTTGCTCAGCCACACACCACTTTATCACCTCTGCAACCCCAGCCCACATCCCCCTGGGGGTGGTGTGGTTGTGGCTGCGGAGTCGCAGGCCTGGATTGTACTGCTGTGTCTACTGTGTACCCAGGCAGGCAGTGGATGAAACTAGAGGCTTTGAGAAAGGGGCCCCCTGGTGTGCTCTCCAGGCTCGGCAAAGCACCAGGTACTGGGGAGTGGACTCTGTCCTGGCTCTTCTGTATGGCTTTGGCTCCTAAATGCCAGTGCTGTGTTCAGAAGCATCATCTATTTATTTACGGCTCATTGTAGGCCTGGTGTGTTGCAGGGCCTATCTGTGCAGTGCGGGCAGTTTAATGATGAGCGCAGACTCTTGCTAAGCCCGTCAGGAAGCAGTAAGCCAGCATGTGATTACAGAGCACAAATGTTCCATAAGAAGGTGGGGCATTGATGGAGTAACCAGGGGGTTGTTGGGTGGCAATACTCAGGAAAGGCCTTTGGGGGGGGCCACATCTCAGGCTGAGACTCAGACACACGGGGTGGGAAGGAGGACAGCCTGGGCCAAGACCGTGGCTGTGCAAAGGCCCTGAGGAAGGGACTGGAGAGATGAGTGCAGTCTGAAGGTCAGAGAGCCCAGGGCAGTGGGAGGTTGAGGAGGTTGTTGAGTTCAATTCTTTATGCTTAAAAGGTCCCTGGACTGCTGGTTGCAGGGATACAGACTGGCAGCTATAGGTATAAGGCAGGGCTGGGGCCTGCTGCTTCAGTGGTAGGTAGTGATGGCAGGAATGATGCTGTCCTATGCCTGCTGGGATGGATGGGGACCAATAAATGTGGATTTGGATAGGTGAGTAAGAAGGTCATGTCTAGGAAGACGTGTTAAATGTGAGGCATCTGAGCTCCCGGATTGGAGAGCCCACCAGGGCCTGACACAGGATGTCCAGGGATCAGGTCCCAGCCATCAGGCTGGGCAGCACTGAGGACAGAGCCCACCATGTGGTCAGAGCTAAGCCTCAAGGGCAGATGTGTTGGCAGAAATGCTGTCAGGGTACCAGCATGACACTGGGAGGTAGGCAGAACCAGCCGACATCCTGCTTAGACCCTTGGGACCGGGAAGAAGGGGCACACAATGGGGTGGGGACAGGATCACCCTCACACACAGCCATGCTCACAGCCCCACTGGCAGTAAACAGTGTGTTTAAGAAGAGGGGGTTTTGTTCAGGGGGGTCCAGCAGAGAGGCGGGTGTGGGAGAGGGCCAAGCTAGGTGTAGCATGCAGGGAGCAGATGTGATGACAGCATGGACTGCCCTGTGTAGCCATGAGGACTGTCTCTGTCACCACAGTACCTAGACTCTCAGAACCCCTGCGCCTCAGTTTCCCCGTCTGTCCAACAGTGATAATGGTGTGCAGACACCCCCTTATAAGCTCTCCATATGGGTCAAATGAAGCTAAGGAGGTGTAACTGGTTGTGCAGGCAGGCTCTCTGGGGATGGGTAGGGCCGTGCACTGCCCAAGCCACGGGTCACTGGCCAGCCACTGCCTCCTTGACTGGGCCCAGCCTCCGCCTGGCACTCTACCAGCACTGGTCCCTCCATGACAGCCTATGCAACACATGCTA
Organism: Neofelis nebulosa; assembly: GCF_028018385.1. NCBI lineage: Eukaryota > Metazoa > Chordata > Mammalia > Carnivora > Felidae > Neofelis > Neofelis nebulosa. The sequence continues at coordinate 66,588,352 of NC_080792.1, forward strand.
CACTGCAGCCAGGTTCAAGCTCTGGTCTGTGCATGGGCAGAAGCGTCTCCAGGAGTTCCTTGCAGACGTGGGGTGAGTGACCGCCTTGGCCCAGAGGCCCCCCACTCCTCCCACCAGGGGAAATGTCCCTCCCCTTGGTTGTGACCAACATTCAGAGGCTGCCTGTTTCTACCTGAAGTGTCTCACTCGGAGACCCCAGAATATTGCCCAAAGTCCTACATATGAAGACCCCTCTCATGAGCACTGGGACTCCTTGTAGAGTGCTCTCAGTCCCACTGGTGCTTGGTGACCTCCATCTGAAGCCAGGTTACTCATGTGACTGGTGCTTGTCATCTTTCCAGCCTCCCCTTGAAACAGGTGAAGCAGAAGTTCCAGTCCATGGATGTCTCCTTGAAGGAGAATTTGCGGGAGATGATCGAAGAGTCTGCAAATAAATTTGGGTAAACACGTGTTTTTCGGCGTTAAGCTTTGTTCAGGCTTCAGCTTTAACCTAAAATAATGCAAAAACAAGAATACACAAGCAAATATGACCTGTCTAATCTTTCCCAAAGTTTTGAGTTCTCTTGGTTTAAAAGTAGGTCCAGGTCTAGAGAAGTCCGGGTCCTTACATCCTGGGGCTGAGGTGTAGACCTCTAGGTCAACCTGGTCTATCCCTGACTGGACACAGGAAATAGCTGTGGGAAGGGCCCCCTGAGGCCAGGTTCAGGCACGCTCTGCCTAGAGGGTCCTGTGGCTGCTTCTAGCATCCTGGGACATGGGAGGGGCTGCACACACATCTCTGCTCTTTCCCCCAACCAATAGGACAGCTTTGGACAAGGCACTCAGTGCCCCAGGTTACAGGGCTATTATGTCAGGTCTTCTCCCCCCCTCCATTCTTGGACCACAGTGGTCTTGCCTTGTGCATTAGCAGGGGCTAGGGAGAGACAGCCGTACATCTGCTGGCCTGGCCTGGCAGTGAGAGCTCACCCACAACTTGAGAGCACTCCCACATGCACACAGGGATATCAGCCATGTTGCTTGCTCCCATTGCAGGATGAAGGACATGCGCGTGCAGACTTTCAGCATTCACTTCGGGTTCAAGCATAAGTTCCTGGCCAGTGACGTGGTCTTTGCCACCATGTCACTGATGGAGAGTCCCGAGAAGGACGGCTCAGGGACAGATAACTTCATCCAGGCTTTGGACAGTCTCTCCAGGTAGTGGGCCACTATTCCTCATCCTAATACTCTTCAAGGAGGCAAGTCACAGGAACCCCAGGGGCATGGGGGTGACTGTGTCCTGCAGAAAGTAATCGCAGTCCACCAGGGGAGCATGTGACACATTTCCTGTCCATCTTCCTCTCAAACCCTTTGCTTCTCCTTTTTGATTTTTAATCGTTTTTTACCTCCTTGACCTCTTCAGTCATTATTTGTGGTGTTTATTCATTCTTGTGAGTTTTTTTCTAGTTTAATCTTCATTTATCAATTATTTGCCTCTTATTTCTAATTTTTTTATTTCATTTCCTGAGATGTCTCATTTTATGTTTTGTTTTTAATGTGTCTGAGCTTGCTTTGAAATAGAACATCACAGTGTTGACCTTCTGGGGGCACATCTTTCTAGAGTACTTGCATTATCGATATAGGTATGCTATTCTCCCTATTCCCTTTTTTCTGATAGTAACTGAGAGGATTTGACCTTGCTCCTTGTCTGTTTCTCATTTTTTGTGTGTAAATTTAGCTTCCCTGACTTTCAGAGGAGGCATGATTCAGACAGCTTTCTAACTTCAGAGAACTACCACTTCTGTTGCTGTGCAGTGTTAAAAAATGTAGGGGTCTGCTTTCTGGGGTTTCCTGCCCTGTTCCCTGACATACTTTTTTTAAATAGTTTTACTGAGTTATAATTCGTACACCATATAATCCACCCATTTAATGTGTACAATTCAGTGGCTTTTAGTATATTTACAAGGTTGTGCAAATATCACCACTACCTAATTTTAGAACATATTCGTTGCATCAGAAAGAAGCCCCCCATTCCCCTTAACCATCACCTCCCAAATCTCCCATCTCTCTGAGCCCTAGGCAACCACTAATCTACTTTCTGTCTTCATAGATTTGCTATTTTGGACACTTCGTATAAACGGGATTGAACAATACATGTCCTTTTATAACTGACTCCTTTCACTTAGGCTAGTGTTCTCAAGGTTCATCCATGTTGCAACATGAAGAAATTTCCTTACTTTTTCTTGCAAATAAGACTCTATGGTATGGATATACCACATTTTATTCGTCCATTGATCAGTGATAGTTTATACCTTTTGACTGTTATGAATAATGCTGCCATAAATACGCATATATAAGTTGTGTGGACGTGTTTTCATTGCTCTTGTGTATATGCCTGGGGATGGAATTTCTGGGTCGTATGGTAAGTCTGTTTTATCTTTTGAATAATGGGTAGACTGTTTTCCAAAGTGATTACATCATTTTACATTCCATCAGTAGTGTATGAGTTTGAATTTCTCCACACCCACGATAGCCATCCTAGTGTGAAGTGACGTGAAGTGGGATCTCATTGTGGTTTTGATTTGCATTTCCCTCATGGCTAATGATGTTGAGCAGCTTTTCATGTGCTTATTGGCTATTTGTAGATCTCATTTGGAGAGCTGTCTATTCAAGTCCTTTGTCCATTTTTAAATTGTCTTTATTATGGAGCTGTAAGAATTGTTTCCTATATTCTAAATATAAATCCCTTACCAAATACATGATTTGCAAATATTTTCCCCCATCCTGTGGGTTATCTTTTTACTTTCTTGATACAGTTCTTTGAAGCACAAGGTTTTAATTTCAGTCATATCCAGGTTATCCTTTTTCTTTTGTTTCTTATGTTTTTGATATTATATCTAAGAAACCACTTCACAGTTTTATAGTTTTTGCCTTTACATTAGGTGTATGATTCATTTGAGGTTAATTTTTGTGTCTGGTGCAAGGAACAGGTTCAACTTAATCCTTTTGTATGTGTACATCCAAATTGTTCTAATACCATTTGTTGAAAAGACTTCTTTCCCCCCACTGAATCATTTTGGCACCCATGTTGAATATCAGTGAACTGTAAATATGAGAATTTATTTCTAGACTCTCAGTTCTGTCCCATCAATTGGTGTATCTGTCCTTGTGGCAATACCACACGGTTTTGATTACTGTAGCTTTATAGCTAGTTTTGGTTATTCTGTGTTCCTTGAAGTTCCATATGAGTTTTAGGATCAGCTTGTCAGATACTGCAAAGAAGTCATATTGCTTTGAACCTATAGATAAATTTGGGGAGTATTGTTGTCTCAACAATAGGAAGTCTTCCAGTCCATGAACATGGGATGTTTTCCCATTAACTCAGATCCTCTTTAATTTTTTTCAAGAACGTTTTGTATTTTTCAGAGAATAAATTCTTTTTGTACTTCTTTTGTTAAATTTATTCTTTTTTTAAAATGTTTATTTATTTTGAGAGCACATTCACAAGCAGGGGAGGGACAAGAGAGAGGGAGAGAGAGAATCCCAAGCAGGCTCCACACCATCAGCACAGAGCCTAACTTGGGGCTCGATCTCACGAACCTTGAGATCATCACCTGAGCTGAGATCAAGAGTTGGATGCTTAACCAACTGAGCCACCCAGGTTGCCCCTGTTAAATTTATTCCTAAATATTTTATTCTTGGGACGCCTGGGTGGCTCAGTCGGTTAAGCGTCCGACTTCGGCTCAGGTCACGATCTCGCGGTCCGTGAGTTCGAGCCCCGCATCGGGCTCTGTGCTGACAGCTCAGAGCCTGGAGCCTATTTCAGATTCTGTGTCTCCCTCTCTCTCTGACCCTCCCCCGTTCATGCTCTGTCTCTCTCTGTCTCAAAAATAAATAAACGTTAAAAAAAAAAAAAATTAAAAAAATATATATATATTTTATTCTTTTTGACACTATGGTAAATGCACTTGTTTTCTTTATTTTTGTTTACTGATTGCTATTGCATAGAAATAGAGTTGCTTTTTGTATATTTATCTTGTGTCTTGCAACAGTATTGAACTTATTTATTAGCTCTAATAGTTTTTTTGTTTGTTTGTTTTTAGTTGTAATAGGTTTTAGTTATTCCTTAGGATTTCCTATATACAAGATTATGTTATCTGCAAATAGAGATGGTTTTACTTTTTCCTTTCCAACTGCTAGAACCTCCACTACAATCCCAGGTACATTTTTATCTGTACCTTCTTTTTCCTTTTTCATATTGTCTCTGTCTTACTCAATTTTGATTCCATCTTGGCAGTTTCTCCTCAGTGAGGGACCCAGAGTGGAAAGGAGCTCTGGCTGGTCAGAGCTAGACTGCTACGGCCCCCTAGTCTTTACCATGTCCCCTTGCACTTTATCACAGCTCCTGCACTCACCTGCTATTGGACAGGGTAAAACTCTCACTTTGAACCACTGTGCCCTAGTTGCCTGGTGTTTTTAAACATTCTTAGCTCTTGCTGCTTCTCTGCTCCCTCCCACACTAACTCCCAAAGATACACCGGTCTTATGGCCAGTTGGTGGTCTATTCCCCCTGCTTATGTTTTGGGGTCTACAGTGTTCCCTTATTCTCTTGTCGTGAGAGTCCTAGATTTTTGGTTTTACAATGTGGTTGCTCTATTTTTATCTAGAAATATAAGGAAATCCCAAAAACTATAGTATCAACTGTTGATGCCCTCATCCCAGAGTTGATGGAGCAGTTTTAGACATTGTTTACTGACTTCCTGCTATGACAGAATATTTATTCCTCTTTTGTGCTCCTTTCCCTTCCTGTGGCACTGTTTTTAGCTCCTTTGTAACTGTAACATACTTACATCTTGTTCTATCACCATTGTCTCTTTTCTCCCTACTTTGTAAGAAAAAGGTATTAGCATTCTTACTTTTCTCTTCCCTATACCTTCTACTTTGTGAAACCTATGCTTTTATATTTTTAGGGTTAATAACACTTGGTTAGAGAATAGAATGCAAGTCATCTCATCCTTGACTATAGATTTGATTCTAAAAGATGAAAATCAATGTTCCAGAATCACTCGTGTGCAGTGATTATGTTACTTTCTGATGCTGCTCTTTGTTTTTCCTGGAACTCTTAATTGCCTTCTTTATAATATCCAGTTTTTTCCCAAGCTCTACTTCCAGGAGCTATTCCTTGAGTCCCTTTTGTCTAGGAGAGCCTGGGGTTCTGCCTTCTGACACCAGCCTGGACCTGCAGCTCTCTAGGCCTGCTGTTCGCTGCCACCACTGATGTTTGGCACTGACTGTGCCAATCCCAGGCACTGACTGTGCCCTGGATTGGAGCCAGTGTTTCTTAGGGTCCTTGTCTTTGGTTTTTTCAGCCTTTCATTTTTTTAGAGCATACTTCTCTTTCTTTAAAGAAAGAGCACATAATGAGGTAAATGTTCTGAGTTCTTACACATCTGACAGTATCTTTATTCTACCCTCACCTGGTCCCTGGTATAGCTTGTATACAATTCAAGGTTGAAGGTAATTTCCTGTTAAATGTGGATTTTATTGCTCCCCTGCCTTCTAGCAGCCAGTGGTGCTAATTGAAGTCTGAGCTATCTTAGTTCTTGTTTCTTTATCAATGCCTCATACCCCACCTAAAAGAGCTTGCAGGACTTTTTCTTTTATTTTCAGTGTTTTGTCATTTCATAGTGATGTGTCTTGGGTAGATCTTGCCTCATGGATTGTACTGGGTTCTCAGGCGAGCCCTTTTGATCCAAAGCCCCAGATTTTTCAGCTTGGGAATGCTTTTGTACTATTTATTACTCCTCTCAAACATACATATGTGTTTTTTTTATTCTTTCTTTCCTGGAATAATGCTCTGTCTGATTTTTGCCTTATGTTTTCCATGTTTGTCTTATTCTTGGTGTTAAGGAAGCTTCTTGACTTTATCCTCTAGCCTTTGAGTGAATTTTTTATTTTTTTGCAATCACTTTACTTTCCACAAACACTTTGAGTTTCTGATTGTTCCTTTTTCATGGCATCCTGTTACTGGTTTACAAATATCTTAGTTGCCCAAATTCCTTTGAAGATTTTAATAAGAATTCATTTCAAGTTTTCTTTTGTTCTCCAAATTATCTCTGTTTCATCTAGGGTCACTTTTTCTGGGCATAGGCATTTCTCAAATACCTGGTGGTCCTCATGATCAAGAGGGGGAGCTGTGGAAACCTGGTGAGGCACTGGGTCTTTGGGTATAACATACAGGCTAGAAGGCATTGCTTCATCTTGGCAGGTCGAGAGCCAATATGACACTTTGAGACCTTTAACTTCTTGGTGCACTTCTCCACAGAGTTCATTTTAATGTATTTAGAGGAGAACCCTCCTTTCGTGGGGGGAAGGGTAATAATCCATCCGTCAGGTGAGGTGTCCCTGATTCTCCTCTTGGACCTTGCCCTGGCCCCTCTGTCAGAGCCCTCTGGACACCTTCCAGGTCCTGCTGGACAGTGTCTTCCCTCTGTTGGCTTTCAGTTTCCTGTCTTCTGATGCCCCTCCCACATCTCATGTTTGTCACTGGGTTTATGTATGTTTTATTCCTACCTTTCATATGAAAGGGAACTCAGGAGGGAAAGAAAGAAACTCTCATCCCCATATACCCTCCCAGGAGCCAAGTGCTCTGTTTGTGACTCTATGCTGAAGCTGTGTGTCTGCCGTGTTACAGGAGTAACCTGGACAAACTCTACCATGGCCTGGAACTTGCCAAGAAGCAGCTGCGAGCCACGCAGCAGACCATCGCCAGCTGCCTCTGCACCAACCTTGTCATCTCCCAGGGGCCCTTCCTCTACTGCTCCCTCATGGAGGTCAGGCTTCCTGTGGACAGCTGAGCACCAGGCCACACCTGCCAGCAGCCCCGTCTGACTGTCTCTGTGTCCTTCCCCTGCAGGGCACTCCGGACATTGTGCTATTTTCCAAGCCAGCATCCCTGAGCCTGCTCAGCAGACACCTGCTGAAGTCCTTTGTGTGTTCGGTGAGGAACTGGGTGGGTGGGTGCCAGAAGGTAGATGCCCAGAGCAGAGCTTGGACTAGGCGTTAGAGGCTGGCCTTGAGGTACTGGTGGCCATGCACCAGCTGTGGGGTCTGGGGAAAACACTCACTTTTTCTGAGCTGTGTTTTCCTCAGCTGACCCTTCGGAATCTTCCAGTTCCTAGAAGCTCTGATTTTGTTACTTGGCCATCCTGGTCTCTTGGACAAGTAGGAAGGGACCTCATGGAGAATGTGAGGCTACAGCTTATGTTCAGCTGTGGCAGATCAGGGAGAGATGAAGTTGGTTGTAGCACAGACTTGCTTCCTAGCAAAACTCTGTTTTCTGGGTTGGCTTTCCCTTTTCCATGTGTGGTTCCATCTTTTGTATGGCCTAACAGCCTTCTTTGCCTTGGCCTGGGACACCCACCCCTACCCAGCTAACATCAGGCTAACACACCCCCTGGGTATGATCACAAAAGGGATGATCCCACACATGTCAACAATCAAAGTCTTACTCTGCTTCCTGGATGACAGTTTACACTGGGGGCTACTCTAAACAAAATGTTTAATAGGATGTTGACATCTCATACCACTGAACTGACCTATAAGATGATTATCTGAGTATTATGTGAGGACAGTCAAATAATGACAAAAGTTGGACTAGGGACAAAACATGAGCTCTAAAGTTGTCTAAGCTTCTTTTATTATTTTTTTAGTGTTTATTTATTTTTGAGAGAGAGAAACAGAGTGTGAGTGGGGGCAGGGCAGAGAGAGAGAGGGAGACACAGAATCTGAAGCAGTCTCCAGGCTCTGAGCTGTCCGTACAGAGCCTGACATGGGGCTCATACTTACGTACCACGAGATCATGACCTGAGCCTAAGTTGGACGCTTAACCAACTGAGCCACCCTGAAGCCCCTGTCTAGGCTTCTTTTAAATCTCAGCCTCCTTGTTTACCAGTTGTGTGATGTGAGGTCAATTATTTGATCTCTGGCCTCAGTTTCCTCATCTGTAAAATGGATGAATGAATATCCACTTCACAGGACCCATCATTTATCAAATATTCCTTAAGCAGTCACCACCAGCCAGGCTCTGATATCATAGGGTGACCAATGACCCTTGGATACCCTTCAGTCCTGGACAAATCAGGATAGTTGGTCACCTCTGTCATAGGGTATGGGTGCAATGGGTACAGCAGTGAAGGAAACACTTGAGTCTCCATGTTGAAGGCAGATGCATGCTGGCAAGGGGACAGATGACGAAAGATTATGTGTGGTGTCAGATGGTGGCACGCCATGGAGAAGCTGAAGCAGGATGACGGAGGGGGGTTGGTTGGGGGGGGGGTCCTAAAGGAGGTGAGGGAGGGAACAACCAAGGGACACTGGCACAGAAGGAGGCTAGGAATAGGGTGTCACAGCGTGGGGGGCAGCTGCATGGGGACTTGAGCATCTGTGGTGAGAGAAAGCTCCTGGAGGTTTTTGGAGAGTGGGTGGCTGGCCCTGTTAGAGCTTCTAGGCATGGAGTGGTGCGCTTGCCCTATGGGGCTGTGACTAAGGGTGCAATTTACCTCCGCAGACAAAGAACCGGCGCTGCAAGCTGCTGCCTTTGGTGATGGCCGCACCCCTGAGTGTGGAGCAGGGCACTGTGACTGTGGTGGGCATCCCCCCAGAGACCGACAGCTCAGACAGAAAGAAGTGAGCTGGGTTCTGCATCTCCTGGGAGTTGGGATCTCAAGGGGTGTCATTGGCCCATGGGTTCTGCTGAGTTGGGTGATCTTTGCCCTCAACGCCACACCAAGGATAGCCTTTTCCACCATGTGGCGGGACTGTGAGGGTTTAAATATGTGGGCTGCAGGTTAGCCACTGAGCCTCTGCCTTACCCCTTGACTGGACTTTTGAATTCTTTTAGTTTGTTCAAGGCCTCCCAGACAAGAGTGGCTGGCTCTTCCAGGATCCAGAATGGGCTCCGCACCTACAGTGAGGTGTGATAAAGTATCCTGGCTCTGTGTGGCCTTGGGCAGGAGCCCCAGCCCTTCCTGGGCCAGAACCCTCTTCCGAGGTACAAATGGTTTATACTGAAAATCTGAGGGGTTTCAGGTCAGCCACCCCAGAAATTAGGCTTCACCTGTAAGGATCCTTGAGACCAACTCTGTACAATGCCTTCAAAACATTCATGAGTGATCACCATCTTGTTTGGGCCTCACACTAACCTTTGAGGAGATCCAGGCAGTGTCTCCCATCCCTTCCCCCACCCCAGTGAGTCAGAGTCACTATTCACTAAATCCCCACTTCAGGCATTTGCCAAACATTTAAAAGTTTAGTTGTAAGAGCTGAAATACCAAAGATCATTCACTAGAGTGTGTGCAGGGGCGTGCACACCCAGGCTGCCTACCTGCCAGCACAGAGTTGCCATTCCAAAGTTGAGCTCACTTGCACTCCCATGGTTTGGGCAGCAGGTGGAGAATCCAGCACACCACCACCACCCCCCTACCGCCCGCATGCCGGCAGAAGCCTGCAGAACTGCTGTAGTCACCCAGACTGTGGGGTGATGGCTCCCTGTCCTCCTTCAACCTTTTCTTTATTTAGCGTCTAGGAAACGTTTTGGACTTTCGTCAGTGGTGTACTTCTGCATTTTGTTTTCTTACCGAGTATCAGCCCTTTATGCACATTTTTTCAAAAGTGACTTAAAGCAGTAGGAAACCTGTTAAATGAAGGTGACAGTTTATCTGTCATCTTCTATTGGATATTCAGGCTGTTTTTAACTTTTTGTTATTATGGACATTGTACCAGTGGGTTTGTGAATGCATAGGTTCATCTTCTTGTGCTTTTGAGAAGCTTCTCCCACCGTCTTCTAAACGTCTTCCCTGCATCTGTTGGGCTGGGTTCTCATTCTCCTCCTGCAGCAAGGTCAGGTTTTCTCCTGCCCACTCCATCCAGACATTGTATTGGCCAACAGGCAGGGCCTTGAGGGGCTCCCCAGTTCTCCCTGCTGCCCCCTTCATGCTCTGCATAGCCAGAGAGCCCTGTGACTAATCCCAGGGGCTATGTGTGACCATCCTTTGCCTCTCTGGCAGAGTCGCAGTGCTCCCCAACACATCCCAAGAGGTGACCTTGGTCAGATACTGAGTGACAGCTGGCAGCAAGACACCTAGCCCCCAAGTGGGGCAGCTTGGGGACTAAGGACCACTAGTGTCTTGTGCTCCTCAGTTTTCCCAGTTAGCTCTTATTGGCCTCTGCTGTGGAAGACGCTGGTCTTGGATCTGGATCAATCCTAGCTCTGGTTTGTGAGCTTTGACCTCCTTTTGTGTCTGCAAAGGCCATTTAGGTAGCAAGTTGGGAGAGACAATGGACTTTTTTAAGACAAATGCTTCCATGTTGCTGGGCTGCTTTCCAAAGCTATGCCATGGGTCTTGGATTCAGTCATACGGGGTGGAGCTGGCCAGGGGCTCCTGGGCTGTGTTCTCAAGACAGCCAGCAAGCCCTTCCCCCACAGGCCACCACAGCTGCCTGCGTCCTCACTCCAGTTATCAATCTGTTGCTGTATGTGACTGTGGTTAGTGGTTCACTCTGGCTGGTATGCAGTCTTGAGTGAGAGTTGCCACAGAGGTTTGAAGCACTCGCCCCTCCTCTTCCTGTTCTCCTTGACTGTGACCAGCCCAAGAGTCCCTTCCCCGTGATGCTCTCCCTCCACTGCCAGCCCTTACTACCTGCAGCAACCCTGAGCCCCCAGGGGTTGGGTGTGCCTCCCTGCCGCACACCTGCACCCTTGATGCTCCTGCGCCCCTGAGTTGTGGCCGCACACTGTAGCCCGGCCCTGCAGGCTCCTCCCATCTCCACCCTGTGTGTGACCCAGCCTTGGCTGAGACTCCCATCCCAGCATGCCTCCCATTGAGCCTCTGCTTCTCCTGTCCCAGCTGCCAGCACGGTGGCAGGCATGAGAGAGGCTAAGTCAGGGCATATCCTGGGAGGTGCCCAGGGACACTCATGCCCTGAGGGCTGAACAAGGTCCAGCTGGATGCTGAACAGCAGCAAGAGAAGGTGACTAGTGAGTGTGGGTGAGACCTCAGAGGACAGTGGCCCAGGAAGGAGTATGAGTGCCAACAGGTAGACCCGGCGGCCAGGGAGGAGTCTGGGCCAAGTCTAATGTCTGTTCTGGGGACTTAGGAAGGTCCATTACAGTGGATGGGTTCCCAACAGACCTTTTATATGTCTGCAGCTTTTTTGGGCGGGCGTTTGAGAAGGCAGCAGAGGGCACCAATTCTCGGACACTGCACAACCATTTTGACCTCTCAGGTAAGAGTTTGTGTACTGGGGCCCTTTCAAGGTCAGCGCTGGCCTTGAACTAGGGAAGCTGGCATCACTAGAAATACCTTGCAAGCAGCCCTCATTTTTTCAGAGCCAGCCCCGGACCAGGTGGCTCAGGGAGCTCTAGGATGCCCCTGCCTCTGGTGGGCTCCCAGGGCAGAGAAAGAACGGGTATTGCCCATAGAGCCATAAGCCTGGCTTCGGCCTTACAGTCCAGCCCTTGAGACCACTTCACGAAGGAGTCCCGAGGACTGGCCTCTAGAGCCTCCTGGGCCAGCCTCACCCATCAGGGTCACCTGCCTCTTCTGTGGGTATGGAAACAGGGCTTATGGCAACCCAAGAGCACTGCCTCCAAGGCTATGCTGGCCACCACTGCAGGCCAGCAGCTCTTATCTGTGTTATCATGAAGGGTCCCACGTAGTCCTGTGACAGTCCAGGGGGTGGCTTTGCAAGCTGGCCAGTGCCCCCCCCACAACACCCCACAGTTTTCTCCATAGGCCAGCGTGGAACATGGTTGACATTTAGCCATATTTACTTTTTATTCTCACTGACAGATTTTTAAGTAAAACAGACATGGTGACCCCTCACCCTTTGTATTAGTGTGCTCGGACTGCCGTAACAACATACGTAGACTAGGAAGTTTAAACAACAGAAGTACATTTCTCACCGTTCTAGAGGCTGAAGTCCAAGATCAAAGTGTACACAGGGTCGTTTTCTTTTGAGGCCTCTTTCCTTGGTTTGCAGATGGCCGTCTTCTGGCTGTGTCCTCACACAGTCGTCCCTCTGCGTCTGTGTCTTTGTCTCCTTATAAGGGCCCCAGTGAGACTGGATTAGGGCTCCCCCATATGACCTCATTGAACCTAAACACCTTCAAGAGCCCACTCTCCAAATAAAGCACATGCTGTCTGAGGCGCTGGTGGCTAGGCCTTCTACTCAAGAACTTGGGGAGAATATACTTCAGCCCATAACCCCCATCTGTGAGAAAGAACAGTGTCTTTCATCACCATCAGCTGATTTGTTACAATGAGTCCCTGCCATCAGTGACCCAGTGTTTATCCCAGCTGTCTCAGTCATCTAAAGCCAGCTCTTTCATGCTGGGCCCACTTGGGCTGTGGCTCTATGTTGGGTGGGTTCAACCCCAGCAGTAGCACACACAATGTGGGAGATGTTGGTGCTGGCTGGCCTGCAAGATGTCCCAGCTTCTCACAGAAGATTTGTGGGCTGGGAGTTACTCGGCTTCCCCCATGGGTGGAGAACAGTGAGGAGGGACACGGCAGAGGGAGCCAGGCCAGCACCCACCTGGGTACACTGGGCCTGGGGTTCCAGATGGCTCACAGGACCAGGCTGGTCCAGTTTTGCCCTGTTTGATGAGGGTCCATGTGCTTGTCTGAGTCTGATGGCCCCCAGAAATGGAGGTAGTTCACATCGTGTCCCCCTTGTGCAGAAGAGAGCACTGAAGCCGAGAGACTTGCCAGAGCAAGACTCAGGGCCTCCTGCAACCCACAATGGGGCAGGGCTCTGTGTCCAGCAGGATGGGAAGGCCTGTCTCTGCCTAGATCTGTTCTAAACTGTCACATCCCATGTCCCCCTTACTGGCTGTCACTGCCAGTCTCCTAGCTGCCCAGAGGGTCCTCCCCATAGACTATAAGCCCAGCTAGCCTCACTAACAGGCAGTCAGCAGTTTCTGAGGATTAAATACAGACAGTGAAGTACAACCTCTGAGTTCAAAAATTTCCAGGCCTCAAGGAGCTGAGTACATTTTGAAATGTGCTGGAGGGTGGTTCCCATCTTGGATGACTCGGAAGAAGGAGTTCAAACACCCTGACTTGTTTTTCCTACTGCTCCCTCACCCTCAGCCCTACTCCTCCACCTCACGAGGTGTTTTTCTTTCATTACTTCAGTAATTGAACTGAAAGCAGAGGATCGGAGCAAGTTTCTGGATGCACTTGTTTCTCTCCTGTCCTGATGGTGAGATGTGGGGGAGGGGTGGGTGCTGGAGAGTTTAGGGGGGCTCCCCAGAAGAGGCTGGGGGTGGCCCTGCCACAAAGCCAGCCTTGTTGAAGTGTAAAGAGGGCCCCTCATTCCCTGCTTTGAGTTTTTCCTCCTCAAGCCAGGCTTTTCTACTTGGGTTTCAGACCCAAGCAGTGTTCTAAGATTTGGGACCAACACATTTTTCCCAAGGATGTCCCTGGGCTGGCAGCAGTGCCTCAACGGGGCATTTTTGAAAGAGCTAATTTCATTAAGCTTCCTGGGACTCCTTCAGCAAGAGCTGGCATTTACCCTCTCCTGACCACACTATGGGCTGGGCATCAGTGAGTGAAATGCAGGCCTCCTGGCACTGCCGGGAAAGAGGGTGACCCCTGTGGGCGAGGGGGGCAGGGGAGGGACACCTGGAGCTTTGCTGCTTTTTGCAGCATTGTATCAGGCTCTGGGCAAGAGCCCACAGAGGCTCCTATCTGGGCTCTTGTGCATTTGACTTAGGAGAAAACAAAGCTATTGGCAGCCACTCATCGATAACTATAAAATGTCATCTCTGTGGGCCTGCACCAGCATGAGGCTGTCACTGGCAGTCCACAGTGATGCTCACCAGCCGGGGCTCTTTCCAGTGCCACTCATGCCATCTCTCTTGAAGGGCCCCCCCGCACAGTGGATGCTCATACCCAGCCCTGCATCTCCTTGAGCCCTGGGCTGGAGCCACTGCTGTGGTAGACAGGCCTTGTCAAGACTCTGAGGTAGGGGTGCCCTTGTTCTGGCCCAGGGTCTTCCCGCTCCCCCACCATCCATAGTGAGTTGGAAACTGTGGAGGGCAGGTGCCTTTCCCCTGTCAGGGCCCCAGTGGGCTCTGCTGAGAATGATATAGGGGGTCTCAGGGACCCCAGAGTCCCTCTTTCAGAGTAGGCTAGGGCATAAAGGGGTTCGTGTTGGGGAGGAACTTTGGACTCAGACCCTTCGGGTCTTCAGCAAGGTCTGTTGGGTACCTCACCAGGCTATGGCGGGTTCCTCATCTGAAGTGGGGCTAACACCCCTTGGACAGTGAGCACTGAGCCTTCAGATGGGGGCAAGGTGTAAGTTTATGACCCAAATCAAAGGCTACAAGTGGGGGCTTTTGGGCGGGGGGCTGGTATTTCAAGCATACTCCTCCCCTGCGGCCTGCTCAGTGATGCCACTGCTGCTGTGTGCCCTGCCACCATGACAGCGTGCACAGTGAGCCAGCCAGGAAGGTGGGTGGGGGGACAGTACGGGGAGACGTTCCAGGCCAGGGGAGAAACCTTGTGAAGGTACCACGGGGCTGAGACTGGACAGGGCACTGGCAGGGTCTGCAGGGCGATATAGTGGTGGAGGGCCATGAGGCCTTGGAGGTCCTCAAGCAAATGACAGCCTGGACCTGGCCAGTGGGCACTTCAGTTCTGGGGCGGCCCTCCACCCATGGTCACCACTCCTCACCTGTGTGAGTGGTGGAGGCTACTCAGAAGCAAGCCCAGCATGTCAGAGGCAAGGCCTGAGCAGTTTGCTTAATTTGGAAAGACGTTAGAATTGTTTGAAATTTACTTTTTTTTTTTTCTTTTCTAGAGTTTGATTTCTTCTGATGCGTCCTCCTTCTCCTAATTTATATTAACTGGGTTTTATTTAGACTATAAGTTATGGACATGGTTTTAGACACCCACAGTGGGTTTTTAATGGAATAAAATGTTTGTTTTAGCTTTGGTGCCTCAGTCTTGGCTCTGGTCATAGGGACAGCACTTGTTTTTGTCTTGAGCCTTCTGTGGATGTGGAGGAGCCTTTTCCTGTGTCCTGGGTAACCTCAAGGCCCAGCAGTAAACAGCATGTGGGGGGCGGTGGCCTACAGGCTCCCTGGAAAGCAGGGGGGGTGGATGTCGGGTGCCTCAGCACCTGGGCCTCTACATACTTCCTGCGCTGACCACTGCCCAGTGATGCCAGCCAGGACCTCACTCTGCTCTCCCATCACTTCTTCCTGTCCACTTGGCCTTGGCAACATCTCAAGCCCACATTCTTGACCGTGTCCCCCTGCCAGGCCCACCCTCCCACAGCCATCATCTTACCCTCCAGCACCTCCTGTCCTGGCACCCCCATAGACACACAGCACCCCCAGGCTACTGGGAGAGTCAAGCAGATAGCAAGGGCACAGTCCTCACCTGGGAAGGGTGTGGCTGGCTAAGGGACCCTGGACGGAGATGGCTTAACTGGCATCCGGGTCACAGAAGGTTCGAGCAGGACAGGACCTTGGCAACTTTCAGAGTCTTCAGAACAGCAAGAGTTCTCAGTCGGGAGCTGTGCGATCAGTTGCTGGTCCCACTCTCCCAGATGTCCCCAGAGCCCTGGCAAGGGTTGAGGGAATCTGGAGGCAAGGAGGATGCCATTCCTGCCCTTTAGGTAAGAGAGAGCTGTTGACATAAGTGTCTGAGGCTATCTGGCTGTTCTGCCTGGAGTGAGGGTGCCAGGGAAGCAGGCTAGAGTGACACAGCCACCTGGGTGTGGTGCCTGGGGCCCTGGGCAGGAGGAAGCAGAGTGGTTTGGGTAGGCTTTAAGTTGGTGGAAAGCCCCAGTGGCCTGGAACTGAGGACATGGGTGGCTAGGTCTAAGGGTGAACTTTGGAAAGGGGCATAACCTTTGGAAAGGTTGGCTGCATTGGAGGCTGGCTCCTCCTGCCTGACCTCTAGTAAATGGAATGTGTTCCTGGCTGGCCTGGCATGAGTCAGGCAGCAGCAGCCTAACTCCTCAGGGCCCTCAAACTGCCCACCTTGGCCATTCACATCATTGGGACTGTGCTTATGCCTGGGTCCCAAAGGAGTCAGAAAGCTCTAGGCTTGTGTGGGTTGTAGCCTTGGGCCTGCACTCCTGGCCAAACACCAGTGTGGCTAGCCCCAGGAGTTAAGGACCTTTGTTTCAGCAGCCCCACCAAGAGCCAAGGCCCCAGATCCACACACTCTTGCATTTGAGGGTTGTTCTGTGGTCCTGGCTGCACAGGCCCGGGGGTGGCTACTGAGGACCTCTATGCTATGGGACCCATCTCGCTGCAGCTCATCCCATTGCAGGGAGCTCAGGCCACCCAATAGTTCATCTCACCTGGCTCTGCTGCAAACCCTGGGATTCAGAGCAGTGTTCGTCGCAGCTGTCCTGAGCCCATATTCTTGGGTTCTTCTTCCCCACAGTGGGGAGTCTGGCCAGGCTTGGGAGACTGCTTGCCACTGGATTTGGCCCAAGCATTTCTGGACAGGGTCCCCAAGGCCAGGGTTGGGGGCAGATGCCAAGCCTTTCTGCTGCCTGGGCTTGGAGCTCCTCCCTACAGACCCCTCCCTCCCCCCATCCACGGCTGTCTTTTGCCCTGGCCTTTGGCAGAAGTAAAACTGCTTTCATTCAAAGCACCTAGAATGGGGCTGGAAGCAAGGAGCTCTCAGTGACTGCAATAGATAACTCTGGTGTGCTCTGTTCTCCTGTGACCCCCCCCCCCCCCAACCCCTGACTTCCTGGCCCAGGCAAGTACTGGCTCCCAGGGGTCCCACTCACAGGAGGAAGGTTACACAGGGTGCTCCTGGCAGGGGCTGGCACAGAGGTGCTAATGGTCAGTACAACTCTGGGCTGGTTGCCAGGCCAGCTACATGAGTATGGGCCCTGCAGAGTCTGCGCTGACTGGCAGAAGAGCCAGGACAAGGGTCTGGAGCCTGGCCCGGGCACTCTCTGGGCAACCTGCACAAGTGCCTCCTCCCCATAGCAACGTGCTTGTGGACCTACAGCTAGCTCTGCTGGAGCCAAGCACACATCCTGGAGTTGCCTGTTCCTGCTGCACTGTTGACTGAAAGGTCCCAGCCAGTGTTTTACAGATGTCTGGTCATTTGCTGTGATCCACAGATAGGCAAGCCCTGAGAGCGCTGGTGGAAAACACCCAACCTGTGGTGCATGGAGCCGGGCCTCTCAAAGCCAGCAGCCTGGCAGCCCACCCTCAGCACTTCCTGCATCTGAAAATGCCACACTCTGGCTGGTGGCTGGGGGACCTGGGATGGGGGAGTAATTTCCAACCTGCATCCTCTTCTGGGGTCTGCATCACCCTCCTGCCCCAGGCTCTTCTAACTACAGATCTCACCTTCCTGGGTTGCTATGAGCTGTAGCTGTTTTTCCCATCCAGTGGGAAGGTGATTGAGTGGCAGGGAGGACCAGGGATAAGGCCATACATCTTCTGGGTCCCAGGGACAGCCCTGGGAGGTCTCCAAAAAAGCCTTTCAGGGAGGAGTGGGTGGGTGGGTGGGTGGGTGGATGAGGGGTGCTGCTGGGCACTGGCAGTGACTGGACAGAGGACAGGACACAGGTGGGAGGGTATTCAAACCATTTACTAAGCAAATTCTTACCCTCCCCCACAAGCTGCAAAGGAGGGCAGGGCCCTAGCTCCCCACGCAGGATCTAGTGCCCATAAGCCTCTCCTGGGGAGCTGCCAGGGTGAGGCAGGGAGGTCCAGGCCAAGTCTTTCAAGGCCCCCTGGGCTCAGGCCCCAATCTTGGGGTAAAGGTCGGTTGTATACAGCCCTCCGGCAGTCCAGGCTGGGGTCCCTGGGCTTTCCGTCTGCCTGGCTGGAATCAGCAGGAGCCGCTGGGGAGGATGGCGGGATCCAAGACCCTGAGGGTTGGGGAGGAAAGCGGCATTTCGGTCCATTGTCCATTCAGCCTAAGGAACCCCGCGCCCCACTCACATCGGAGCAAGTTCTGCGCACCGAAAAAGAAACCGAGCAAGTCCTTCCAAGTGCGTGGCTCCTGTTCCGGGCAGGGTCCGGCTAGTGGCCGTAGAAGAGAACGGGCTGCGGGCGCGTGAAAGGTCTCAGTCGGCCGGTGCGCCGCGTCCAGGCGCAGAACCGGCCATTCCGCAGAGACTGTGCGCCGCACCACCTAGCATAGGCTGCGGTCCATGCACGACGCCCCTGGCCAGTCGTTCCGTTTGCGGGAGTGGCCGGCGTGAGGGGCCCCGCCGAGTCCAGCGCCCTCAGACGTAGTTCTTCTTGTCATAGTCGCCGCTGGCCGTGGGCCGCCGCGGAGCGGAGTACTTGACCGGGAAGCTGAAGTCGGGGCGGCCAGCGCAGACCCAGGCGCCGCAGCACACTAGGCCGCCGCCGCACATGAGCAGCGCCGAAGCGGCCCAACCAATGTACAGCGCCGCGCCCAGTTCGTACTTCTGGGACATGGGCACGGTCGGGTCGTAGAACTCACGGACCACGATATTGGCGAACCAGCAGAGCGGAACGAGCGCCAGCAGCCCGCAGAGCGCGTAGAGCGCGCCGCCTGTGAGGGCCACGCGCGCTTTGGCCGGGCCTGGGGCCACGCAGGTAGTGCACTGCGCGCCCGCCAGGGTCACGAAAAGCGCGACAAGCGCCAGCAACACGGCGCCCACAGTGAGCGCCCGCGCCGCCTGCACCTCGGTGCTCAGCGCCAGCACCGAATCGTACACCTTGCATTGCATGTGCCCGGTGCTCTGCACCACGCACGACATCCACAGCCCCTTCCAGGTGGTCTGCGCCGTCACGATGTTGTGGTCCAGGAAGGCAGTCACCTGCCACATGGGCAGCCCGCACGCCAGGATCAGGCCCACCCAGCCCACCAGGCACAGCACCAGGCCGAGGATCTCCAGCGCGGCCGACCCCATGGCTGAAGGCGAGATGGGCGCCCGACGGCCCCCGGGCCTCCGGGCCTCCGGGAGGGCGCGGCGGTGCCTCGGTGGAGCGGCTTTGTAGCCTGAGAGGGCCCTGGTGCCTCTGCGCCCGGCTCACTGCCGGCTCACCGCCTCCCGTCCGCGGCTCCAGCAAGTCTGCTCCACCGCCTCAGAACTGCGGGCGCCTCCGGGGGGGGCTTCCCATTTGAAGGTTCGGGGGCGGACACTGCGCTGCGGATCCAGCCCCTGGTCCGCGAGTAGCCAATCCGTGCACCGGCCGTCGACCCTCAACCAATCACAGCCGCCCCCGGCAGCCGGAGTTAGGGAAACAACTGCCTCGGGGGTAGCGGAGGGCGCGGGGACCACTCCTCTCCCGGCCGCCGCCCGGCTCTTGTCCAGAGCTGGCTCCGGACTGACCTGGGGTAGCTGGACGCGCGCTCTGCGGGCCCCCACTCCCTGTGTCCCAGCCTCTCCATTTCAGGGAGCTGTATGACTGCACCAACTTCTCCGGCTACATCCAGGAATAAGCCCGAAGGTCTCTACACCCAAGCCAGCTCCACTCTACCCCTCACCATCATCGCCTTGCAGAGGCTTGCGTTGCAGACTCTTGTCCACCGACAGCTCCTCCTATTACTCCAGGAATCTCGCCCTGGAGTCCAGTCGCATCCCCAGTCCCTTCTCTGCACCTTTACTGCGCAGTTCCTCTCTGAGTCCTGGCACTGTGTCTCCCAGAGACCAGAAGTCCAGGCAGGCGTGTGTGGGTCTCCAACCCAAGGTCCTGCCCAGCGCCACTGCCCACTCTATCACCTTCCCCAATATGAAGCAGGTGGAACAGGGGCCTTTCCGCCGCCTCCGGAGACCCCCCACTCTGCCCCTGACGCTGGGGATTCCCGGACCTCCCAACCTTTGTGCTGGCTACTGCTCTTCCTGAGATGTTTCCCATCCCCCATTCTTTGAGGCCCAGCTCAGGCGACACCACTTTCAGGAAGTCCCCAGTGTTCTCCAGTGACTCAACAAACATGCTGTCCTTCTAGGAGCAGCCTGTGGCCGGGGGCTTGGGGGCGTCCTTTAGCCCTCAGAGAGGAGAAACACAAGGGACACAGAGGTGCTGTGCTCTGCCCTCCCACCAGTGGCAGTGGTACCCCTGGCACCCCAGGCCCCAGGCCACCCTCCGGAAGCTAACTTGGAGTTTCCTGGCCAGGAGGAAGAGCCCCCATCCTCGCTGGAGGCGGGAGGTGCGGGATTTCCGGGCATTCTTCTGCACAATGGCCCAGCCGTTTCTCGAAAGGCCCGCTGGGATGGACACTGGGTCCCCCTGAGACTCAGGTGGGGGCAACAGACCCTGCAGCCCAGAACCCCATGAGGGCACCAGCCCCTTTCTGGCAGCTCCCTCCCCACTCCCCATCAGCCCTTTTGTTTCCAGCAAAATCTGTAATGTCTTGGACTGAGGTGGCTGGGACCTGGGTTCTTTCCTCTGGTCCAAGGTGCTTGGTGCTGCTGGACAGGGCCCTCCACAGAGAAGGCCTGACACTGAGGCCAGCCACAGCCTAGGAGTTTTGATAAATCTGTCCTTCCTGGGACCTGGTTCCTTCTCCTCCCCCCCTCATTTGGCTCTGAGATAAGGCCAATGCCCAGTTCAGCTAGCATGGAGAGGCACCCAAGGCAAGTTTGTTGGGCCCTGTGTGTGAAGGTGGGGAGAGGGGAGAAGTTTTAACCTTTTCCTTACCCCCAACCTCCTTATCCCTGCACAGGATGGGGCTCTGAGGACCACCGCCTCCTCCCAGCCATCACCTCACTGCTTCCCTCCCGCTGCAGACTCATGGGCCATTCCCCTTCCACCCCGCAGGCCTTCCTGGACATCCCCTCCTTTTGTCTACTCCAGGGGGCCCAGCTACACCACTCACCCCCTTCCCAATCCTGCTCCCTCTGGGCCTGAGTCCAGGGACCTTGCCCAAGTCCCCCACCATGCTCCACACTGCTCTTTTCCCAGGATGACTGCTGTAGCCTCCTCAGGCCGTCTGGACCCCATCCTTGCCCACTCAGTATGTTCTCAGAGCAGCCAGGCCATGCTTGCAGGCTCCTTTCCCAGGTCACACTCTGCCTGAAACCTGTCATGGCTCACATGACAAAGTGATCAAAGCGTTGACTCCTGGGAGCTGCCCAGGGTGATGTGTGCCTGCCTGCCTGTCTGCCTGCCTGCCTACCTTGGGCCTGGCCAGTCCAGCAGCACACACTCCGTGCTCCATCCACATTTGTCTTTCTCTAAGCCTTCAGGCTGATCTTGCTCTCACTCGTGGCCTCTTCTGCCTGCAGTGTGTGTCCCTCAGGTAGGGGTTGCTCATCTTCTAAGTTGTGCTGCTGAGATCACTTGCTCTTGGATGTCTTTCTGCCTCTGTCCCCCAGCCCTACTCTCAGATGCCCAAGTTAGAACCGTTCTTCTGCTTAGTGGTTTTCCCCATCAGTATCCAGGAATGAGCCTCCACACAGTGACCATCTTCATGCATCTGTCCGTGGCAAGGTGCTTCCTGTGATCTGTGGCTGACTTCTGGCTACTGTCACCCCCTCCAGCCAGCTTGGAGCTGCAGCCAGCATGAGGATCTCCCCCTTTGCCTGCCCACCTGCCTCCTTCACCGTGGCTCTCCCAGGGTCCATCTCCAGCCTGGCACCCCAGGGTGGCCCCAGTGAGCCCTTGTTTCTTCGGGGACAGCTTCATAGTATCTTGGGGACTTGATGGAAAAGCTTCAGTCTCCACCTATCACAGTCTGATTTCTATCCCAACACCACTGTGTTGGTTGTGGCCTAGGCCTTTGGTGGAACCAGAGCAGCACAGAGAAAGCCCAGCCCAGACCTAGGAGGGGCGTGAGTGTGCACCTGCCCTTCCTTCCACTCGTGGTGGTCTTGTGACAACCTGCTGTGCACCAAGTACGGTCTCTGGGTGGAGAACACACCCAGCAAGCTCCTGCCCTCAACCAGTAACTGGGTAGGGCCATTTCAGATGTGCCCATGGCCATGGGGTAAAGAGATGACAGTGTGATGCAGAGTGATAAAGCCATCTCTGAGGAGGTGACAGCTCAGCCAAGATCCAGGAAAGAAGTTCCATGTCATAGTCCAGAGATGGGAAGGAGCACGGTGACTGGGGGGGCAAATGGAGCCCGGTGAGGTTGGGGCAAGATAGTGGGCCAGGGCCTGCAGGCTGAGGTCAGAGGGGTCCAGGCCTGGGCAGGGCCATGAATCCCTGATCTCTGGAGAGGAGCTCCCAGACCAGCGTGCCAGCCAAGGCCACCTGCTCATCTACAGCTATTGTTCTGCTTTCCCAGGGGAAGTGCAGCAGGATCTCATTAATTGTGTGAGGGAAAGGCCTGAGTCAGCAGAAAGTAAAGTTTATCTTGAGCAGCTGCCGACTGACCCAGAGCCAGGGGTGATCTGGTGACCTTCCAAGGACAGTCTAAATTTAAGCTCCTGATTCCTAGGGACTGGGGTTTGGGAAGCTCCTAGTAGCCAATTTAATTGCACAGGAAGTGAAAAACAACCTTCCTTCTATCTTTTGGCTTTGAAACAGTTAAGGATGTTTTCCCTCAGTGCAACAGATGTTTGTAGAGTGTCTGATCACAGAACACCTCCTGGTGCCCTTTCTTGGTGCTTCCAGAGGCAGCATGAATCCCCACATCATCCGGCCCTGCTCTGGGGGCCTACTAGGGGCACAGGGCCTGTGATGACATGCAGAGCACCCTGTGACAAACAGCTAGTGAATTCACAATTCAAACTAGTGAATTGGCCTCTCCTTGTCTTACTTTCCCCATTGATAACAAAGACCTCACAATGGAGGCTGCAAGTCTGGAGGGGAGGCTGTCACCAATCCTGGGTCCTCTGCTGCCATTCCTGATCACTCTATGGGTTCCTGAGATGTCCTCCCTGGCTCCCTTGACCTTTGCAGCTCATCTGACTTCAGTCCTCAGAACAGGTGCCACTGGTTATTTGCTCAAATTGGAGGACATTGTGGCTTTTACTTCCCCAGTGGGATGGGGAGTGAAGGGCAGGGAGCTCTGGTTAACAGAGACCCAGGGTCCTGTAGGCCAGTGATGACATCATAGATTGTACCAAATGGTGGTCTCTGCATAGGCCAGGGTGCCCTTGGGAGCATGGAGGAGGCTAGCCCGTGGCAGTAGTGCCTCCAGGGACCAGAAGTAGTCCTCCACCCCACTCCCACTCCTCACCCCTCATGCCTGCACTGCCTCCATGTCCTCTCCGTCCACCTTCTCTCCCTAAACCGCTTCCTTCTCCGATTCTTTCCTTCTCTGCATGATGCATTTTACAACAATTTTATATTCTTTCCACTTAAAATCATAAAGTGATTCTAGACCTGCCTTTTTTGTTTAGCATCATATAATAAGCATGTCTACACTTTGTTAAAAACACCCTCATGATTACTATTGTTTTTAACTGCCCGGAAGATGGCCTTGGGGGTTGGACAGAGACAGGATAGAATCTATCTCCACCATTCCCAGGAGCAGGATGTGACCAGGGAAATCTGTTCTGAGGTTTTGTAAAATGGGGATGATAAGGGACTTAACATCAAAGGGTTGTCAAGGGGCTGTCAAGGGGACAGTGTTCCCTAGCTCAAGGTGAATGCTGGATTAACATTAATGATGATGATTAATTATGCAATCATCCCTCAAGACATACTTTGATAAATGATGATTTTTCTGTTGTAAATAATACTGCTGCAAAAGTAGGTCTTGGTATTTTGAGTGATTTCCTAAGGAAAAATTCCTCCAAGAATTTTAGCTCACATCCAGGAGGTTGTATCACATAGACCTCTTATCTGAGTATGCATTTGCATTGCCTGTCACCAGCATTGGGTATCCACAGTTTAAAAGTTTACTTATTGGATGGCAGAAAATGGTATCTTTAACTTGCTTTGAATAGCAATGTGTTAAAATTTTGTTTTAATTTATATTGCTTATTTTTATTTCCTCTGGTGAATTTTTCTTTGGTGAATTGATGTTTTTCTCATTTTATATGTTAGAAACATTATGTGCTGTCATATATGTGGCACATACCTTTTGCCATTTGCTATGAAATCTGTTACTGATTTTTTTTCAGGATGTTACAGAAATTTGAATTTTTGAGTATTTGAATCTATTTAGGTTTTCTCACTGTGCCTTCTTTTTTTTTAAAGTTTATGTATTTATTTTGAGGGACTGAGAGTGAGACTGAGCTGGGGAGGGACAGAGAGAGACAGAGAAAGAGAGAGAGAGAGAGAATCTTTCCCACTATAAGTGTAGAGCCCAACATGGGGCTCAAACCCACGAACCATGAGATCATGACCTGAGCTGAAATCAAGAGTCGGATGCTTAACTCACTGAACCACACAGGTGCCCCTACCTACCTTTATTTTTAACTGTTAAAAAGTCCTTCTATATGTAGAAGATACAAGTTAAATTATATTTTCTTATAGTTTTCTTCTGCTTCTACTCATGCCAAGGAGGGCTTCCCATTCTGACCAAGGTAGATGGGACTAAACTAAGATTAGAGTTTTGCTTAACAGCAAAATGGAGGGGATAGAAGAAAGAATAAGTAAATTTGAACAATAGGATTATTGCATCTAAGCAAGAAAGAGAATGTGGACTGGAAAAATTAAAAAAAGAAAGCCTTGGGGAAATGTATGATGAATGTATGATGATAACTAAAGATTTAACATCCATGCCATTGTAGTTCCAAAAGGGGAAGAGAAAGAGGGTAGGGATTTTAAAAAAAGAAAAAAAGTACTTAAAGAAATAATAGCTGAAAATTTCCTAAATGTAGCAAACAAAACAACACCAAAATCCTACAGATTCAAGATGTTGCCCGAATTCCAAACAGGATAAACCCAAAAAAATCAACACCAAGACACATCATAATTAAATTTCTGAAAATTAAAGACAAAGAAAAATATTAAGAAGAATCAGAGAAAAAAGACACCCTCACCTATAGGGCGAAAACAAATCAAATGATCAAAGATTTCTCATCAGAAACCATGGAGAACAGGATAAGTAATATATTTTTTTAAGTGCTGGAAGAAAAACAATGTCAACCCAGAATTTGATATCTGAATATATTTTTCAAGAATGCAAGGGAAATGAATATATTCTCAGATGCAGGAAAACTAAGAAATTTATCACCAGCAGATGTACCCTAAAAGAATGACTAAAGGGTGTTCTTTAAACAGAAAGAAAGTGATAAGAGGAGGAATCTTGAAATATCAGGAAAGAAGAAAATGGTAAGCAAAATCCTGATAAATATAATAGATTCCTTCTCTTCTTGAATTTTCTAAGTTATGTTTGATGCTTGAAGCAAAAATTATTGCACTGCCTCAAGTGGTTTTTGGTCTATGTAGAGGAGATATCTAGATATTTATACTATAATTAGGGGAGGATAAAAGGACATAAAGGGAGGTAGGTTTCTACACTTTATTCCAACTGATAAATATTGACACCAGTAGACTTTGATGAGTTATGTGTATAATAGTGTAATCCTGGATCAACCATTAAAAAGCTATACAAAGAGATACACACAAAAACACTATAGGGGCGCCTAGGTGGCTCAGTTGGTTAAGTGTCCAACTCTTGATTTTGGCTCAGGTTATGATCGCATGAGTCATGAGGCTGAGCTCCGTGTCAGACTCTGCATTGGGTGTGGAGCCTGCTTAAGATTTTCTCTCTCCCTCTCCCTCTATCCCCTCTTCCCTGCTTGCTCTCTCTGTCTCTCTGTCTCTCTCTCTCTCTCAAAAAAAAAAAAAACCACTATAGATAATTCAAAATGGAATTCTAAAAGATATTTAAGTAAACCACAGGAAGGCAGGAAACATAAACAGAAACAAAAAGAGAGAGTGCAAACAGAAACAAATATCAAGTGGCAGACTTAAGCTTTATCGTATCAATAATTACGTTATTTTTAAAAAGTTTTAATGTTTATTTTTGAGAGAGAGAGAGACAGAGACAGAGCACGAGCAGGGGAGGGGCAGAGAGAGAGGGAGACACAGAATCTGAAGCAGGCTCCAGGCTCTGAGCTGTCAACACAGAGCCTGACATGGGGCTTGAACCCACAAACCACAAGATCATGACCTGAGCTGCAGTCAGACACTTAACTGACTGAGCCACCCAGGCACCCTTCTAATTACATTGATTTAAATGTATGTGGTCTAAATACAATTAAACAACAGAGATTGGTAGAGCAGACAAAAATATATAACCTAAATATATGTTATTTAAAACTAACTCATTTCAAATACAATGTTATGTGTGGGTTGAAAGCAAAAGGATAAAAAAGATTTACTAAGCAAACATCAATCCAATAAATGCAGAGTGGCTGTATTAATATCAGATAAAGTAAACTTCACTAAGAAAATTACCAGAAACAGAGGAAAATATTACCTAATTACAAAGGGTCAACGTGTCAAGAAGACATAACAATCACAAATGCATTTTCACCAAACAAAAGAGCTAGGAAATAATGTGAAACTGATAAAACTGAGTGGAAAAATAGACAAATTGATAATTATAGCTGAAGCTTCAGAACTCCTCTCTTAACAATTGATAGAACAAATGGACAGAAAATCAGAAAGAAGATAGAAGAACTCAACAGCACTATTAAACAACAGGATCTTATCAACATTTATATAATACTATCCAACAAAGCAGAATATACATTCTTTGCAAGTGCCCAGAGAACCTATGCCAGGACAGACCATATTCTGGGCCATTAAAGAAAAAAAAAGCAACAAACTTCCATCCAGCTATGGAAGTCCTAGATAGGTATGCATGAGTGTTAGTTGGTTGGGCCTTCTGCTCTTGATTTCAGCTCCAGTCATGATCTCATGGTTCATGGGATTGAGCCCTGAATCACGCTCTGCACTGACAGCACAGAGCCAGCTTGGAATTCTCTCTCTTCCTCCCCTGCTCATGTTTGCTCATGCATGCACTCTCTCTCAAGATAAATAAACTTTTTTAAAAAAGGCCTAGGGGCGCCTGAATGGCTCAGTTGGTTAAGCATCTGTCTCTTGGTTTTGGCCCAGGTCATGATCTCACGGTTGTGAGATCGAGCCCCACATTGGGTTCTACACTTATGGCTCTCTCCCCTTCTTTCTCTGCCTCTGCCCCGCTCTCAAATGTGCTCTCTCTCTCTCAAAATAAATAAACTTCTTAAAAAAGGCCTTAGAACTAATAAATGAATTCAGCAAAATACAAAGATTCAAGATCAAAGTACAAAAATCAATTTCCACTTCTATACACTGGCAATGAACACATGAAAACCAAAATTAAAAATACAACATCACTTACAATCCCTCAAAAACCAAAGTACATAGATGTAAATCTAACAAAATGCGAACAAAAGTTGTATGCTGGAAACTGCAAAACACTGATGAAAAGAATCAAAGATCTAAATACATGGAGAAGCTTTGTGTGTTCACTGATTGGAAGACTCAATGTGACAAAGATGTTTATAATGCCAATTCCCTTCAAAATCCCAGCAAGATTCCTTATAGATATACACAAGATTATTCTAAAACTTGAAAATAAATTAAAATAGCTAAAACAATTCTGAAAAAATAAGAATAAAGTGGGAAGAATCTCTCTATTTGATTTTGAGACTTATGATATAGATGTTAATATATTGCTTATTAGGGGACAGAGACATTGTTCAATGGAACAGAACAGAGAACCCAGAAACAGCCTCACACAAGTATAGTTAACTGATTTTTGACAAGCATGCAAAGGCAATTCAATGGCCCAAAAGAATGGAAGCAGCGATTTGAACAGATATTTGTACACAAATATTCATAGCAGCATTATTCATAACAGCCAAAATGTGGAAATTCTGAAACATGCTACAGCATGGCTGAGAACATTACATTAAGTGAACTAAGCCAGACACAAAGGGAAGAGTATTGTATGATTCCACTAACAGGAGGTACCTAGTATATACTGTCAGATTCATAGAGACAGAAAGCAGAACGGTGGTTGCCAGGGGCCAGGGGAGGAAGGAATGGGGAATTTTAATGGGGACAGAGTTTCAGTTTGGGAAGATGAAAAAGTTCTGGAGATGGACTGTGGTGATGGTTGCACAGCAATATGAATGTACTTCATGCCACTGAACTGTAAAAATTGTTAAAATGATGAGTTTTATGTGATTGTAAGTTTTACCACAATAAAATAAAAAGGAACTCAATGGAGGAAGGATAATCTTTTCAACAATATGCTAAAGCAATTAGATATCAACAGGGGGTGGGGAACCAACCTGAATCTAAACCTCACACCATAAAAAATAAAAATCTCAAAATGAATCCCGATTTAAATGTAAAATGTAAAACTAAAGAATTTCAGAAGGTAACTCAGGGGGAAAAAAGAAAGTAACTCGGGAGAAAATCTTTGGGACATAGACATGATACAAAAGCATGCTCATAAATGGAGAAAATGACCAATTAATTTTACCAAAATTAACTTTTCCTTTGTGAGACACTTTTTAAAAATTGTTTATTTATTTTGAGAGAGAGAGAGAGAACATGTGTGCACATATGGGAGGGGCAGAGGGAGACAAGGAGAGAGAGAATACCAAGCAGGCTCCATGCTGTCATGACCTGATCCGAAATCAAGAGTCAGACTCTTAACCCACTGAGCCACCCAGGCACCCGGAGATACTTTTAAAAAGATGAAAAGACAAGCTACACAGTGGGAGAAAATATTTGCATTCCACATATTCAACAAAGGTCTAATATCCACAATATGTCGAGAACTCCGAAAATTGATCATTAAAAAAAAAAAAAAAGCTATATAGGGGCACCTGGGTGGCTCAGTCAGTTGAACATTGGACTGGAATTCAGCTCAGGTCATGATCCCAGGGTCATGGGATAGAACCCCACCTTGGGCTGTGCGCTGAGTGTGGAGCCTGCTTAAAATTCTCTCTCTCTCTTTGCCACTCTCCCCCACTCGTACGTGCTCGATCTCTCTTGCTCTAAAATAAATTTTAAAAAAGACATCTGGGTGGTTTAGTCTTTAAGCATCTGACTTTGACTCAGGTCAGGATTTCACCATTAATGAGTTCAAGTCCCACATTGAGTGAGCTTGAGCCCCGAGTTCAGGTGAGCCCCACTTCTCTCTCTCTCTGTCTCTCACTCTCACTCTCTCTCTCTGCCCCTCATGGCATTCTTTCAACTCTCTCTCTCTGTCCCTTACTTACTTGTGCCTTGTCTCTCTCTCTCTCAAAATAAATAAATATATAAATTTAAAAAAATGAAAATATTTAATTAACCCCCCCCCCCCCAAGCAAACAAATTAGAAATGGGGCAGGGGTGCTTGGGTGGCTCAGTCAGTTAAGCCTCCAATTCTTGATTTCAGCTCAGGTCATGAGCTCACAGTTCATGGGATCAACCCCTGCATCGGTCTCTGTGTTAATGGTGCAGAGCCTGCTTTGGATTCTCTCTCTCCCTCTGTCTCTGCCCTTCCCCTACTCATGTTCTCTCTCTCAAAATAAATAAATAAACATTAAAAAAAAAAAGAAGAAATGGGGCAAAAGACACACAGAAATCTTTTGCCAAAAAGGATGGCAAGTGAACCAATGAAAAGATGTTCAAATCACTATTAGGGAAATTAAAATTAAATTTTTAACTATGACATGATCATTATATATCTAAGGATGAAATAAGATTACAATTATTAAAACAGCCAAAATAAAAAAATAATGACAACACCAAATGCTGGTGAGGATGCAGAGAA
This sequence comes from Neofelis nebulosa, assembly GCF_028018385.1. Classification (NCBI taxonomy): domain Eukaryota; kingdom Metazoa; phylum Chordata; class Mammalia; order Carnivora; family Felidae; genus Neofelis; species Neofelis nebulosa. The sequence continues at coordinate 66,618,027 of NC_080792.1, forward strand.
TCTGAATCTCTCACACATTGCTGGTGGGAACATAAAATGGTATAGCCACCCTGGAAAACAGTTTCGCAGTTTCCTAAAAAACTAAACATGGACTATATGGTAGTGTATACCTTATAATCCAGCAATTGCACTTCTGGGCATTTATTTCAAAGAAAGAAAAACTTATGAGTGCACAAAAACCCGTACACAATTGTTAATAGCATCTTTATTTGTTACAGCCCCAAACTGGAAACAATGCAAAAGTCCCTTAATAGGTTAGTGGCTAAAAAAACTATGGCACAACCATAGTGTGGAATAGTACTCAGCAATAAGAGACCAACAAACCCTTGATACACACAATAACTTTGATTTCAAGGGTATTAAATGAAAAAAAGCCAACCGCGATTTGCTATATACTCTGATTCCATTTCTATAAAATGAAAAAATTACAGAGATGGAAACAGTTTAGTGTTTCCTAGGGGTTAGGGATTATGGCAGAGGGAGAGGGTGGATATGGATATGAAGGCATAGTAGAAAGCAGATCTTTGTGGTGATGGAGTAGTCTATATATACAGGTTTTTGTTGGTTTTTGTTTTTTTTTTGAGAGAGAGAGAGAGAGAGAGAGAGAGCAAGCATGAAGGAGTGAAGGGCAGAGAGAAAGGGAGAAAGAAAATCCTATGAGGTACAGAGAGAGAGGAAGAGAGAGAGGGAGAGAGTGCAGAGCCCAGAGTAGGGCTGGAACTCATGAATGATGAGATCATGACTTGTGCTGAAGTTAGATGCTTAACCAGCTGAGCTACCCAGGCACCCCTGCAGTAGTCTATATCTTGATTTCAGCCGTGGTTACATGAATCTACACATTTGATAAATTACATGTATAGAATTACATATACACATTGGGTGTACATAGTGATACAGAATTACACACACACACATTGTACCACTGTCAAATTCCTGATTTTGATACTGCACTATAATTATGTAATATGTAATCACTGGGGATAACTGAGTGAAGGGTACACAGGACCTTTCTATTATATTATATTTGTAACTTCCTAGGAATCTATAATTACTTCAAAATAAAATATTTTTAAAAGAAAAATAAAGACTTTTTCAAGCACAGAAGAGATGACAGAATTCATCACTAACAGACCAGCACTACAAATATATTAAAGGAAGTCCTTTAGGCACAGGGTAAATGATACCAGATGGGAATATGAAAGTACACAGAGGAATAAAAACACCAGAAATGGTAAATATGGGAGTCAATTTGGCAAATTTTAAATTATTTTAAAGCCTCTTTTAAAATACTTGATTGCTGGGGTGCCTGGGTGGCTCAGTGGCTAAATGTCAGACTTCGGCTCAGGTCATGACCTTAAGGTTCGTGAGTTCAAGCCCACATCGGGCTTTGTGCTGACAGTGCAATATTTACACAAAGGCTGAACATATATTATTATTATTATTATTATTATTATTATTATTATCATTATTATTGAAGTACAAGTGACATACAATGTTACTAGTTTCACGGGTACTGTATAGTAATTTGATAAGTTTATATGTTACACTATGCTCACCACAAGTGTAGCTACCCTCTGTCACCATACAGGCTGAGTATATTAGTGTAAAGTCTATATAGCATATGTGAAATTATATGATACGGTGTGAATGTAGACTGTGCTAAGTCAAAAAAATCAATACTACAAATAATAAATCAACCACTAAAAAACCAAAATGGACCAAAGAAATGTAGTTAACAAGCAAACAAAGGAGATAAAATGGAATCTTAAAAGATACTTAACCCCAAAAAAACAAAAAAAAATTTAGGAAAAGGGGAACAAATAAGAGATGGGATGAATAAAAAAAACAAATAGCAAGCTGGTATATTTAAACTCAACCATCTTAATAATCACATTAAATATTAATGGTCTAAACATCCCAATTAAAAGACAGAGATTGTTCAATTGGATTTAAAAAACAGATCCAACTATATGTTGTTTACAAGAAACTCATTCTAAATATTAAAATACATGGGGCACCTGGGTGGCTCAGTCAGTTGGGCATCTGACTTCAGCTCAGGTCATGATCTCAAGGTTTGTGAGTTTGAGCACAGCGTCAGGCTCTGTGCTGACAGCTCAGAGCCTGGAGCCTGCTTCAGATTCTGTGTCTCCCTTTCTTTCTGCCTCCCCCACCTCAATTATTTATTTTTGAGATTAAAAAAATTTTTTAATAGAAAATACAAATAGGTCAAAGTAAAAAGATGCTTCTGGTCTGGACAAGATGGCATAGATTTTACTCCTCTCCACCAAGTACAATGTTAAATTCTGGAAATAATTCAAGAGATAGCCAAAGGAGAACTCAGAAAGGTAGTAAGAGGAAAGTGGTTTGGGGATCCAGAACTGAAAGAGCAGCATAATGTCAGGAATGGTATGTCCCCCACCCACCAGAAGTAGATGACACACATCTGGTGTCTCCCAACCCCCAACATAGCAACAGAAGACAGCCAAAGTGAGCTCATTCCCTGGAGCTAGTGGGAGGTCTTCTGACAACACCTGGCACATTCACAACACCATCAGAGGAGATTAGTCAGGAGTTCTGCTAACTTGAAGAGGCCAAGGGGAGAGCTCTCTCTGTGGAAAGATAGCAGGCCACTGGGGGTCACTGGCAAGGAGGACTTTGCCATAACAAGCAGCCTGGCCCAGGAAGCATCTTTGAGGACAGGAATATGTCTTATAGTAGTAAAGTAGAGAAAATCTCTGATTTTGAATAATTTTGTTTAAGGCAACATCAAGCCAAAGAAAAATTCTTATCCCATTGGCCAGACTTGAGAGAATTTAGAGTGAAGGTTGCCTGGGCCCTGAGGAGGGGTTGTGGGACCCAGAGTTGGAGTCACCCACACCATATGGGAATGAACAGGAATAGAGGCAAGGAGGAGCACAGGTGAACAAGGGTGGTGAGCTGATCTTATTTTCTTTAAATTTTCTTTTATTAACTTTTCTAGTGTCTGTGGGTACTATGTTTATTGTGAAGCAATGCATACCAACAAGAGGCAAGAAAACATAGTGGCTAGAGCCCAGGTTGTGTGGCTGGGCTATCTGTACCTAAATCCTCCCACCAGGTGCCCAGATGCTAGGTGGGTAGACCAGTTCACTCAGCTACCAGGTGGAAAGGTAAGGACAGCTTCTTCTTGGGACCTGGTGAGGATTAAACCAGCTCACGGATTAGAGTGTTTAGAGCAGTAATGGCCCATAGGAAGGGCCACAGATAATATTTTTACCAAATTTTAGGATTATACTTTTTATATATACATAAAATTCATTCCTGGATTCTTTATATTTTTGTTATTTCATTATTTTTTAAGTTTATTTATTTATTTTAAGAGAGAGAGAGAGAGAGAGAGATCAGGGGAGGGGCAGAGAGAGAGAGAGAGAGAGAGAGAGAATCCCAAGCAGGTGCTACACTGCCAATGAAGAGCCCCATGTGGGGCTTGAATTCACAAACCATGAGATCATGACCTGAGCCAAAATCCAGAGTCAGACGCTTAACCAACTGAGCTACCCAGGTGACCCTTTTGCTGCTATTTTAGATTGTATATTTTTAAAGTTGTATTTTTGGGGTAGCTGGGTGGCTCAGTCGGTTGAAGGTCCCACTCGTGATTTTGGCTCAGGTCATGATCCCAGGGTCATGGAATCGAGCCTCATGTCAGGCTCAGCACTGAGCATGGACCCTGCTTAGGATTCCTTCTCTCCCTCCCTCTGCCTCTCTCTCCTGCTTGCATGCTCTCTCTATAAAATATAAAATAAAATAAAATAAAATAAAATAAAATAAAATAAAATAAAATAAAAATAAAACTGTATTTTCTAAGAGATTTTTGCCAATTTTTAGAAACGCAAATGAATTTTACTTTGAATCCAGCAAACTTATTTAGTCCTGATAATTTCTCTATAGATGCCTTTGGGTTTTCCTTATAGTCATATCATCTGCAAATAATGAGAGTTTTGTGTTTTTCTTTCTAAATCCATTACCTTTTATTTCCTTTTCTTATTTTACTGCACCAGTTAGGATGTCCAGTAGATCATCATAGAGAAGTCTTCATTATGGACATCAAGTCAGGCTTCTAGTCTTATAGGGAATGCTCTCATTGCCATGTTGTCTGCTGTAGTTTCTTGGAAGGTGCCCCTTATTAGCTTCTATTATTATTTTCATTCTTTTTATAACTTTTTATTTTGAATGTATTTAATTTCATTGGACAGTTTTGCATCTATTGACATATTACTGTGGTTTTTCCCTTTTATTCTGTTAACAGGGTTGATTTACATTAGGCAATTTTATACCAACCTTTTTTTTTTTAATGTTTATTTTTGAGAGAGATAGAGAGACAGAGTACGAGCAGGGGAAGGGCAGAGAGAGGGAGGCCCAGAATCCAAAGCAGGCTCCAGGCTCTGAGCTGTCAGCACAGAGCCCAGTGCAGGGCTCTAACTCACGGACCACAAGATCATGACCTGAGCTTAATTGTAAGACAATCAGGTTTTTTATTTCTTTTGGATTCCATTCTGGAAAATGGTGTTTTCCAAGAAATTATTCAGTTTGTCTGTTTTCAAATGTGTTGTCATACAGTTGACAAATAGCCCCTTATTATTTCTGTTTACTTGCTGGAGCATGTATGGTTGTCTCCTTTTCTTTCCTATTGGTATTATTATTATTATTATTAACATTAACTAGTGCCTTCTCTTTTTCTTGTTAATATTACCAGAAACTTAGCTTTATATGTGTACTTCCAACAAATCAACTTTGGACTTTGCTGCCTTAAATTGTATTTCATCTGACATAGCTCACAAGTTCACTCTTGGTTAGTCTTTGCATGGTGTATCTTTCTCTCTCTTGACCTTCAATATTGTATTTCTTTATGCTTCAGGAGGGTCTCCTGTAATTTCAGAAAGCTGGATTGCTTTTCATATAATGTGGCAATCTTTCTCTGTATCTGGAGCATTTGGTCCCTTTACATTTTTTGTGATTACAGGTATGTTTGGATTTATTTGTAACAGCTTATGTGCAGATCCCCCTCTCTACTCCTCCTTTCTGTCTTTTTTTGGATTAATTGTTTTTGTCTTTTTCATATTTTTTTCCTTTACTTGTTTGCAAATGATACCTTCTTTGCCTATTTCAGCAGTTACCTTCTGAAGTGAATAAATTTAACATTAATATCTTTGCTATCGTTGCTCTCCTCCTACCAAGACCAAAACCTTAGAATGTTTTAATCCTGTTATCTGCCACCGGCTCTCATGCTATTGTCCTCTCTGCCCTGTGATTGTTTCATATACTCAGGACTGGTGTGCAGGGTCCACCCGGAGGGCTGGGAGAGGATCCCCCACCTCCTCAGACAGTAGCCACACCCAGCTCACCAGACGGAGAGCCAGAGCAGGAAGCAGCTGTAAACACAGGCTGGGTACCCACACTGTTCCCAGGAGCTGACCCTCAGATCCTATCTTGTTACTCCCTTTGCCTTTGTCAAGCTCTCGGGACTTGGCACTCAAGCCAGCGTTTTGCCCAAACAAGGAGTGAGTCAGAGCTGGACATCCAGGGCCAGGCTGACCATGCCAAGGACATGGGGACATTCTCCCAGCCTGCCGCCTTCCCAGGATTGGGAGGATGTGGTGCCTCCCAGCCTGCCACTACCCTGCATGCCCAGGGAGTCTGGCAGGGTCTGGAGTATGCACATTAACCCCTCAGTTGCCCTTGTTTGCCCCCTGCAGACCCCCTTCTCTTCATACGCTCACCAAAGAGGCAGAGCTGGGGATTCCCTGTGTTGTGATTGGCCTTAGCTGGGCTTGACCCCTGCAGCATATGCTGGTCAAGTGAACATCCAGAAGGACACTGTCCCAGACCACATAAACTGAGTGACAGTGGGTGGAGAAGTGCTGGGCAGAGGAGACGCGGTCACCTACTTGGGAGTTTGAGAGGTTGTAGAGAAGAGCTGCCCTTTACATGGGTTTACTTTTTAGGGTTTACTAGGGTGAAGATGGGAACTGGCCTCCTGGGCAAGGGGAGACCCTGGGACAGAGAAGTAACAAGCACAGTTGGGGTGGGCTAGGGGAAATAGCAGTAGAACAGTGGAAGAACCAGCATGGCTGGACTTGGCCTGGGTGGTGCCTGGAAGAGAACTCAAGGAGACAAAGCCAAGGGCCTATGGTTCCAGAAGTTGCCATTCCAAAATAGTCACATGGTCACATCTAGCTGCTGGGAAAGGTGAGACGTTGTCTTTCAGCTGAGTAGACATAAACTCAGTAGGCCTCCTATTCCCAGGGGGCAGCGATCATCCCCTTGAATGCTGGTCTCTGAGGGCTCACAAGCTCAGAGCCTGAGAGGCTGGGGTGAATCAGAGACCCTGGGTTGAGGATGGGGTTCAAGACAGCAGAGAGAACCACCCACGTGTTCCCCTCCCTCCCATTATAGTGTGTCCCATTATGTACAACAATCACGATACTGAGAGCTAATAAACAAACTCATGGCAACATGCAAAATCATTTAAAATTGCATCAGCAGACCAGAAATTTTGAGGAACTTGGAAGAGTTTTTGGAAGACAGGAAGGAGATGGGATCAGATGGAGGGATAAACTGCAATGGAAGTAAATGCCAACCCTGTGTGCAGACAGGAGCCACGAGCCAGGAAAGAGGGTTGCAGCATCCAGGTGTATCCCTGGGAGCCAGTTTGTCCTGGGAGTGCCCCTCTGGGTGGGCTGTGGCTGGGAAGGATGCAGACATGCACCTCTGTAAGTGTCAGCCAGCCCCCAGGGCAGCTGGGGTGAGAAAGGCAGGCCCTGCCAGGAAAGAAACCAAGCGGTTTCAGTTAAATGTATCCTAGCACCCCTAGAGTGTCAGGGAGGAGATAAAGAAATAGGTCCTCTCGCACACTTGATGGGAGTGTGAGTTGGTACAACCACCTCAGCAAATAGTTTGCTATTATCTCAAAAAGTTAAGTGAGCATCTATCCCACGAGCCAGAGAAACAAGTGCCCGTGTGCAGGAATATCCATAGCAGCACTGTTTTTATTAGCCCCAAGCTAGAGTGCCCCCAAATGTCCATCCACAGGAGATGGGATAAATTTTGTGACATATCCACATGGGAGAATAGTGTACAGCCTCGGAAACTTAGCAACACACAACTTGTGGGAATTTTACAGATTCAATGTTGGGTAAGAGATACAAGACCCCAAACTGTAAGTTGCGTGTTCTGTGGCAGACTATATTTTCCAAAGACGCATAAATGCAGGATATCTGAAGATATCGTTTATCACATATTCTCTCCTTTTTGAAATGTAACTTAATTTTTTAAAAATTGTGGTAAAGGGGTGCCTGGGTGGCTCAGTTGGTTGAGCGTCCGACTGGGCTCAGGTCATGATCTCACAGCTCATGAGTTCAAGCCCCGTGTTGGGCTCTGTGCTGACAGCTCGGAGCCTGGAGCTTGCTTCGGATTCTCTGTGTCCCTCTCTCTCTCTGCCCCTAACCCACTCGCATTCTGTCTCTGTCTCTCTCAAAAATAAGTAAACATTAAAAAAATTTTTTTTAATTGTAAAATCCACATATAACATACCATCTTAAATTTTGGGGTGTGCATTTCAGCAAAGTTAAGTACATTCACATTGTGCAACCATCACCACCACCCATCTCCAGAACATTTTCATCATCTCAAACTGAAACTCTGTACCTATTAAACAATAACTCCCCATTCCTTCCTCCCCCCGGTCCCTGGCAACCACCATTCTGCTTTCTGTCTCTATGAATTTGATTCAAGGTCCCTCATGTACATAGAATCAGACAGTATTTGGCCTTTTGTGACTGGCTTAGTTCACTGATCATAATGCCCTCAAGGTTCATCCACGTTGTAGCACAGATCAGAATTTCCTTCCTTTTTAAGGCTGAATGATATTCCAGCATATAGATGGACCATATTATGTTCATCCATTCATCCATCAATGGACACTTGGGCTGCCTCCATCTTTAGGCTATTGCAATATGCCAGCATGCACATGTGTGTACATACACATGCTCTTCTCACAGGATGTTGACTTACCACCCCCAGCCCCTGCCATTGAAAGGTGGGGGGTGGGGTCCATGTTTCTTCCCCTAGGATCTGGGAAGGCCAAAACAGGAATGATGCTGTGTGACTTCCAGGCTAGGTCTTAAAGGGTGATAACAGCTTCCTCCCAGTCTCCCTCAGCAGCTCCTTCTTGGAACCCAGGTGCTGTGTAGTGAGCAAGCTCAGACCAGATATAGAGGCCATGTGTGGATGGTCCAGCCAACAACTAGCATTAACTACCAGGGATAGAGGGAGGGCATTCCAAAGGTGCCCCTCACCCCCATGACCATTTACAAGGCCTTGAGCAGGAATCACCCACCCTGAGCTCAATCAACTCTAGCTCTTGACAGAGAATAACAGAATTATCCCTGTTTCAGGCCCCTGAGGTTTGGGATATTTGCTCCACAGGGATAGATAACCAGATTTTATTTCTGTAAAGTTTAAAAGCAGGCAAAATTAAACCATATTGTTTAGGAATGCGTATACACATGGTGAAACTATAAGGAACAAAGAAATGATTACCATGAAAGTGAGGATAGGCTTTATTACCTTTGGGAAAAGGTGAGTGGAAGGACATTGGAGACCCTGAGGAGATACCTGGGGAGTGACTACATGAATGTTTGCTTTATAATAATTTGTGAAGCTCTTTATGTTGAATGTTATCTTTCAGAATAAAAAAGCACGTTTTCTTAAAGAAAGGCGAGGAGCGCCTGAGTGGCTCAGTTGGTTAAGCGTCCGATTTGGGCTCAGGTCATGATCTCACGGTTCCTGAGTTTGAGCCGCTCATCAGACTCTGCACTGACAGTGTGGAGCCTGCTTGGGATTCTCTATCTCCCTCTTTGCCCCTCCCCTGCTCACACTTTGTCTGTCTGTCTGTCTGTCTCTCTCTCTCAAAAATAAATAAACATTCAGAATAAAAGGACAAAATAAAGTAAGATTCTCTGGGTTTGGATGATGTGGGGCAGAGCCCCCACCAGCAGCCCCCACCACTCATCCTATAGAGCAGCCTGGCCCTGCCCAGGACCCCGCAACCCACAGGCACCCTCCTGTACAAGGTCCAAGCTGCTGGGAGTGGTAGGCCAGCATGACCATGAGAGAAACCCATGCCAGCCACCGCAATGACTGTAGAGCCAATCTGGAAGTCTCAGATGGAAGCCTGATAATGAGAGAACAAAGGCAAACTCTAGAAAGCTTGACAACATGAAATACTAGTAAAGCCCTGGCAGCCACTAATCTACTTTCTGTCTCATGAATTTCCTTGTCCTGGATATAAGTGGTATCATATAAACTGTGGTCTTTTGTGTCTGGCTTCTTTCACTTAGCATCGTTTTCCAGGTTCATCCACATTGTAGCCTGTGTCACTACTTTATTTTTTTTTTTTATGGCTGAAAAATATTCCACCCTATGGATATACAGTAGTTCTCTCTTATCCATGGGGGATATGTTCCAAGATCCCCTGTGGATGTCTGAAACTGTGGAAAATACCAAACCCTATAAATACTGTTTTTTCCTGTACATACATACCTATGATAGAGTTTAATTTATAAATTAGATGCAGTAAAAGATTAACAATGGTAACTAGTAATTAAATACAACAATTATAACAATATACTATAATAAAAGTTATGTGAATGTAGTCTCTCTCCAAATATCTTATTGTACTGTGCTCACCTTTTTTCTTCTTGTGATGATGTAAGCTAATAAAATGACTATGTGACAAGATGAAGTGAAGTGAATGATGTAGGCATTGTGATGTAGCATTAGGCTACTACTGCTCTTCTGACACTACTGTTTCCAGACTGAAAGTGACTGTGGTAACTGAAACCGTAGAAAGCAAAACCACAGATAATGGGGGACTACTGTACCACGTTTTGTTATCCATTCATCAGTTGATGGACATTTGGCTTATTTACACTTTTTTGGCTATTATGAATATAGCTGCTATGAACATTTGTGTACAAGTTTTTGGTGGACATAGATTTTCATTTCTCTCAAATAACTAGATGAGAAATTGCTGGGTCATATGGTAATTCTATGTTTAACTTTTTGTGGACCTGCTAAACTTTTCCATAGTGGCTGCACCATTTTGCATTCCCACTAGCTATGTATAAAGGTTCCAATTTCTCTACATCCTCATCAACACTTGCTATAGTCATTACTTTTTTATTTTACCCAGTCAAATGGGTGTGAAGTGGTGTCTTGTGGCTTTGATTTGCATTTCCCTGATGATCAGTGATGTTCAGAATCTTTACATGTGTTTATTGGCCATTTGTATATCTTCTTTGGAGAACTGTCAATTCAAGTTCCTTGCCCATTTTAATTGAGTCATCATTTTGTTGTTGCTGTTGTTGTTTTTGTTTTTGTTTTTTGCTGAGTTGGAAGAGTACTTTTTATATTCTGTATACTTGACACTTATCAGATATATGATTTACAAATATTTTTCCCATTCTGAGTTGTTTTTTCACTTTTTTTGATAATGCCTTTTGGTGCACAGAAGTTTTTAATTTTGGTGAAGAGCAATTTATCTGTTTTTTTTCTTTGATTGCTTTATGTTTTTTGATGTCATGTCTAAGGAGCTGCTGTCTAATCAAAGGTCATGCAGATTTTCACCTATGTTTTCTTCCAAGAGTTTTATTATTTAGCTCTTACATTTAGGTATGTAGTCCATTTTGAGTTAATTTTCATATATGATATGAGGTAGGGGTCCAAGATCATCCTTCACTATGTGGCTATCCAGTTGTTCCAGCACTGTTTGTTGAAAAGATTCTTTTTTTCCCCATTAAAAGCCTTGTCAAAAATCAATTGACCAGAAATGTATGGATTTATTTTTATACTTTCAATTCTATTCCACTGGTCTATATGTCTAAATGCCAGTACCACACAGTCTTGATTACTATAGTTTTGTATTAAGTTTTGGAATCAGAAATTATGAGTCTTCTAACATTGTTCAAGACTGTTTTGGCTCTTTTGTATCCCTTATAATTCCAAATGAACTTTAGAATCAGACTTTTTAAATTGTTTTTAAGATTGAGTTTGGATAGTAGTGCACTGAATCTGAAGATCAATTTGGTGAGTACTGCCATTTGGTAGAATTCACTACTAGAATAATTTGGCCCTGGGATTTTTTTTTGTTAGACATTTTTTTATTACTAACTAAAATTCATCAAATTTGGGAAGAGTTAAGCCTTGATTTTTTTCACTGAAGTATAGTGAACATGCAATGTTACATTAGTGTCAGGTGTACAATATAACGTTTGAACTCTATGCTGTGCTCACCACAAGTGTGGCTACCATCCGCACCAAACAATACTATTATGGTACCATTGACTGTATTTCCTATGCTATACCTTTCATTCTTGTGACTTATTCATTCCATCAGCTATTCTTCTGGAATAGGTTTTTCCAAGGTTGCTGCAAGCCTTTGGTTAGTCTTCAGAATTCCAAAAAAGTTGATCCTGAAATTTTCTGCCCATATTATCATTGTTTTATGGCATGGTGGAATGTGGAGTTCCCCACTTCTCCACTTTTGCTGATATCGCTCCTTAGTTGGGTTTCTGATAGAGTAGACAAAAGCATCCCAACTGATAAGAGATGTATTTAGTTATAGAGGTAGGCATTAGGTTGATGGTTCTCAAACTGTAACGTACATAAGAATTAACTAGAGGTGATGATTATAAATGGGTATTCCTAGGTCCCATCACACATTCAGATAATTTTGTCCCAGACCTGGGAGTCTGCATTTTAGGCAGGCACTCAGTGGGCCCTTGAGAAGCACTGGATTCAAAGAATGAAAAGTAATAACAAATAAGTTGGAAGGTAAAGGATCATGTAAATGTGCTCATTTCATATTTTTCATAGACCACAGCCAAGAGAAACCGTCTAAAGTTGAGAAATCAAGACATGGGTGTATGGGTTACAGTTACAGAGGTAACCATAGTAAGAACTGGAAACAAATGGTGAAGGGAGGTGGCTTTCAGGGAGGGGGCTGGAGTGAGACAGGGCAACTTTGACTTTTTTCCTTACAGTTTGAACTTTTTTTTTTAATGTTTATTTATTTTTGAGAGAGAGAGCGAGAGAGAGAGAGAGCACCCAAGCAGGGTAGGGGCAGAGAGGAAGGGAACAGAGGATCCAAAGTGGACTCTATGCTGACAGCAGAGATTCCAATGCAGGGCTCAAACTCACAGACTGCAAGATCATGCCCTGAGCCAAAGTCGACACTTACCAAATGAGCCACCCAGGTGCCCCTGAACTTCCTTTTTCAAATGCAACTGTTATTCTTTATAATAAAGCAGATACAAACAAAAGTGATAGGGAAGTCAGTAGGAGGGGGCTACTGGCCAACAACTCTGCTTTGCCTTCTTGGTACCTCGGCCAGCCCAGTCCTGCCCACCATCCCGTGGCCAGGGGCTGCAACTGCACCACGCATCTTGGCACCAGAAGGGCTCCTCTCCTTTAGCATGGGCCATGCCCTAACCACTTCGCTTCAGAGAAGAGGGTGCTAGCAAGTGTGTGCCAACAACATGAGGAGAACACCATGATCTAAGGAAGCCAAGAGTTACAACCTGGAGTCACAGAGGCTGCAAAGGATCTTCCCAAAGTCACATAGTGACCCAGTCCTTCCCAGAACCAGTAGCCTTTGGAGCTTAAAAACATAAGTATAAAATCAAAAACAAACTTTGCTTGGAAGCTGGCTGTGGGTAGTTGGCTTAGCTTACACCATGGATTCACTAGCCAACTGTTTCAGAGGCCTGGGCAGGGGCCACCTGACAGGATATGCTGGGGAGCCAAGCTGGATGGCTGCTTCTGGGGAAGGGATAGGTGATGACAGCTGTGCTCCTCCCTGCACAGTGGAGGGATGTTGCTCCCTCAGCACCCCTGCTCTGCAGGGTTGTTTTCAGGGTGAAGGTTATCTAGACTATCCAGCCCAAAGCCCTCCGATCCAAAGCAAATGCCAGAGACTCGTTGTCCTTTCCATGGTTGGAGGTGTTTCTCCCTTCCCAAACATCCTGTGCTAGCGTGGGAAGTGCCTCCAAACAGAAAAGTCAAAAAGCTTTTTTTGATGGAGCCTACAGTCCACTCAAGAGCAGGGATGGGGAGGGAGGGATCAATGGGAGGTGAGACTGGGACCAGAGCCTTCTGGTACTCCCAGCCAGGGTGATGCTGTGCTCTGATGAGCTAAGCAATGTACTTCAGGAGTTAGTGTTGGGGGTTTCCCACAGTACTGTGAGAAGTCTGGCAGGGTTACCGGAGCAGAGGGGATTCTCAGAAGAAACAGCACATAAGCTGAGCCTGGCAGCCAAGCTCTGGATGTAGGAAGGGAGAGGAGTGTTCCTACTTTAACTGGCAAGAAGGTATAGTGACATGACATGGCTTGCCATTAAGGCCAACCTTGACTCTTGCTCTACAGGCCTCCTGAATTGAGCTCAGGGAGGCCAGGGGAACCCCACAGACAACATCAGATATGGTCCCACCTAGAGGCCCCTGCCAGCTCCCAGTCCACAAGGCAAATTCTTTGCTTTTTTTTTTAAAGCATTTTTTCAAAGGTTTAAATTTATTTATTTAAGTAATCTCTACACCCAATGTGGGGCTTGAACTCATGACCCTGAGATCAAGAGTCATAAGCTCTACCAACTGAGCCAGACAGGTGCCCCCAAATGCTATGCTTCTTAAAAAGAATTCATGTCTTTGTTGATGTTAGTTCCTCTACTCTCCCCGCTGGCTTTGTGGATGGTGAGAACTAGCTCTGGCTCTTCCTCAGTTCTCATAAGGTGTGGTCAGCCTCTTCCACCTCCAGCTTCTGTACCTACCTGCCAAATGGACCTATAGGTGTGTCCCAGGTTTCATAAGCACAGTGCCAAAACCCATCTGAGCTGACTGGTCAGTAACTTATTGATGACAGTAGCCACAAGCATACTCACCCAGCATATGCTGTGCACCAGGCACTGTTCAGAGTGATGCATATATACGATTCTCTGAGTCTCCTCCCAATTTTGACACATGGAGTTTTCCCCAACACCAAGCAATTCTCCTAGGTGTCCTACAGTTTAACTCAATTCTGACACTATCCACCTGGAGACAGCATCAGATTTCACAGGCTAGGGGCTCAGTCCTATAAGACTGCCCCCATCTTAGATGCCAACCACATGTCCAGGTTGTCACCTATGCTTCTGACCCACTGGCTATAAATCAGAGGTTCCCATGGCCCCCTCCCGAGGTTTGATTATTTTGCTGGAGTGGCTTGCTGAGCTCAGAGAAACATTACACTTACCAGATTATTGGTTTATTATGAAAGGATATAAATCAGGAACAGCCAGATAGGAAGAGATGCACAGAGCAAGGTCTGGAGAATGGGTGTGGAGTTTTAATGCCCTCTGTATGCACCACTTGCCCCAAAACTCCTTGTGTTCACCAACCCTGAAGTTCTTTCAATCCTGTCTTTTGGGGGTTTCATGGTGGCTTTATTACATAGGCACAACTGATTAAATCATTGGCTATTGGTGCTTGAGCTCAATCTCTAATCCTTCTCCCCTCCTGGAGGTCAGGGAGGCAGGGATGAAGGTTCCAACCTTCTAATTACAGGATTGGTTCCCTTGGCAACCAGCTCCCACTTTTGGTGCTTCCAAAAGTCACCTCAATAAGATAACAAAAGATATCTTTGGTACTCTTCTCATTTACAAAATTCCAAGAGTTTTTTATGAGTTCTGTGCTGGGAACAAGGTGAAGACCAAATAAATATTTAGTGTAAATCACAATATCACAGACTCTCTAACCCTTGGGCACAGCCATCAGCACACTCACTGAGAGAAGGACATGGTGACATTTCATGAGGCTAGGGAATGGCACTGTCAGGATCTAACCAAAGAATGGAAATGAGTATCCACAAACCTCCAGTACATAAAATAGACTGTTACTATAATGGCAAGGGAAATGAATAAAATTAATAGAAAGGTACCAACATGTCCTCAGGAGCCACAATAAAACAAATGGTGACAAGTGCTTGAGTCAGTGTGACCAACTACAACCTTCATATCATAATTGGAGATCTTAACAAAAATGTGAGACATTTGGAAACAGTGTGCACACTACAGAGATAGAAAAATTTTCCTTTCTTCCTTTCTAGGTTCATTGGCTGGTCTATTAATTAAGCTGATATGAGGCAGACTAACAGAAGAAAAACAAACAATTTCATATGTACAGGAGCCCCACAGGCATGAGACTCCAGGGCAAGTTACACAACTGAGGCTTATTTGCCATCCTGAGCTAAAGAATGGGATAGGGGCCTGGCTTCAAAAGGGAGGCGGGTAGGGGCACCTGGATGGCTCACCATGTGGCTCAGTCAGTTGAGCATCTGACTTGTGATTTCAGTTCAGGTCATGATCTCAGGGTCATGGGATCAAGCTTTGTGTCAGGCTCTGCTCTGAGCATGGAACCTGCTTAAGATTCTTTCTCTTTCTCTCCCTCTGCACCTCTCCCCTGCTCTACTCACATACACACTCTCTCAAATTAAAAAAAAAAAATTTTTTAATATACATATGTTAAAAAAGGGAGGAGGGTAATTTGCAAGACTGTAAAAAGAGCAGATGTTTGGTAATTAGATGTGTGTCCTGTCAAACAAATTGGTCTTCCAGATAAAAAGTCATTTCTGGTAATAGCTCCCTTTCTGGGTCAGGCCACCTATCTAAATTCTTTTAAGTAATGAAGAAAGAGGTAAAAGTTTTTCTTGAGTCTGCTAGGTCTTTATTGACTTTAGCTCAAAATAATCCACATGTCAAAGTGGCACATTTTGGGATGGCATACTCTACTCCCATTCAACACTCTAAAGGCATAGGTGTTTCTCAGCTTCAAGTTTCACTGGGGTGAAATCAAGGTGCTGCCAGGGCCACGCTCTTTTCTGGGTGCTTTGGGATGCATCCCCTTCCATACTCATTCATGTTGTTGGCAAAATGTAGTTCCACAAAGTTGCAGGACTGAGGCCCCTGTTTCCTTCCTGGCTGTCAATTAGACATCACTATCAGTTTCCAGAGGCTGCTCGAATTCCCTGACTCATGGCCCCCTCAAAGCCCCCAGTGGCGGGTGGAGTCCTTTCCACCCCTTGGTGGCTCTCTTTCACCCCCATCGTCTCCTCCCTTCCACTGCAGCTCTGGCTCTGCGTCTTCTGCCTCTTGCTGCTGCTTCTAAGGGGCTTGTTGGGATTCCATTGTGTCCCGAGCCATTCAGGATGACTGCTCTCATTTAAGGTCAGCTTATCATAACCTTCACTCCATCAGCTGAGGCCTCCACAGGAGCACCAGGAGTCCTGTTTGACTGAATAACCTGGGGAAGGGAATCTTGAGGGTCTGCCTTCCGAGCTCTGTCTGCCATGTTAGGCCTTTGGGAAAATGAACCCAAAGAATACACAAATGCAGGGAGAGCTGTCAGTAACAACCCTGTTGCTGCCCACCCAAAAGAGAAAGCCAGCGTTGGCCACGAAGGTGGGATAAGTCTTTCCTAACAATGGGAAAGAGCAGGGTATTCTGAGTGGTGCAGTGATGTGGAAGTGTGGAGGCAGGGCGTGGCTGCCATCTCCCAACATCATTGCCTCCACTAGAACAAAGGGAGTTTTATCTCAGCAATACCAGGGGAGAAACATGCCTGAGGGGCTGCCTTCGGAAGGTGGAGGGAGAAGATTAGCATCCACAGTAAAGAGGAATGGGGGAGTCGTGGAAAATGAAAGGCAAAAATAGGATGCTGTCAGAGTCAAGTTTTATCATTACTGTACATATTTTCAAGTCTTAATTTTAGAAGTTTTAAATTTCAGAAAATAAGTCCATTTTGGTGAACCATGTTCTGGGTAATTAGCAAAGAAAGTAGAAGTAAAAGCATAGTCTTATAATTGCTCATTTTTGTTTCTCAAATACAGTGGACCCCTTAACAAGGCAAGAGTTGGGGCACTGACCCCTGTGCAGTTGAAAATCCACACATAACTTTTGACGCCCCCCGAAACTTAACTACTAATAGCCTACTGTGGACTGAAAGCCTTGATGATACCATGAACAGTTAGTTGATGAACACATATTGTATATGTTATACATATCAGATACTGCATTCTTACAATAAAGTAAGCTAGAGAAAAGAAAATGTTATTAAGAAAATCCTAAGGAAGAGCAAACACTTTTACAGCACTGCTTTGTAAAAAATCGGCGTATAACTGGATCCATGCAGTTCAAAGCTGTATTGTTCAAAGGTCACCTGAATAACTCTCTTAAAGAGTGTCCCCGAGATGTGTTAGGGCAAACATTCTACAAAGCATTACAGGTAAGCATGCCCAAAGTCATGGCCGACCTTTTCACCTCATTTAAAAGTGGGACGTGTGCCTCACAGTGGCCTCCAAGTGGGGAATCCAGCCACATAGCCTGCAGGGAGAGTGGAGATTGGCTGGGAAGTGGTCTTTGGGGTGGATAGGAGGAGCCAGATGTTGGTAGATGGGTGTACAGCCTTGATTTCCCCTTAGAGTCCTTGTAGAACCAGGCCTGCAGCTGCCCTGTGGCCTTGATCACTGACAGCTGTATACCTTTCCCCTCAACCCCCTCTCCAAGCTTGTGTGTGGCCTTGGTGATGGCAAGGCATCTTCCTTTTCTGTATCCTGGCCCCAGACACCTGCCATCATCACATGGCTGGCCACTAGGAGACTGGCTCTAAGGGCACCCTCCCACCCTGGGTCCTTGCCACTTCTACATTAAGCATATCCCTGTTCAACACAGAGCAGCAGCCACACTGCTGTATGCCTCTCATCTCAGTACCTTGCATGTTTCGGAGGCCGCTAGCACAGCAGTCATGAACTTGGGCTCTCGAGTTCAATAGGGCTAGGTTCAACCCCACCTTCAAGTCTACCATTTATTAGCTAAGTGCAATTCTCTTTACCTTAGTGAACACATCTCCTTATATGCAAAATGGGGATTCCAGTACGCACTTCATAACATTGAAGTGTTTATTTACCTGAAAATATTTACCAAGCACTTTCTAGTGTTCTAGGTATAGGGATACAGCTGGACGGCCACAGTGACTGGTCAGCCTGTCTGGGCCTGTGGGTAGGATGGCAGGTCAGGCTGCGCTCAGGATCAGAACTAGGCTCCCAAACTCCCAATTTCTTGAAAAGTTCTTCACCTATAATGTCCACAACATGGCATTATCCTCATTCTTTTCTCCTGCTTGATATCTCCAGTCCCCAGCAGGATCCATTCTCATTCTTGTTCCCAAAGGACTGGGATGGTTCTCCTGTACCAGTGCTCCCAAGGACAAGTGCTCCTTTTTACAGACAAAATTTGGCGGGGGGGGCGGGTAGGGACTCCCCCTTATAGCAGTTATACTTGGAGTACCTGCTGATCAAGAGAATAAATAATGACAAAGGTATGAGTTCAGTAATATTTTAAGTGATTCTGTATTTTATTAACAGGAACAGTGCCTACATACACTTGAAAAATACCATTAAAAAGAAAACCACAGGCCCAAAATGGAGTCACTTACGCTAAGCCACATCACTAAACCAGGGCTTAAATACCTATCCTAACTGCAGTTTCAAGCTCTCCCAGAAATGTAGTCTTAACTGGTCCATCAGGAATTTTCTGCAGCACCAATAAGGCAACCAGTCCTATGGGCTCTCTCCATCTCCCAAAGGAAGATGAAATAATCCAACTAAGACCCTTTTTTTCCCCAAAGGAAGGTGATCTCACTTGAAAGAATCCTTTTTTCTGTTTATGACTTCCTTGTCCTGCCTTTAAAAACCTTTCCCTTTCTGTGGCCCATTGGAGCCCCCCTCTACTTGCTAGCTGAGACGCTGCTCAATTCATGAATCACTTAATAAAGCCAATTATATCTTTAATATTTACTCCATTAAATCTTGTTATTTAACAATACATTATTTTTTTTTTTTTTTTAATTTTTGGGACAGAGAGAGACAGAGCATGAACGGGGGAGGGGCAGAGAGAGAGGGAGACACAGAATCGGAAACAGGCTCCAGGCTCCGAGCCATCAGCCCAGAGCCTGACGCGGGGCTCGAACTCACGGACTGCGAGATCGTGACCTGGCTGAAGTCGGACGCTTAACCGACTGCGCCACCCAGGCGCCCCAACAATACATTATTATGTATGATGAGTCACACACTCTATGTTCTGTAGTTTATTATACTTTCTTAATGACATGCAATCAAATGATTGAATTCTCTCATCTCAGGAGGTATATAAATTGCTTTCTCTGTTGCCTTCAATCAATCCCTATCAAATTTCCCACATTTCCCCTTAATCATATTTTGGGCAGAACGTATAACTTCCTAATGCCTAGCAGTTATTCAAAGTCCAGCCATTTCAATATTGAATACAAGGTAAACCTTTGCCCACTCTCATTGCCAGCTGGGCTTATGACTTAGAACCTTAAGACGAAGGGTGGGATGTGGCTGCCTCTTGATTACCCACCTCTCCCCTCCACCTGCCTTAGGATCTTGCTTCTCTGGTGTTGGGTCATGGAGAATGAATTACTGCAAAGAGTAAAGATCTCGCTACCTAAAGGGCCACTGCTTGTAGTTTCCTCTCAGGAAAAACTAATTGGTTTTTTAAAAAATTCAGGTATACTTTGTTTACAACAAAGCTCACCAATTTTAGGAGTATAATTCAATGAGTTTTGACAAATGAAATCCGATAAACACCACTATGACAATTATGATGTAGAACATTCCCACCACTCCCAGAGTTCACCTTCTTTGCCAAGAATTGACTGCAGTCTTTGCAGAGAATTGACTCCCCTGATTCACGACCCCCAACGGCTGATCTGCTTCTGTCACTATAGTTTTGTCTTTAGAATCTCATTATCAATGGAATTTTACAGTAGGTAGTCTTTTGGTGTCTGGCTTCTTCCATCTAGCCTAACAAATTTCAGATTCGTCCATGTTGTTTCGTGTATCAGTAGTTTGTTCCTGCTTTTGCTGAGGAGTAGCCTATTGTATGGATCTATCACAATTTACCTATTCACTAATTGATAACATTTAGGTTGTTTCTAGCTTTGACTATTAATATTGCTTCTGTGAACAGTTTAGTACCTACAGGTCTAGCATGGGCATGTTTCTTCTCTGTTGGGTAAATGAGGAATAGGATTGGTGTGAATGGTAAGTGTATGGCAACTTTATAAGAAACTACCAAAGTGTTTCCAAATTGTACTGTTTTGCACTCTTACCAACAATGTATTAGAATTCTAGTTGCTCTGCATCCTCATTAACACTTGATGTTGTCAGGGTTTTTAATTTTGGCCATTTGAGTGAATGTGTCATGATTCAGTGGTGTCTCACCGTGGCTTTGTGTTTCCCTGATGATGACTGAGCATCCTTCATGTGCTTATTTGCCATGTGTACAGCTTCTTTGTTGGAATATCTGTTCTATCTGTAGTTTTATTACAGGATTGAGTGAGTTCTTTATGTATTCTTTATCAGATATGTGTTTTGATTTCCCCCCAGTCTGTGGCTTGCCTTACATTGTCTTAACAGGTCTTTTAAAAAAATTAATTTTCTTCAGGTTTATTGACGTTTAATTTGCACAAGTAACACTCATTCTTGTTAGGTTTAGAGTTCTACAAAATCTACGGCGACAATCAAGATATGTAATATTCCCATCACCGTCCCCAAACTCCTCCATACTCTCTTCTGGCAGGTCTGGTTCCACAGCCCTTTAATAAGCTCTGCTTATATGTCCAATATTCTCTTTACTGTGTAGGATACTAAACACCTCTGGGTCATCTTTGTGCCCTGACTCATAAATTCTAGGGTAACAGGAAAAGGCCCATTAAACATCCTGTTACACACAGCTCTAATAAAAAAGAGTAATAACAACACCCACAAGCTCATATAGTGTCTGCCAGGCACCAATCTCATTCTTACACTAACTCATTTGATCTTCACAACAGCCTGGCCTGTGAAGTACGATCCCTAACCCCTTTCTTCCAGAGGAAACTGAGGCACAGAAGAGATAAGGTAAACTGGCCAATCTCTCAGGGCTAGTGAGCCACAGAGCTTCAATCTGACTCAGGGGGTCTGGCTCAGGTCCACAATGCCAGGCACCACCTGTGCTGCCTTCCACGTAGAAAAGACACAAGACAACTGTACCCACAAAGCTCAAGTTTTAGCTGCGTATTTGGCTAAGTCAAGTATGAACAAGGAAGTCCACGGTTGGGGGCAAAAGAGTACAAATCTCGACTGGTCGCTCTGCTTTGCTGACGGTGGTGGAGGGGGAGCCCCCGCGCATCCTGACACCCCCCTCCCCCCACATTCAGCCCACTTCCCGCTGCGCAGCCCGCTCATCTCCCGCCCTCTGCCCAGCACCCCTACCCGAGGGCGCACCCGCCCATCCTGTTAAGGGCGCTCAGGGCCCCCAGCGGATCCAACAGCCTTCCCCCCGGGGTGAGGAGAGGGGGGCGGAGGGGGCGGGGATGCGCAGCGACCGCTCCATCCTCTCCAGCCTCCTGGGACCAAGGCAGTTCCCGGATCGGGGGCCAATTCCAGACGACGTTAGCCGCTACACGCCTCCAGGCAGCGGCCACAAAGCCCCTGGCTCGTGCCAGAGCGAGGGCTGCGCATGAGCGGGGCGTGCGTGGCGGCGCGTACACCGGCGCGCGGCGGTGGGCGGTGGGCGGTGCATGCGCGCGGAGCGCAGCCGGAGACAGGAGACGCCCTTAGCTCAGGTGTGCTGGGCCGTCAGTTGGGTGTTGGCCTGTCCCTTCGGTCGCGGGACCCTGAACGGCAACTTTCCCCCGAGCTCTGGCCTTGGCTGCCAAAGCGGAGACTTCCCAGGAACACCCGGGCTCAGCGGCGATGGAGCAGCAAAGGGGCGGACCTGCGTCCCCACCCCCCCACCCCCCCCACCCCCCCCCCCGTGTGGAACAGCTGGGGCCCACTCCTAAGCTGCCGGTGGTTTCTTAGCACCCTCCGTCGCCTTCAGTGCGGAGGTTTTGTTTAACTGTTGGTGAATAAGATTTCTACTCGGATGCTCTAGGGCCAGCTCTGCCTGACACCGTGGCTTTGGGCCAGGCACGTCATATTCCTGAGCTCTTTATTCCCATTGTTAAAAGGGGGAGGGTGCGCCGCTGTTCAACACGACAGGTTATTAAATTGAAGGAAATGAGATGGCCATTTGACTCATGCATGCGCTTGCATTGGATGTCACAGCCTGTGTCTGGCCTGGCTCACCTGCAGGGATCCCGTGAGGGAAGAGATAGCCCGGAACTTGTGGTGACACGAGTAATGTTGAAAGCTCAGTAGCGGACAGAGTGGAGGCCAGGTGTGAGTTATGCATGGGAGGGGGAGAGTCAGCAGAGGTTTCACCCAGGAGATGACCTCTGAAATGAGCCTTGAAGGATGAGATGGGAATGAGGTGCGCCTGGCACAGGGATACCTGAAAGCCTCTACAGGCAGGCCGTCGTCGTGTCTGGAGAGTTCTGGGAATAGCTGTGAGACCAGTGTTGGGGTGTGTGGGGAGGAAATAGGTGGGCTTGAAAGGTAAGGAACTAGTGTGGAGAGCCTTGAAAGCCGCTGCAGGCCAGGGAGGGAGGACTGCAGAGAGTCTTACAGGCAGGGAACTGACCTCAGATGTGTATTTCAGCAAAGTATCTCTGGCAGGAACCAGACAGGAATTGTAATTATACAAAGGGGATGTTGGAGGAAGGAAGTTAATCTCATAGTCCTGGGAGTAATGAGGGCCTGAGCCTGGCAGTGCAGTGGGGATGGAGACAGAAGCAGGATTTCAGGGAGATTTTGAAGATAGTAATTGACAGGTTTCAGTGTCTCCCCGGTACAGCCTACTGTAGGATGACTCCAGGGTCTGGAAAACCAGGGGGGAATGAGTCATTAATACATTTGAGTTTCTACCAAGTGCAGACCTTTTGCCAGGTATTCAACATTCAAGACCAGAAAAGACCTAGTCTCTGCCTTCTAGGTGTTTGTAGTTGAATAAAGAAAATGGATGCATACCTAGATGGTTATGTCTTTATCCATGTGGTGTACAGCATTACAGGTGTCTTTATTGAGACTGAGGTGGGGGTGAGGGCAGGGAGGGCTTCCTGGAGGAGAGAGGCCTGCATTTCAGGGAAACGGGAGTTCCTAAGCAGTGTGGGCATCTGAGGCACAGAAGATGCACGGGTGGGAAGGCCAGGCCATTTGTGATATGCTTAGAGCACTAGATGCAGATGTGGGAATATAAAACTAGATCAACTAGTAGAACTAAGTTCTGGAGTGTGAGATGGGAGGTAGAGCTTGAGTTTTATTCTCCATGGAGGAGGTGTTGGTAAGTTAGAGTGGAGGCTGAAGCTGGGCTCTGGTGGGGCATGCAAGAAGAAGACTGGTGTGGGGGTAGTGGGGTGGGAACTGGAGGCTGGAGGGGGGTGGTGCATGGGGCCTTGAGGAGGAGGAGTAGAGATACCTAATGGCAGTTTACTGGCTAAGCAGAATGGCAGTTCACTTAACCTTGATAAGCTTGTCTCCTCACATGCCAAGTAGGGATGGCAGTATTCACTTCATGATGTTGGGGTGATTCATTTGACAAATTTACTGAGCACTTTCCAGTGTTCTAAATTCCCAAGGTACAGCTGGACTGCTACAGTGTAAAATATAGAGGAAATACATACAGATTAAGTTAAAAAAAAAAAAAAAAGGGCACAATTAGAGGTGGGCACAAGCAGATTTGGCTGTCATCCCCATTAGTTCCCAGAAAAGAGGCAGATGAGCACTGAGTGAACAAGATTCCCCCAGTTGTAGGGCAAGATGGAGGCTGCCTGGTGACAGTGAGCTGGCTGCGGAAGAAACTGAGCACTCGTGTATGCCTGAATGGTCTGTTTTATAGTTTTATAGTTGAGAAGATTAAGGCATGAAGAGATTAGGTACCTTGCCAGAGGTGACACAGTTATCTGAGGGACTTTTTCTTTTTCTTGACTATCTGATCTGTGTCCCAGAAGTATTTCAAAGCTCTGCTCAGATGAATGTAAATAACAAATTAATGTTTTGTTTAAAATGAAGTAGCTTGGGGCACCTGGGTGGCTCAGTGAGGTTAAGCATCCAACTCTTGATTTTGGTTCAAGGGCATGATCTTACTGTTCACGAGATGGAGCTCCACATCAGGCTCTGTGCTGACAGCACAGAGCCTGGTTGGGATTCTCTCTCTTTCTCTCTCTCTCTCTCTCTCTCTCTCTCAAAAATAAATAAATAAACATTTTATTTTTTTTTTAATTTTTTTTTCAACGTTTTTTATTTTTATTTTTGGGACAGAGAGAGACAGAGCATGAACGGGGGAGGGGCAGAGAGAGAGGGAGACACAGAATCGGAAACAGGCTCCAGGCTCCAAGCCATCAGCCCAGAGCCCGACGCGGGGCTCGAACTCACGGACCGCGAGATCGTGACCTGGCTGAAGTCGGACGCTTAACCAACTGCGCCACCCAGGCGCCCCAATAAATAAACATTTTAAAATAAAATGAAGTAGCAATAATGATTTATATATTTTATTTACAAATTTATTTTAAATTTATAAATTATTATAAATTTATAAATATAATTTATCATATATTAATTTATAAATAAAGTTTGAGTTTTATTCATAATTTTTACCTGAATTTCAAATCTTCAAAGACTAATAAAAATAGTGGTTAATATTTATTGCATGCTTCATAAACATAGTACAGTTGATCCTTGAGCAACATGGGGGTAGGGACACCAAACTCCCCACAGTCAAAAATCTATATGTAACTTAAGTCTCTCCCAAAACTTAATTATGAATAGCCCTACTGTCGACCAGAAGTCTTACTGACAACATGAACACTTAGTTAATTATTTTGTGTGTTATATGTATTGCAGATGGTATTCTTGCAAGAAAGTAAGCTGGAGGAAAAAAAAATCGTAAGGAAGAGAAAATACATTTACACTTTGGTATTTATCAAGAAAAATCCATGTCTAAGTGGACATATGCAAGTCAAACCGGTGTTGTTCAGGGGTTATGCGTCCATAGGTACTTCACGTGCATTTTCTTATTTAATCTTTGCAACACCTCACGAGTTAGGTGTGATCATTATCACTATTTTTACTGATAGTAAAGTTGGAGTAAGATTGGAATGGGGTGGAGTGAGGTGGAATAAAGTTGAAGTAAATTTGGATTGAGATGGAGTGAGGTGGGAGCGAGGGGGAGGAAGGTTGGAGTGAGGGGGAGTAATGGAGTGAGGTAGAAGCGAGGTAGAGTAACTGGTCCAAGTCGCTTAGTCAGTGAGAGGCAGAACCAGCAATTGAACTCAGGATATTAGGCCCAGAACCTCAGCTCCTGACCACTAGGCACATCACCCCCGATAGGATTTGTCTTTGAGATCTTAACCAGGAACAGCAATCATTCAGCAGCCAAAACTGTTTTGTTTTTGTGTTTACAAGATCTCGGTACACCTTCTTATCCTTCTTTGTTGTTCAAGTTAAATAAGGGGCAGGTTTTCTCCTCGACTGAACTGAAATGGGAATTTGCTGGAGGATTTGAGGGCACACACAAATTGTGCAGCCTTGGGTTTGCGGAAGCCGAGGCGGTAAGGAGCGTTGGCCTCTGCCCTCAGCGGGGGAAACATCTGAGCCGGCATCCCAAGGTGGGCAGCAGTGCGGTCGGTTCAGCGAATGGTGTTAGTTTGAAAACTCGGAAAGATTTGGCATGTGTGTAGAAGATAATTTTCTGAAATGCCTCCCCCCACCCCACCCCCCGAAAAATAAGATCCAATGACCCAAACACCTCTGAGTTTCTCAGCTACTGGCTTAATCTGGGAAGGCTGAGGGCCACCTCTCTGACCACATAGCGTCACTTGCCAGTGTCTGGCCTTCCAGACTCTCAGGTATAAATAATGGTGGTAGAGATGGAGCCTACTGGTGGCTGGGGGGCTGGAGGGTGGGGGGCAGGGCAGCATTTAGAGAAGAAGGGCTGGAGGTAAGCTGGTTCGGTGGGGGCCACAGGAGAAGCACAGACAACCTGGGCTTGTCTGCAGTGTTGTGCCTAGTGTCCTGACAGAGTCAGTGGGAAGCGGCCATGTGATCTGGATTGGTAAATGGATAAAGCATTGATCCTCACACATCTCTGAATTTACTATTGGTCTTAAAAAAATACTTTCATGTGCTTTTAAGTGTTGACTATTAAAAATCTTTTTTTTTTTTAATTTAATGTTTATTTATTTTTGAGAAACAGAGAGTGCGCGCATGCGGGAGACAGAGTATCCGAAGCGGGCTCAGCACTCAGCAGCAAGCCCAATGGAGGGCGTGAACTCACAAACCGTGAGATTGTGACATGAACTGAAGTCTGACACTTGACCAACTGAGCCACCCAGGCACTCTTAAGTATTAAAAATCTTATTACGTAAGCCTCTTTTTCCTCCGGACAATTACATACCTTTGGCATATGGGATTTTTGCCTGAGCCAGTGACGGAGATGTGTGTCACGAGCCCATACTGCCTCCAAAGCGGTGGCTGCCAAAACTAACAGCTGTGAAATTATTTGTGACTGTTAAGGATAAACACATTTGTCCCTATTCATTATATGATCGGTAAGTGCTAGCAGTTCCTATCTGTGAAACTGTGATTTATTCCCTGCAGTGTATTTCTTAGTTTGGAAGTGGACACAGAAACCATGGCATCGTTTGTTTTCTTTGGGATCCAAGTTACGAGTTTGGGCCCCGTTATCAGGCAGGCCTTGGCTCCTCAGTCTCTGCAAAATTGGGCTTTCCTGTTTTTGTCATTCTCCGTTTACTTCGTAGGCATGCTTTGTGTAGGGGAGAAAAATACCCACGAAGGAAGCTTCTCAGAGGGTGACCAGGTGCACAGTTCAGCCAAGTAGGTGACTTGATGGGACGCGTCTCTTTGTGTTTGTTCGGATCGGGAAGGGTGTGGCAGCGCACTGGGAGATACTCGGCTTACAGCCAAATAACTTTTCCACCTGAGGTACGAGGCAGCTCTTCTGAGGGGTCCAGTCTCAGCTTCTTGAGAAAGAAGCATGTGGGAAGCAGATGGCCCTATGTGGCACTCCCCGTGTGCTGCGTGATGGCTGCTCACGGTGTGTGTTCCGAGCAGATGCACAAAGCTCCTCCTGTCCATGCGTGTGTGTGTGTGTGTGTGTGTGTGTGTGTGTGTGTGTGTGTAAAAGTGTCACTGTGTACATAGTGAAGTTTTTGCGAGTAGAACAAGCAAAAGAACAAAGAAGCAAAAAGGCGTGGCGGGTGGAGAGAGAAATGGCAGCATGTTGATAGTTAGCGAAGCCGGATAGTGGCCACACAGGGATTCATCATACTCTTCGTGTATGTTTAAAAATATGTGCGGTATTTAAACATTTGTGTAAATGTTTGGTCCGTGCAATTCTCACTGCACCCCGGCTCTGCTGCAAATGCTGTGCTGGGTGTTTGGGTGCAGTGACAATTCTCTACTTTCACGGTGCTCAGAGCGATGGGGGACAGACATGAATCTCACATCACACAAATACTGAATATCAGAGAGGCATTCTTTGAAGCACAGAGATGAGGTATTAGGAAAACTTTGAATAGTAGAAACTGCTAGGGGGAGGAAGGCTTCCTTCACAGAAGGATTTACCCAGTTGAAGTCTGAAGCGTGACTAACTGGATGCCAAGGAGAAAGGGAGAAGAGAGTTCTAGAAGGTGAGACGGGCTTGTGTAGTGCCAGGGACCTGAAGCGGGTCAGGGTGATGGAGTCCTGAGGGAAGGGATTGTGGCTCGGAGGTGGGCTGGGCATGTTGCCAGGCCTGGTTATAGAATTTCCCTTGGTCCTAGGAGCAATGGACAGCTAGTAAGCAGCTGAAGCAGGAAGTAGCTATGGATCCACCTCCCCTTCCCAGGCACCATTTTGGCCACAGCGTGGAGGGTGAGTGGGGGGCAGGAGTTGTCATATAGGTGAGACACTGAGGCTGTCTGGGGTGGAGGTGGGGACAAAGGTGTGTCTAACAGCTAGAATCTAAGCTGCTGACCATGTGGATGTGGGTCAGGGAGAGGGAGGGTCAGCGTGACGGTGATGGTCAGCCATGTGCTGAGATGGGCACCAGAAGGGAGGGCCTGATGTGGAGGAGAAGCCCTGTGTTTGGTCCGGTAGAGGTGGAGGGAGATAATGCTGAGACAGTTGGTCACATGGGGTTGGAGCTCAGGGCTGAGATGTGGGCAGAGGGAAGAAGCCGGTGACTCCTCACATGCGCATGGTGCTGGGAATCAGAGCTGCTTGGAAAGAGGCACCCTCCATGAGAAACTAGGATAGGACAACGGTGGCCAGCTCCAGCCCACCTTGGGTAGTTTCCTTTTTAAAATTAAACAAGTTATGGGACCTTTGGGTAGTTCGGTCGGTTAAGCATCCGACTTGGTTTTGGCTCCAGTCATGATCTCACGGTTCGTGAGTTCAAGCCCCACATTGGGCTCTGCGTGGACTGTGTGGAGGAGCCTGCTTGGGATTCTCTCTCTCTCTCTCTCTCTCTCTCTCTCTCTCTCCCCTGCTTGCTCTCGTCACTCACTCTCTCTCTCTCTCTCTCAAAATAAGTAAACGTAAAAATAAAAACAATAAATTAAATGGAATCAAACAGGTTATGCGTGAGCATGCTTGTCATAAAGATGTTAAGCCATGGCACGTGCATCCAGACACATACGCTTACAGACCCAGTACTGTTCTGCATATGTACATATGTGCACGCACACATGGTTTTCCATTTTACCTAAATTTTACTCAGCATTTACCCACACCACCAACTCAGCAACTTGTTTGCTTTGAAAATTTTTTTCCTGATGTCTCTGTATTATAAAGTCTCCTCCTACAATCCTGTCTTCCGGAGGGCATCGCCGTTGACATATTCCTTCAACTTTTTCTTCCATGCTTGTATGGTATCTTGTTATACGGATGCATCGCTATTTATTTAATTTTTCCTCTGTTACAGGATGCCTAGGCTGTCTACAGATTTCCTGCTCTTAAAAAGTAGTGTTGGGGTGCCTGGGTGGCTCAGTCAGTTGAGCGTCCAACTTCGGGTCAGGTCATGATCTCGCGGTTCGAGAGTTTGAGCCCCGCGTCGGGCTCTGTGCTGACAGCTTGGAGCTTGGAGCCTGCTTCGGATTCTGTCTCCCTCTCTCTGCCCCTCCCCTGTTCATGCTCTGTCTCTCTCTCTCTGTCAAAAATAAATAAAACATTAAAAAAATTTAAACAGTAGCACTGTAGTGGGGGCCCTTGAGGGCATGTTTTCATTTGTGGGCATTTGTGAGTATTTTGGCAGGCTGGAGTCTTCCAGGTGGAATCACTGGGTCAAAGTGCGTGCACACTTCAGAGTTTTAACAGACATTGCCCAGTTGCTCCAGAAGGCCCATTTCCCTTTAACCAGTCCTGGACTTTACCTTTCTGAGTTTTTCATAGTCTGTTGGGTGAAAAGTCTTATTTTAGCGACACTTTAATTTACATTGCATCTATTACTTGCAAATGTAAGTATCCTTTAAAATGTCCACTGGCTGTAGCCAGTTTTCATGAGAAAATTGTATCTTTTGCCCATTTTTCTTTTTTAAAAAAATCTTTAATGTTTATTTTTGAAAGAGAGAGACAGAGCATGAGCAGGGGAAGGGCAGAGAGCAAGGGAGACACAGAATCCGAAGCAGACTCCAGGCTCTGAGCTGTCAGCACAGAGCCTGATGTGGGGCTCGAACTCACGAGCTGCGAGATCATGACCTGAGCCGAAGTCAGCCACCCAGCCCAGCCGACTGAGCCACCCAGGCGCCTCTGCCCATTTTTCTTTAGGGTTACTTTCCTTTTTCTACTGAGCTATAACAGTTCTTTATGTGATATGGATATTAACAGCTCTAGTCTAAGGATGCACCCAACCTAACGGCAGTCTGAGAAGCTCCCCTTCTTCTCTGTCACCCCCAGCACCCTGTGTCTGTCTGTTGTCACTAGGTCCTGCTTGCTCTCCTCTGAAGAATCTTGACAACTCTGTTCTTGGTCCCTTAAGATTCGGGACATGCTGTAGAGCCTTCCCTGCAGCAGACTGTCCCTGCTGTCTGGAGTAGGCTCTGTCCCCAACTCACTTCTCCCAGGGCTGCTCAGAGTCTGCTTTCTCTGGTGAGTAGGCACCCAGTAAGTATCTGCTGGTGGTGAGTAGGCACCCAGTAAGTATCTGCTGGAAGAAGAAGTGAACAGCTCTAGTGTGAATATGGAAAGTCAGGGCCACAATGGAAGAGTCCCTTGTCCTATCCTTGTCCCTTGGGTTTGGGTTTCTGGGCCTTGGGTTTCTGTCCTCATGAGGACTGTTTGGCTCCTTCATGCACTTGGCAGTTCTGACATTATGGAGTCCAGGAGAAAGGAAGTCAGCCTCTGCCTCTCAGAGGGTATGAGCCTGTCTGTGCAGGGGACTGGAGGCCAAGTGCTCTCCTCCTGCTACTGCAGTGCCCAGCTCTGTACCCTGGGCATAACCTATGTCACAGCCTTCCTTGGGCCAATTGTTTGGCACCTGTTGGCTGCCAGGCTGTGGAGAGGGCCAGAGCTGGGTTCTTCCTGTCTTCTCCCTGGGGCTCCAACATCCCAGTTGGGTGGAGTCCCTCTTCATCCCTTGGTAAAATGGTGAGCTGTGGTTAGGATGTGGTTAGTGATTAGTCAGGCCTATGTAAAGACAGGTGTCCACGTCTCCTGAATACAAACCACAGTCTCTCCAGACCTGCAGGCCCACCCACCCAACCCAGCTTGGCCTTGCCACACTGTGGCTTCCCAGAACCCCCAGCCCTTGAGGAGCACCCTTACTTGGCTCTGCTTTCCACTCTGCCCACATTTTGTGTCCCTCATGCCCCTCCATAGGACATCTGCTCCCTGCTGCTCCTCAGTGACAGAAGGGGACCTGGTACAGTGTAGTTTCCCAATAAATATACATGGAGTGAACAAATGTATAGAGTTCATCTGTAAGACTTCTTTTTAAAACGTTTGTTTAGGGGCGCCTGGGTGGCTCAGTCGGTTAAGCATCTGACTTCGGCTCAGGTCATGATCTCGCGGTCTGTGGGTTCAAGCCCCGCATCAGGCTCTGTGCTGACTGCTCAGAGCCTGGAGCCTGTTTCCGATTCTGTGTCTCCCTCTCTCTGCCCCTCCCCCGTTCATGCTCTGTCTCTCTCTGTCTCAAAAATAAATAAACGTTAAAAAAAATTTTTTAAAAATAAAAATAAATAAAAAATAAAAAAAAATAAAACGTTTGTTTATTTTTGAGAGAGCGACAGCGTGAGCAGGGGAGGGGGCAGAGAGAAAGGGAGACACAGGATCTGAAGCGGGCTCCAGCCTCCAAGCTGTCAGCATAGAGCCCGACTTTGGGCTCAAACCCACAAACTGAGATCATGACCTGAGCTGAAGTCAGACACTTAACCAACTGAGCCACCCAGGCACCCCCATTTGTAAGACTTCTGGCTGATTAGGGTCGAGTCATTTCTGCTGAGATGATCACTCTTTAGTTTTTGCTTAGAGAGCATGATTAACATGTGGATATTTAGAAAGTGCCAAGGAGGAAAAAAGGGAGGAAACTTCCTTTTTAAAAACAACTTTGTTATAGAAAAATACAAATATATGCACAAACAGAATAGCACAGTGACCTCCCATGATCCTGCCCCAGCCCTAACAAGTCCCAATTCACACCCATCCTGTTTCATCCAGCCCCCTGTCCCCACTCCTGGATTAATTAGAAGCAAACCACAGATATGCCATCCTTAAGTATTTCAGTTTGTATTCAAAATGAGGCTTCTAGAAAGAAAGTCTGAGGGAGAGATGAACTGCTAATTCCCATGTTCTGCTGACCCAGTGGGATGGTGCCCAGCATACTGTGTTACCTGCCCTGAGTGGGTGTGTGTGCTATTTGCATGACATCCAGAAGGGTCAAGCCTGGCTCTAGCCACTGCACAGGTGTCTCCATGGTCATTTCCTTCCTGTGCTGGTCAGGGACACCGTCACCAGCTCAAAAACTCTGAGGGGTTTTCCTTTTTTCCATTTCCTGTCATGGTTTTGAAACAGAGAGGAAGAGTGGTATGTTGATCTGATAACCATTCACTTACTCTCAGAGTTGGTGCCACATATTTATTAGAAATTGTGGTCAAAATCATGAGTATCAGTAATATGAGGAATGCTAATGTTCCAGTGGGATAGGAAGAAACAGATTTTGTTTTTAGTTTATATACAAACAGGTATGCTTTTAGGTCTTCTGCCACATTGCTAAATGTGTATTCTTATACGAATGATGGAGGGAAATGTAAATCTCATATTTATACACATTGAGTCACTTCAGTGGAATGTCAATAATTGTTAAAAATTATGGGAGAAAAAATGTGGCCTTGAATATGATATTAATTTTTTTATTATTTTGAGCTTCTGATGCTGAAAATAAAACATCTCTCAGTTGGCAAAACAAATCAAGATAAAATGTGGGTTTTTAAAAAATGTTTATTTATTTATTTTGAGAGAGAGAGAGAACAAGTGGGGGAAGAGCAGAGATAGAGGGAGAAAGAGAATCCCAAGCAGGTTCCATGCTGACAGTGCAGAGCCAGATGCAGGGCTCGAACTAACGAACCCAAGTCGAAATCAAGAGTCAGACATTTAACCAACCGAGCCACCCAGATGCCCCTAAAATGTATTTTTAAAAAACCAAATGTATTTTTAAAAAACCAAAAGCCCCCGGGTGGCTCAGTCGGTTAAGTGTCCGACTTCGTCTCAGGTCATGATCTCAGAGTCTGTGGGTTCGAGCCCCGTGTCGGGCTCTGTGCTGACAGCTCAGAGCCTGGAGCCTGCTTCAGATTCTGTGTCTCCCTCTCTCTCTGACCCTCCCCCATTCATGCTCTCTCTCTGTCTCAAAAATAAATAAACATTAAAAAAAAAAAGAATGTTGCTCAACAACAAAAAACCAAACAGCCTAATTGAAAAATAGACAAAGTACTTGAATAGGCATTCCTCCAAAGAAGACATACAAGTGGCCACTAAGCACATGGAAAATGCTCAACATCACTAGTCACTAGGGAAATGCAAATCAAAACTATGATGAGATATCACCTCACACCCCTTAGAATGGCTACTGTCAAGGGGTGCCTGGGTGGCTCAGTTGGTTGGGTGACCAACTCTTGATTTCAGCTTGGGTCATGATCTCACAGTTTCTGGGTTTGAGCCCCTTGTCAGGCTCTGTGCTGGCAGTGCAGAGCCTGCTTGGGATTCTCTGTCTCCCTCTCTCTCTGCCCCTCTCCTGCTCTCTCCCTCTCTCTCAAAAATATATAAATAAACATGAAAAAATAACAAGTGTTCAGAGGATGTGGAGAAACTGGAAGTTTGGTAGTTCCTTGAAAAGTTAGACATAGGATTACCATATGACTCAGCCATTCCACTCTTAGGTACTGAAAAGAGTTGAAAGCATGATGTACAATAGCCAAAAGGTGGAAATAACCCAAATATCCATCAGCAGATGAATGGATGAACAAAATATGGTATATACATACAATGGAATTTAGCCATAAAAAAAGGAAGGAAATTCTGACACATGCTACAACATGGATGAAACTTGAATGCATTATGCTAAATGAACTAAACCAGACACAAAATGATAAATACTTTATGATTCCACTTATATGCGGATCCTAGAGCAGTCAAATTCATAGAGACAGAAAGTAGAATGGTGGTTGCCAGCGACAGGGGGAATAGGGATGGGGATTTTTCATACTGATAAGAGATCAACACTTACCAAGAAAACATAATTATTCTAAATATATATACACCCAATACAGAGATTCAAAATATATGAAGCAAAAAGTGACCAAATTAAAATAAGTAGATAATACACACTTGTGGTTAGACATTTCAACACCTTTCAGTAAATGATAGAACAAGTAGACAGAAAATCAGTATAAGGATACAAAATACACGAGCAACCTTATCAGTGTGACTTTATTGACATAGTATGATCTCTGACCACAACAAAAATTAGAAATCAATAACAGAAGGACATCTGGAAAAAAACTCCTAAATATCTGGAAATTAATACATTTTTCAAATAACCCCAAAGTTAAGGAAGTCACAAAGAAAATTAGAAGATATTTTGAATTGAATGATGATTAAAAAAAAATAGTAATAAAATTTGTGGGATGCAGTTAAGGCAGTATTTAGAGGGAAATTTATAACTTTAAATTTTTGTATTGGGAAGAAAGAAAAGCCTTATAAACCATGATCTAAGCCTCACATTTAAGAAGAAAAAAAATTAAACCCCAAATAGAAGAAAATATTAAAGAACCAAAATCAATAAAATAAAACAGAAAAGCAGTAGCTAAAAACCAGTGAAATCAATGGTTGTTTCTTTAAATTAAAAAAAGAAAATTGTTGTTTATTTTTGAGAGCCAGAGATAGAGCATGAATGGGGGAGGAGCAGAAAGAGAGGGAGTCACAGAATCCAAAGAAGGCTCCAGGCTCTGAGCTATCGGCACAGAGCCTGAAGCAGGGCTTGAACCCATGAACCATGAGATCATGACCTGAGCTGAAGTTGGAGGCTCCACCAACTTAGCCACCCAGGTGCCCCAATGGCTGGTTCTTTAAAAGAGCAATACAACTGATAAACCTCTAGTTAGACTGATTAAGAAAAAAAGAGAGAGACCTAAGTTACCAGTATAGGCAATAAGGCAGGAAATGATTCCACAAACATTAAAAGGTAAATAGGAGAAAATTATAAACAACTTTATGCTAGTAAATCCAAAAACTTGGATAAAACAACTTAAATACTCAAATTACCAAAATGGACTCAAGAGGAAAGAGAAAATCTGAGTAGCCCTACATGAACTAAAGATATTAAATTTATATTTGAAAACCTTCCCACAAGGAAAACTCCAAGCCCATGTGACTCCAAGGATTAACTTTACCCAACATTTATGGAAGAAATAGTGCCAATTTTACACAATATCTCTGAGAGAACAAAAGAGGAGAGAGTACTTCCCAGCTCATGCTATGAAGCCAGCACCACCCTAATACCTAAACCTGGGGAAAATATTAGGAGAAATCTACACGCCAGTATCTTATATGTAAATAGACATTAAAACTCTTTCAAAATATTTGCCAATTGAATCCAGCAACACATAAAAAAAGACTATTAACCATGGACAAGTGGAGTTTATCCCAGTAATGCAAGATTGATTTTTTTGGTTTATTTTATTTTTGAGAGAGAGAGAGACAGAGAGAGCAAGAGCACAAGTGGGGGAGGGGCAGAGAGAGAGAGAGAAAAAGAGAGAGAATCCCAAGCAGGCTCCATGCTGTCAGCACAGAGCCCAATGCAAGGCTTGAGTTAACAAACCATGAGATCATGAACTGAACTGAAATCAAGAGTCAGAAGGTTAACCAACTGTGCCACCTAGGCACCTCAAGATTGATTTAACATTTAAAAAATCAATGTAATTTACTATATTAACAGAATAATAATTTAAGAAAACATGATCATCTCAACAGTTGCAAAAAAAAAAGCATTGACAGAATTCAACACCTGCTCATGATTAAATCAAACCAAATCAAAACAACAACAAAAAATGTGCAGCAAATTAAGGAGGGAAGAGAGTTTCCATAACCTTGTAGAGAGCAAATACTAAAAACATAGAGCTAATATTATAGGACAAAATGAACACTTCCTCCTCCAGTCAGTAACAAGACAGGGATGTTCTTGCTGTTTTTATTCAACATTCTAGTGGCAATGCTAGCCAGTGGACTAAGGCAAGAAAAAGAAAAGTATACAAACTGGAAGGAAGTAAAACTATCTTTATTGATAGACACCATGTCCATCTTAATTAGGACATGACCATGTACCATGAAAACTCCAAGGACTCTATCAAAAATCTAGAATTAATAAGCTATTAAGAATTAATAAGCCAATCATAGGACACAAAGTTAATATTCAAGAATCAGTTGTTTCTTCAAATGCTGGATATAAGCAATTGGAAGTTAAAAGTTTAAAAATACCATTTACAATACCATCAAAAACACAACATACTAAAGGGGAAATATAACAAACTATATGCAAAAGAGGTACACTAAAAATTACAAAATACCGCTGAGATAAATTTAAAAATACTTAAATAAATGAAAAGATATACCAAATTCATGAATCAGAAAATTTAATATTGTTAAGTTTTCAATTCCCCCCATATTAATCTATAGATTAAATACAATCCCAAATAAAAATCCCAGAAGCTTTTATGTAAAAAATGGCAAGTTTGTTCTAAAAAGTGTGTGGAGAAAAAAAAAAAGTGTGTGGAAATGCAAAGGGCTGAAGCCAAGTTTTTTTTTTTTAATCAGAACACTTTTGAAAATTAAAAACAAAATTGGAAAATCTACACTATCTTATTTTAAAAAATTTTTTTAATGTTTATTTTTGAGAGAGACAGAGACAGAATGAGAGTGGGTTGGGACAGAGAGAGAGGGAGACACAGAATCTGAAACAGGCTCCAGGCTCTGAGCTGTCAGCAGAGAGCCCGACACGGGGCTCGAACTCACGAGCTGAGAGATCATGACCTGAGCTGAAGTCAGACGCTCAACCGACTGAGCCACCCAGGAACCCCTACACTATCTTATTTCAAAACTCACACAAAGTTATAATCATCAAGACAGTGTGGTACTGGCATTAAGGTAGACATATAGATCAATGAAACAGAAATAAACTCACAGATACATAGTCAATTGATTTTGACAAAGTTGCCAAGGGAATTCAGTGGAGGAAAGGACAGTTTTTTCTTCAACAGTTGATGCTGGGACTGTTGGATATCAACATGGGAATAAATGAATCTTGATCCCTATCTGATAAAGTATGCAAAAATTAACCTGAAATAGATCATAAAGCTAAATATAAAAGCTAACATTATAAAACTTGAAGAAGAAAACACAGAAGAAAATATTTGCCACCTTGGCAGATTTCTTAGAACATGAAAAAGCATAAACCATACAAGAAAAAAAGTTGATTAATTGAAATTTATCAAAATTAAAAACTTATTTTAAAAGCACCCTTAAGAAAAGGAAAAGATGAGCCAAAAACTGTACATTTGACAAAGGACTTTTATGCAGAATCCATGAAGAATGTATAACTCAAAAATCAGAAAAAAGCAAAACTTCCTTATGCATTAAGCAAAAGATTTGAGCAGGTGTTTTACAGAAGATATACCAGTGGCCAATGAGCACATGAAAAGATGTTTAATATCTCTAGTTATAAAGGAAATACAAATTGAAACCGTAGTGAGATAGCATGAGACATCCATTCGAATTGCTAAAATTTAAAAGATCAACCATGTCAAGTTTTGCCAAGGAGATATACGTTACTGTTGAGAATGAAAAATGATATGATTGGTGAGGTTCTTGGGTGGCTCCGACCGTTGAGTTTCCGGCTCTTGGTTTCAGCTCAGGTCATGATCTCATGGGTTTGTGGGATGGAGCCCCACTTCGGTCTCTGTGCTGTCAGCATGGAGTCTGCTTGGGGTTTCTCTCTCTCCCTCTCTCTCTGCCCCTCTGCTGCTTGAGCTCCCTCTCTCAATAAATAAACAAATAAACATTAAAAAAGAAAGAAAATGGTATGCTTGAAAAAGTTGGGCAGTTTTCTTCACTCTTAAACATTTATGTCCTATTTACAACTCAGCAATTCCTTGCTATGTAATACATAACAGAAAACATCTGTCCTTGCAAAGACTCACACAGCAGCTTTATTTAATAATAGTCAAAAACTGGGGTGCCTGGGTGGCTTAGTTAAGCATCCAACTGTGACTCAGGTCATGATCTTATGGTTCTTGGATTCAAGCCCCCTATCCGGCTCTGTGCTAACAGCTCAGAGCCTGGAACCTGCTTTGGATTCTCTCTCCCTCTCTCTCTCTGCCCCTCCCCTGCTCACACTGTCTCTCTCTCCCTCTCAAAAATAAATGAACATTAAAATTTTTTTTAAAAAACCCTGGAAACAACTTAAATGTCCATCAACATGTGATGAACAATTGTGGTATAGTGGTGCAGCAGAACACTATTAGCAATAAAAAGGAGAAACTACTGAAGATGCCACAAGTGGATAAATCTCACAGACATTATGTTGAATAAAAGAAGTAAAAAAAAAAAACCCACAGATGGCGTGGTTTCATCTATAGAAAACTCTAAAAAGGACAAATCTAATCTGGAGTGATAGGAAACAGGTCAGTGGTTCCCTGGGGCATGGTTTGGGAGGTGAGGGGATTGACCAGGAAGAGTCACAAAGGAACTTTTCGGGCCATGGAAGTGTTCTATGTCTTGATTGTGACAATGGTTACTTACACAGGTATACACACTTGTGAGAACTCGTGAAACTCACTTAAACTAAGTGCTTTCTATTGTATATAGACAATACCTTAATAAAGTTGATTCATAAAAATCTTGTATGCAACCAAGGTAAAAAAAAAAACAACATATGTACAGTAGTATAGTTACTCTGTATTTTCTTTTTCTTTTTTCTTTTTTTTTTTTTGAAACAGAGAGAGAGAGAGCAAGGGAGGGGAAGTAGAAAAGGGAGAGAGAGACCCTTAAGCAGGATCCACACCCAGTGCCGAGCCTGATATAGTGCTCAATCTCAGGACAGTGAGATCATGACCTGAGATGAAGTCAAAGAGTCTGATGCTTAACCAACTGAGCCA
Source organism: Neofelis nebulosa (assembly GCF_028018385.1). NCBI lineage: Eukaryota > Metazoa > Chordata > Mammalia > Carnivora > Felidae > Neofelis > Neofelis nebulosa. Next base: position 66,656,733 of record NC_080792.1, read on the forward strand.
CCCAGGTGCCCCTCTACTCTGGATTTTCTAAAATAACTACAGTTTATATCAGAAAAAAGAATGGAAACCCAGAACAGTACATAAAGATTGCTACCATTTTTCAAAGGATCTATTTACCCATATGCTTGTCCATGTCAATCAGTGTACACAATCTGCTTGTAAAAGTTCCCCTGGTAATGGGGGATAGGCGGAGAGGGAGAGACACTTGAATTTTTCATCATGGGCATCTGTTTCCTAACAGAACCCAAAACTTCTGATTTACAATTGATAACACTAAAAAATGTGCCATTCAGTCTGGGACTGCCAAATGACTTGGAAACAGTACTAAGGAAACCAAAGTGCTGGGTAGTGCAGTGCTAGACTTCAAGTCTGAGTGATGAGGGGGAGTCTTCCTAGGAGTGTCCTGTGCACGGCCCTGGGAGCCAGGGGCAGTGTGTGTCCTGGCAGGTGGTGTGGCCCTGGTCAGCCCCATATCGCTCCTATCCACACTTTCCTAATCATACCCAAGTCACAGCAAAAATCCAATTCTTTTGAAAACGAGGGTTAAATATAAGGGTGTTCACATAAGCAGAGGCTGTGTGCCTCTCAAAGCAAGACGCTCCATCTGTCCTCTTACATTGCTTGCTGCAATGCAGTAATCCCAGTCATGGACACTCAGTATAATCTAAAACAACAGTTATCCAAGAAATTAAATTTTGTTAACTTCAAGAATACAGTTGAACTTATTTCAGTGAGTGGATGTAAAGAAAAGCTCACAGATTTGGAACCACATATATTTTTTTAAACCTTAGATTCATTAAGTAATACGTTCAAGAAGTAGAAATCCATGTGACTGCAAAGATTTGTTACTAGTTCAATTCCATGACCTTATCTAGGACAATTCCTGCTCCAAAGGAAGAGAATACATTTGCCTAAAGTTCTAATTCTTAAAAAAAAAATTTAAGATAAAATTTATTGAAGTACAATTTATATACAATAAAATGCATTTGTTTTAAGTAAATTGTAATGCTAGTGGCCAATGTAACCACCATCACCATCAAAATATACAACATTCCCATCACTCTGGAAAGCTTCCCTGGGCCCCAGTCTCCCTCAGCTTCCACATTCAAGCCCCAGGCAAACACTGATCAAATTTGTGACACTGCGGATCAGATTTATCTTCTTCGAGAGTTTCACATAAATGGAGTTATCCAATGTATACTTTTTCTTGTCTGGCACCTTTTTTTCACACAATATTCTTCAGATTTATCCATGTTGCCACATGGATTCCTTTGGTTGCTGAGTAGTATAGTATTCCTCAAATGATTTTTAAAAATCATTACTTGCTTCCTCATTATCTGCTAATAACTCCTGGAAAACGATGAATGGGAGCTTCCTGGATAATTAAACCAGTGAGCAGAGCAGTGACCTGTCCAGTTGACCAAACCAGAAACCTAGGGATCATTTTTGGTTCCTCCTTCTATTTTCCAAATCCAAGAACCACCATGCCCAGTTTCAGTCTCCTAATCTCTCTCAATCTTGTCAGCCAGTTACAAGCAAATCTTCATTTCTCACCCGAATTACTGCAGAAACCCATTTTGCTTTAGTTTTGCACCTGCCATCCATCATCCATCTTTAAACCAGAATGAATTCAGCTGTTCTGGGAACCTCATACAAGTGGAATCATACATTATTTGTCCTTTTGTGTCTAACTTATTTCATTTAGCATGTTTTCAAGGTTCCTCCATGTCAGAACTTCCTTTTTGTGGCTGAATAATATTCCATTGTATGGGTAGACCACATTTTGTTAATCCATGGACAATTGGTTATTTCCACCTTTTGGTAATTATGAATAATCTGCTATGGACATTGGGGTACAAGCATTTTTTTCAAGTCCTTACTTTTAATTCTTTTGCATGTATACCTAGGAGTGGGGTTGCTTGTCCATGTGGTAAATTCTGTGTTTGACTTTTTGAGGAACCACCAAACTGTTTTCCACAGCAGTTTGAACCATTTTACATTCCCACCAACTGTGCAGGAGGGTTCCAATCTCTCTAAAATCTCTGATCTGGTGAAACACAATTTCAGCAACTTAAGCTCTCTACACCTTGCTTTCCTCCATTCCAAAATGCAGGAAATGCTAATATTATCATTCTAGTGTGGTTAAGAAATTTAAATGAACAAATGTACGTAGGAACACCTGGGTGGCTTAGCCGGTTAAGTGTCCGACTTTGGCTCAGGTCATGATCTCACATTTCTTGAGTTCAAGCCCTGCATAGGACTGTCAGCATGGAACCTGCTTTGGATCCTCTGTCCCCTTCTCTCTCTGTCCCTCCCCTTCTCTCTCTCTCTCTCTCTCTCTCTCTGGGGCAAAAATAAGATAAACATTCAAAAATTTAAAAAAACAAACAAACCACAAATGTATGTAAATGTATGTAAATGCCTATAAACGTGAATGCTATAATAAATGCTAGCTGGTATCCTCACCGTTGTCACTACTAATGAAGATCACTATGGCTGAAATCTGCAAACTTTGCCATCCATGCCCCTTCCCTGGGTCTCCTAGAGCTCCGTGGAGACTGTAGTAGAAAAGCAGCACAGTGGGCCAGGGGCCGGAAGCTGAGGTTGAGTCAGACGAACCCCTGGAGATGTGCACAATGAACAGACGGGAGGTGTGGACTTCATGGAAGGGGCCACATAGCACAGGGGAGTGGCAGCACATCCCTTCCTCTCATGAAGCAGGAAGGGGAGGCTCAAGAGGCTGAGTGGTCCTGGCTCCTGCCCTTCTCTTTTCACAAGTGCTTTGGAAAGCACAGCAGGCAGCAAGGCACATTGCTTCCCATGCGTGCCAGGTGCGTGCAAAGAGCCTGATGGAATCACCTTAATGGTGACAGCAAGCCCATGATGTTGCTGCAGGTGCTCCTGACCATGACCTGAGCATGGGGTTCACATATGTGGCTTGCCTCAGGACTGTTTTCAGCAATGTGGTGACTGTGGTCACAGTATATGCATATTCTCTCAAGATCTCTTGAACAAGAGTGAGTGCTCTGTGTTGTGTGGTGCTGACACCCAATTGTCACTGCTATTCCTGCAGGCTTGTCTACAGTGAAGATCTGTAGGCTGTTCATATATTATAGAAAGCCCTCAAATGGTAAACTTCCAACTCTGTAGCAGGATAAATGTTCACTTTTTAAAAATTGGCATTTACAAGGCAAAAATATGCGTGTTGTGTTTGGAGAGTCGGACCGGTACTTTTGTTCCTCTTCACTCCTAACGCATCTGCTGTGTGTTCTGACTGCTGCTGAGTCCACAGGGCAGCACGGGCTTTGCCCGCCGGGTACACAGGAAGTCTGCCAACAAGGGCTTGGCTCTCACCCTCGTGGGAGCTGGTGGGTCACTTCCTGGCTCTTTCCTATTATTATTGTTTGCTAAGTTTGAATAGGACTGCTGGCTGAGCTTTAGGTAGTTTTTCTAAAACCTTTTTAATTATTAAAATTTATCACAGCGTTTGAAAAAAAATGAAAAAAGGACATGTCACTCATATTTCCACCATCACAGCACAATAGCTGCCTTCATTTCTCCAGACTTTCTTCTAGTCTTTTCTCTTACCGACACATATTTTACATTGTTGTAACCACTGTACATGGGAAATTTAGGTTCTTTCTGCTCAGCTTTGCTCATAAATATCTTTTCCATCTTTACTTATTTTTTTTTTTTTCAACATTTTTTATTTATTTTTGGGACAGAGAGAGACAGAGCATGAACGGGGGAGGGGCAGAGAGAGAGGGAGACACAGAATCGGAAGCAGGCTCCAGGCTCCGAGCCATCAGCCCAGAGCCTGACGCGGGGCTCGAACTCACGGACCGCGAGATCGTGACCTGGCTGAAGTCGGACGCTTAACCGACTGCGCCACCCAGGCGCCCCATCTTTACTTATTTTTAATAGCTGTATGACAATCTTTTGGGTTAATATATCATCATTTATTTATTCATTCTTCTCTAACTGGCATTTAATTTTTCCCAATCTTCTACGATCATGAATTTTATTGTTTTATGCAGTGTGTAACAAATATAGACTTACATTTAAATTGTTAAATGATGGGGTGCCTGGGTGGCTCAGTCAGTTAAGCAACCGGCTTCAGCTCAGGTCATGATCTCACGATTTGTGAGTTCGAGACCCACATCAGGCTCTGTGCTGACAACTCAGAGCCTGAAGCCTGCTTCAGATTCTGTGTCTCCCTCTCTCTCTCTGCCTGCTCCCTGATCATACCCTGTCTGTCTCTCCCTCTCAAAACAAACACAATTTAAAAAAAAATTTTTAAACTAATTGAAATGAGCCCCAGACTCAATTGTATTCAAATGACTGACATGATTCTACTGACATCTATTTTGAATAATGCAAATCATTTTTCATAATTTATCCTTTGGAACTTTTCTAAGTAGGTCATCCTCCTTCATCCCTGTTGTATCAGACCTCTAGAGAGAACCACCAGCAAGGAGTGCCCCCGAAGCAGCATTTTGGAAAGACATACCCTTTTAGTGAGGGCCACTCTCGGGGCTGGACACATGGCTCTCTAGGGCAGTGCCCGCCATAAGGCTGGTCAAGCACAGGTCCATGACTGGACTGTCCTAGTATTGGCCATACCAAATCAGGTCAACAGGTGGGGTAACTGTACCACATGTACTCTGCTGCCCTAAGCAAATGGAAACCTGGACAAATTCATAAATCAGCTATTTTCAGACATTGAACACTAGGCAGCACAAGGCTGTGATCCCTTAGAAAAGAAAAAGAAAGGTAAGTGCTAATGTTGCCGTGGATTTCTGTCCAGGGCTACTGCGTGGACCACAGCTGGGGAACAAGGACCCAAGCAGTGTCTGGTAGCTTAGCTGCCTTGAGAAGTGGAGTTGGGAGTGCAGGGACTCAGCTGTGGTTTGTGGGACAGAGTTCTGGAGAGAAGGGAATTCTGCACGGAAGGAGCTCCAGAAATCCTCAGGGTGCCTTGAGCATTCGTGAGTTACTGAGCTGTGCATGTGCAATGTGAGATGCCATGGAGATGGACCAAGAGCAAATGCCAGGGAGCTGCAAGGAGGCCAATTCCAGGAGCTCAACCTCAGCGGACAGCTCTCAGGGACCTGCTGGCATGCTGTAGAGACTGTCAAAGAGTTCCACTTTAGTAGTGGGATGAACAAACCCTAGAGTGAGTGTATGTTGAACCTCCCCAACAAAGCTTAAAAACAAGTCTTGAAAGGGTCAAGCTAATAATCTGCAAGGGATGTGGGGTGCCTGGGTGGCTTAGTTGGTTAAGCGACTGACTTTGGCTCAGGTCATGATCTCAGGGTTCGTGAGTTCGAGCCCCGCATTGGGTTCTCTGCTGTCAGCACAGAGCCAGCTTCGGATCCTCTGTCACCCTCTCTCTCTGCCCCTCCCCTGCTTGTGCTCTCTCTCTGTCTCTCTCTCTGTCTCAAAATAAATAAATTAACTTAAAAAAAATCTGGAAGGGACTTAAATGCCCGCCTTAAAGAGACACAGAAGAAAGGAAAACTATAGATCAAGGTCTGTCATGAATACGGATGTGAAATCCTCAACAAGATATTATCGAATCTTAACTCAGCCATGTATAAAAAGGATAATACATCATGGTCAGTAGAGTTTATCCCAGGAATAAAAGGTTGGTTCAACATTTGAAAGTCAATCAACAGAATTCTTCATATCAACAGACTCAAAAAGGAAAAGTTTATGATCATCTTAATAGATCTAGAAATAACCTTTAACAAAATTCAACACCCATTTGTGATTTTAAAAAAAAGAAAGAAACTCAGCAAGCCAGGATTAAAAGAGATTTTCCTTAATCTGGTAAAAAGCATCTAGCAAGTACCTGCAGCTGGCCCCATGCTTAAAGGTAAAAGACTGGATGCTCTTCCTCAAGATCAGAAACAAGGCAAGGATGTCTGACCTCGCCGCTTCTATTCACCATTGTCCTGGAGGTCCTAGCAAGGGCAAAGGCAAGAAAAAGAAATCAAAGGCACACAGATTGGAAAGGAAGAAATAAAAACATTTTTATCTGCAGATGACATGATTTTCTATGAGGAAAACCCAATGAAATCTATGCAAAAGCTAAGACTAACAAGTGAACTTAGCTGTGTACTAGCAAAGAATCATCAGAGGTTGAAATTAAAAACATTTCAATTTATAGGGGCGCCTGGGTGGCTCAGTTGGTTAGGCGTCCGACTCTTGATTTCAGCTCAGGTCACAATTTCACAGTTTTTGAGTCCAAGCCCCACATTGGGCTCTGCACCGTGGAGCCTACTTGGGATTCTCTCTCTCCCCTCTCTCTCTGCCCCTACCCTGCTTGTGTGCTTTTTCTCTCTCTCTCTCAAAATAAATAAATAAATAAATAAATAAATATAAATAAAAAACATTTCAATTTATAATAGTGCCAGAAAACATGAAACACCTAGGAATAAAACCTACAAAATAGGTGCAAAAGCTTTTTGCTGAAAACTGCCAAATACTGCTGAAAAGAAATCAAAGAATTCCTTAAATAAATGGAGTGATATATTGTGTTCATGGGTTGGAGTAGTCATTATTTTAAGAGGTCTGTTCTCCCAAATGGATGTAGAGAGTAAACTGAGTCCCAATCAAAATCTTAGCTGCCTTTTTTGTAAACACTGGCTAGCCAATTCTGAAATTCACACCAAAAGACAACTTCAGAAGGGAAGAACAACCCTTTCTATGGGTTTGCATGGGGCTTTCCAAGGACACACACCATCTGATTTCAAGACTTCAAAGCTACAGTCATCAAGACAGGGTGGCATGGCAGAGGGGATGGATACACAGATCAATGGAACAGAATACAGAGTCCAGAAATAGCCCCACACAGGTGTGGTCAATTGATTTTTGACAAAACATAAAACCAGTTCAGCGGAGAATGGATTGTTTTGGCTTGAAAGTTTTTGCAGGACGTCTAAAGGTCAGTCAGAATGATACATGGTCTGAAACTCAGGGAGGGCTTCTGGGCTGCAGAGACACAATTTGGGGAGTCATTGAATTAGAGGTGGAAGTAGAAGTTTGGGGAAGGCGAGAACCACCCCAAGTTGGTAGGAAGATGGAGGAGAATGCCAGGGATGGCCTTCTGAGTCTGGAATGGGATGGTGACTGGACCATGAAGGATCCAAGGCAGAGACACACAGGCCTTTATTTAATGCTGAACATATGTGAAGGCGGGACTCCCCATAAGCACAAGCAGGATCAGAGAGCAGTAGAGGCAGAAGCAGGTGCCCCAGAGATAAAGAAGAGGAAGACAGGTGAGCAAGGCCTGGACCGTGTAAACAACGTGAACCTGTACATGTACAAACAGTGGCTGCTGCACATCAGCCTACTGTCACCTTCTGCTTTGCACGGAAGGAACCAAACTGCCAGGTGGTTTCCCCCACCACCATCTGGAGGGCTTTCTAGGTGCCAAACGCTATCTAAAAGCTTCATAAATATTAAATCACTTTGCCCTCACAACTCTCTGAAGTGGGTACAATTATCCCCATTTTACAGATGAGAGAACTGAAGCCACGTTCTGCACAGTGACGCTAGGCTTTGAGCCCATGCCCTTCCATACCATGCTTTGCTGCTCTGGCTTAGGATAATGAAAGTAATGATTCAGGAGGCCCCTGGGGATTTGCACCTTGTGCCTGCTTTTCTTGATACCCCGCAAGGCCACACACCCAGTACAGGTAGGTTCAAGGCCAGGTCTGGGCCCCCCTCACTGTGCTGCCCACAATGAGCATGGATGGATCTGTCTTGCTTGCACAGGCAGAGTACAGGACGGGCCAATGGACCCTGGTCTCAGGTTTCTGGCCCTTGCCCTGGGCTGCCTGCCTCCCTACAGCTCAGAAACGGATGCCCCCCAGTGTCCTTGTAGGGCTGGCTTTCAGACTGAACCCTGGCACTGTGTTCCGCCTCCTGCACTCTGCCTCTGGCATCAAGTTCTCATGGTTTCCTCCATGCATAGGTTTGGAAGTGGCTAGGTCCAATGCAGTGAAACACAGTATAGGTTTGGATTTCAAAGAAAAAAAAAAAAAAGGACTCGATTCTAAAATGTTGAGGCACATTTATTTGAACGACTTACTCTTAAAACTGAAAGAAACCCAGAGTGATTTCTGAATTATTTTGAACAGCAATAACGCTTTAAAATTTGTGCATGCAAGGTCTTCCAATATATGCTAACGGTGAGTATTTGGGTTTTTTTTTTGTTTGTTTTTTGTTGTTTTTTCACATGAAGAGACTGGCTCTTCATTTCAAAGTCACCTGGTATTTTTGGTCTTCTGTACCTTTTGTAACTTCCTCTGAATAAGAGGAAATATGGTTGCCATTTGTGTTTAATTTATTTTAAACAAATCAAAGCACTGATTTCTACTTCCTGCCTGTGTAATACTTGAGCTGCAGGCTTCAAAGGGCAGAGTAACTATGTTCTTGAGTGATGGGGCGTCTGTTGTATTATTTTATAAACAGTTCAAAGTTTCGTATTGTATAGAAGCAACTGGTACAACATTGGGATATTATTTTCTGTGTGAGTAGCCGCAGAGAACTCCAGGTGACCTTTACATTTGTCTTGTGCTAGTTCATAGATTAAATTTAGGCTTTGGTAGAATATATATTTATATAAAGACTCGGAGTTTATTTTTCCTGTTTTCTCTAACACTGCTTAACTTGTTCTCTGAAATGTTTATCACAAATGGCAGGTTGTTGCAAAGAGCAGTGGAAAGAAAACTAAATACTTACTCATCACTTGGTTTTCTTGCAGGTTCATCGGGTTTAGGAAACTCCACCTAGACAAGCAGCTTGTTTCGGGCGGGGCCTCTCCCCAGAACTGAACTCCTAGGGCTGCAGGTGTGTGGGTTTCAGAATCCAGTGGTCCCAGGGATGTGCAGGGCAGATCCCCATCACACAAGATGTTAGGGCAAAGATGTTACCATACCAGACTCCGAAGCAAGTTCACTTATTAACAACAACAACAACAACAACAACAACCAAATAGTCCCCCAAGGTTCTGCTGGGGCCCTTCAGCCTCCCTGTCCAAGCCCGTGCTGCCGGCCTCTCCGCCCTCGGCCCTGACGGCCATTCACGCATTCTGCTGCTGGTTGGCATGACGTGCAGGGAACAGAGGAGGATTTGTATGCATGTGGCCACCACACTGCCGCGCTGGACCCGGGCAAGAAGCCCTTCTCTCCTGCTGGGAAGAGCATGGGTGAGTGCCCGGGGGTGGGGTCACTCAGGGCTAGCCAGATGCCAATCAGTGCCTGGGGTGCAGGGCACACACAGGGCATGCCTTGGGCTGGACGTGGCCCAGAGGAGCCTAGCATCATGGTCTGGGGGAGCCACGAAGAGGCCTCTAACCAAGAGCCCCTGGATGTGCAGGCTTAGCAAAGTGTGTGTGTGTCACAGGCCTCTCGGGAGCGCAGCGCGGACGGGACAGCATCTTTCTGGCGGGGCTTCCATCTGACCTAACGTGAGTTGGAGAGAGGCCATGAGGACCCTGGGTGAAAGTCACAACCCCCACACTCCGCTCAGGGACCTGAGGGGCTGGCCACGTCCTGGTCCCAGTACTGGGCAGGGGCAGGCCTAACAGGAAGCGGGTTGGCAGGCTGCGGCGGGTGCTGGGCACTTTCATCTTTTGCCTGTCTTCGCTCAGAGGCTGTGAGCGCTCCAATTCCGTTTTCACTTCTTTGGAAGTGCTGATAAGATGGGAACGGAATAAATCAAACGCCAAGTTACATGTTTCCTGGCTTAGGAAGAAAAAAAAAAAAAAAAACAAAACTAAGCATAACCTTGGAAATGCTCCCGGTCAGTATTCTTTTTAAAAACTTTTTCCCCCAAGGTGATTTTTCCTTCTTCTTTTTTTTTTTTATTGTGGTAAAATATACATGACATAAAATTGGCCGTTTTCCCCATTCTAAGGGCACAATTCAGTGGCATTAAGCACGTTCAAACTCTGGTGCAGCCATCACCATCATGCATCTCCAGAAGTTTTTCATCTTCCTCGGTGGAAACACTACCCCCCTTACACTTGAACTCCCTGATCCCCATGCTTTTCTGGGGAGCCTGCCTGAGGGCCGTCTCCCACCCAAGGCACCCAGGGGCTACAGCTGAAGTATCATCTCTGCAGCCGTGCATGGGATACAGGGTGGCCCTGTGTCCTGGCCCAAATTCCTCCTGGTGTGGGCTGGCCACCCGTTGTCCTGGTCCTGGATGGAGCTGAGGACAGCTGCTTGCATCTTAAGGAAGGGGATCTGTCAGATGTCAGTCATCTTTATAGAGGTCAAAGCTGAACCCGTGGAGTGCCTGTATTCCCAGGCACTGTCTTAAAGCCCTCTGCAGGCAGTTCTTGTCTTTCAACCAGCTTTGGTCTAGTCCTTACAGAATGGATGCAGCAGGAAGCCAGTTTCATTAATTCACACCCTTGACTGTGGAGTGAAGGAGAGGGAGCGGCTCTCCGAGGCCGAGGCTGGGCTGGGGTTTTATTTTATTCTGTTTCAGTCCCAATCCCCACAACGACCCATGAGGACCAGAGATCTCTCATTGCCATTTTGCAGCCGAGAAAATAGGCACAGAGAAGTTAAATCTAAGGGTGCGTTTCTGGATCCTGACCAGGATAAGAGTCAAAGGAGGCATTCTTCCACATTTGGCAATTCCTGTGTAAGCTGGGGGCCGGCGGCTGCGGAGTGGTCTCGGGTCCCGCTACACCTGCCACAGGTGTGCGTGGATGGATGGCAGGAGGGGAGGCGAGGCTGGTGCGGAAGCGAGTCAGCCCTGTGCCATGGACCGTGCCAGAGTGTCTCTGGACCTTTGTCGCCCCTGAGTTGTCAAGGCGGCTGGGCCACCACCTGCCTCAAGACTCAGAGTGTATGCTCAGAGTGGCTTCCCCCCCGGGGGACAGAGACTGACGTGTCATTTCTGGGTTGATTTTCTAGTACAAAGGTCCACTACAGGCCTTCAGGGACATGAATCAGTACGTGTGTTTTGTGAGCAGCTTCGGGAAAGGGAAAGAATGATGTCGAAGATCTCGGGCGGGGCTGGAGCAGCTGACTTTCTGAGTGACTGACAACGTCAGCTCTGGGAGCAGCTCCAGGCCAAGGCATACGTGGGCTTTGACCCTCTGGCCCCGCTGTCTCTGTGTTTATCCACTCTGCTTCCTCTGCAGCTGATGTCATTGGACTTCATATTTTGCCCTAGGCTAGTCCCTGGGGAGAGGGGTGTTGAGGGCCCCCTGCAGGCCACCAGCCAGCTGAAGCCCCCGCCCCCACCGCCGCCCGATCCCCCCACTCACTCTGCAATGGCTCAGGAGCTCAAAATGGCCATTGCATTGTTAAATGGTTGGAAACAAAAGAAGATCTCATGACCCCTGCAAATTATATGCAATTGCAATGTCAGTGTCCACGATAAAGCTTTATTGGAACACAGTCACACGTTTGTTGAGGGATTGCCTGTGGCTGCTTTCTCAGTACAATTAGGGATTATGTGGCCTGAAGAGCCAAAAATATTTCCTCTCTGGCCTTTTCCAAAGTTTGCCAACCCCAGGAACAGAGGCCTCCTTCCTGTGATGACAGAAATTCAGGTTGGCAGTAGAGTTTTACATGGTCAGCTCAAATCTCTGGCTCTTAATCAGAGTGGAAAAAAGTGGAAGGTGTGGGGAGGGTGAACCTCTGGGCTCCCAGAGAGACGGCAGGGTTCATGGGTGCCCTGATGGTCCTCAGCTCTGACTGCTCAGGGCCTGAGACCAATTAGGGTCACATGTATTTCACTGAGAGGACTGGGCTGTGCTGGAGGGCACGGTAGTCAGTCAGGCCTGTGTCCAGAGCTCACGGGATGCTCTTCAAAGGCACGCTGATTGGGGAGACTTCCCTGTGTTGCTGGAATGATCCCAACAGAACCGCCTGTCCTGACCTGTGTGTGTGCGTGTGTGTGTGTGTGTGCGTGTGTGTAAATGTGTGTGTGACAATAGTCCACCCATGTGCCAATGGCTCCATGTCTTTCACAGCACTGTCTGCTCCTAAGGTAGCAGTTCTAGATTTGCCCTGGGAAGCCACTTCTTGAGATGGCAGGAAGAGCTGAGAAAACACTGAGGGCCTGGCCAGGGCCTGAGCTAGTCGGTGGAGAAGCAGGACTGGAGTCAGCCCTTGGTGACTTGTAGCTCCTCTGAAAGCCGGACTCACGTGGAAGGGCCAGAGCCATGTGGCATTTCGGTGCCCCCTCAGCATTCACTCAAAAATTGATGATGAGGACACAGTGGGCTTTGCAAAGACCCTTTGCCCCCTTTCACTGGGCAGCTTTTTAAAAAATTGTGATAAAATACATACACATAAAATTTACCATCTTAACCATTTCCTCCCTTTGACAAATGTTTATTGAGTGCTTACTGTATACTGGGCAGTATGTTGGGCATCAAAGATACAAAACAACAACTATTATGTGACAGACAGTTTTCCCAGATTAATTATTGAATGCTTACCATTAAAGTTGGTGGGAAAAGTCCAGGGTCTGCTAGCCTACAGCTTCTCAGACCTAGAAGGGTACTTGTTTCAAGCTCAGAATGTCTGAAATCTTAAATAGGACCAAAAATCATGACACAAGCTATTACTTCACAGGTAGCCCAGGCTGGTTGTAGAATTATCTCTTCAGTAGAAGAAATTAACTTAGTAATGTATTAAAATGCACACTTGGACAAGATCCAGCCATAAACACAGTTAAACTTTCAAGATTTGCCAGCCCTCTGCCTGAACACTATCCTGTTAAAATGCTCTTTCTTTTGAAAATATTCCATATGCTTGAGGGTGTCTGGGTGGCTCAGTCGGTTTAACAACTGACTATTGATTTCAGCTCAGGTCATGATCTCATGGTTCATGAGATCGAGTCCCACATTGGGTTCTGTGCAGGCAGTGCAGAGCCTGCTGGAGATTCTCTCTCTCTCACTCTCTCTCTGCCCCGCCCCCACTCACACTTGCTCTCTCTCCCCAAAATAAATAAACATTAAAAAAAACCCTCCCCTTTTGTCAACCAAATGGAAAAGGCAACCTAATGAAGTAGGAGAAAACTTGCAACAAATGTTTCATACACTGGATTTACCATAGTTCATTGGGGCGAACTATGGATTTACCATAGTTCGTGGGCAGCAGAGCGAAACGCCCACACTGTTCGTCAACATCTGTTTGCCATCACTGTGGTTTTCTTTGTTTGGTTTTGGGTTTTTGTTTGTATTTTTTTCCCATTTTTTTATTGTGGCAAAATTCACATAGCATGAAATTTACCACCTTACCCATTTTTGAGGGCACAGTTCAGTGGCATGAAGCACATCCACGCTGTTGTGCAGCCGTCGCCCCACCCATCTCCAGAACTTTGTCATCTTCCCAAACTGAGACTCTGTCCCCATTAAACACCAGCTCCCTATCCCTCTCCCTGTCCCCTGGCAATGACAGTTCTACGAATTTGGCTAGTTTGGGTACCTCACATAAGTAGAATCATACAGTATGTGTCCTTTTGTGATTGACTTCTTTCACTTAGTATAATGTCTTCAAGGTTCATCCACTGTGTAGCATGTATCAGAATTTCCTTCCTTTTTAAGACTGAATAACATGCCACCATATGTATATTTTGCTTATCATAAGGCTTCTTCATTCATCCATTGATGGACATTTGAGTTGCTTCCAATGCTTGGTTGTTGTGAATAATGATGTTATGAACATAGGTGTGCAAATATGTCTTTGAGATCCTGCTTTCAATTATTTGGGATTTATACCAGGAACTACGAGTGCTGGATCCTATGGTATTTCTATCTTTAATTTTTTTTTAATGGCTTATTTATTTTTGAGACAGAGTGTGAGTGGGAGAGGAGCAGAGAGAGAGGGAGACACAGAATCTGAAGGAGGCTCCAGGCTCCGAACTGTCAGCGCAGAGTGTTGTGGGCTCGAACTCACAAACTGTGAGATCATGACCTGAGCTAAAGTCGGATGCTTAACTGACTGAGCCACCCACACTCCCCTCTATTTTTAATTTTTGAGGAAGGAAAAAATTTCCACCATTTTACATTCCCACCAACAGTGCCCAAGGGTTCCAGTTTTTCCACACCCTTGCCAATACGTGCTATTTCTGTTTTTGTTTTTTTATAGCAGCCACCCTAACGGGGGTGGGGTGGATTTATTTTGTTTTGTTTTTAAATAAGGCATAATTTTCATCCAATGAAATGCACACATCTTGTTTCCCATTAGAGGAACTTGGACAGGTGAACACCCTCATGAAATCCACTTGCCATCAAGAGATAGGACATTTCCAGCGCTCAGAAGCTTCCCTCTCTGCCTTTCCGGTCAGTCCCTCCCACCCCACCAGCAGATAGATCGCTGTCACCACAGAAGGGTTGTGCCCGTCCTCCGACTCGATGTAGGTGTCCCCACACTGTGGGGACTGTGGCAAGTTTTGTTGACCCAAGCATGCCTCCCTGTGTCTGGTGGGGTCAGGGCCACTCTCCTCTCTGGGGAAGAAGTCCCTGTTGTGCCATCAGGAGCCGGGGCGGGGGGTGGGGACTGTCTTCGTTTGCAGCATGCAGAGTTTCCTTAGGCTCAGGGCTGGGCCCCAGCTCCTGGCTTCTCAGAGCAGAGCTGTGTTTGCTTTTGGAGGACTCAGCACAGGATGCACCGTCCTCTGCTGGATGACAGGAGAGTGAGGTCAGCCCAGGTGCTTCCCGGGCAGGGCTGGGGAGGGGGAAGGTTCCCGAAGACAGGGCTGGACCACTGAGCCAACAACATGTCAGCAATGCTCACAATAGCTTTTCCCCAAATATGCTCAACTTTGAAAACAGTGCGGTTTTTATGAACAGCAGGTTCCTGAAAAGCTGCCATTCCCATGTCCAGGCTGCTGCCTAGAGGTGAACTAGGTCTTATCTCACCATGGATTTGCTGAGTGACAGTGGACAAGTCTTTTCCTCTTTCAGAACTTTGCTTTTTCATTGATACTCCAACACACGATTATTTCTGCCAGGCGCTTGTCACACGGAATTGAGCAGGACAGGTAGTAGGGGCGAGAGACATGAACAGGTGATAGCACAATTCCTAAATATCTATGGAAGTGTGGTGAAGGGACAACATTCAGATCAGGGGTGGTCAGGGAGTGTCCCTGGGAGGAAGTCACACCTGAAGGATGGGTAGGATCTACCAGTGACACAAGCAGAGGTGTCTGAGTCTTGGGGCTCAGGATACAGCCATCTCCAAGGTGATGTGTGTGGAAGGGCTCAGCAGGCAGGCCTTTCTGCACAGTCACTGGACAGCTCAGGGACACTCAGAGACAGTCCCGCAGTCACTGCTCCTGGGGGAGGGGGATAGTAGACATCCAGCAGCCTGGGAGAGAGCTCATGGGAGCAGTGATATGACTCAGAACCAGAATTGTGTTTTCTTTTTCTTTCGGGAGAGAGAAGCAAGTAGGTCCAGAGTGGGGGAGAGAGAGAATGGAGCCAGATGCAGGGCTTAGTCCCACAACCTTGGGATCATGACCTGAGTCAAAATCAAGAGTCAGACACTCAACTGACTGAGTCACCCAGGCACCCCCAGAATTGTCTTTTCAAGCCTTAGTGGCTGGGATCCTAGGGCCTTCATTAGCTTGGCAGGAAGAGATTAAAATTTCTATTTCAGTTCTCTTCCCTAAAATCAACTTTCCTAACACTGGTTTTGATGACTTTGCCACGATTCATGGCTCCTTTTCTGGAAAGATGCCAGGTGGGACTCATGTCTGGACACTTCAGGGGGCAGGGGTCACGGTCCCCACTCACTGGCTTCACCGGGGCATGCTGCCCCTTTTACCCCATCACATACAGCATCCCCTCTGTACTCAGGCACCTCCCAGCCTGGCTCTGAGCGCTGCCTCGTGTACTCAAATGGTGGCATCATGCATTCCTGAGATCTCATTTTCAAAGTGAGGGTCAGTAAATACAAATGTGCTAAAGCAAATGAAAATGGGGTGGAATGCAGGAGGCAGTGGACTTTCAGAGCTCTGCTTTCCATCTTGAGCATCCCCCACCCCTTTTGCTCTGTTTAATTGTGGTAAAATATACACAACATGAAATCTATCATCTTAACCATTTTAAGTACAAAACTCAGTAGTGCTAAGTATATTTGCATTGCTGGGTGACCAGCCTCTAAAACTCTTTTATTCTTGCATGAATGTTAGGTTTCTTTTTAAAAATAACTTAAAATGGAATAAAATAAACAGAGCAATGCTCTCTTCAAAAATCAGCGGCCAGGGATGCCTGGGTGGCTCAGTCGGTTAAGGGTCCGATTTCAGCTCAGGTCGTGAGCTCACAGTTCATGAGTTCTAGTCCTGCATCGGGCTCTGTGCTGACAGCTCAGAGCCTGGAGCTTGCTTCAGATTCTGCGTCTCCCTCTCTGTGCCCCTTCCCCACTCGCACTCTGTCCCTCTCAAAAATAAACAAACATTAAAAAAAAAAATGAGTGGCCAGAAGTCAGCATTTACTCTGTTCTGTCGTCGCCTCTCCCCAGGCACTTCCTGCCCCTCCTCATGTGCACCATGGTAGCCTGTCACGGCCCTGGGGCTTCCATGGCCCCAGGGGCCCAGCCCAGCGATTTAACCAGGTAGTTGCATCCAGGGGCTGTTTCCTGCTACCTGCATGCTTCTGAGTACGTAGCTGATGGCCCCGAATTATTATAAAGCCAGGATGACAGGAGGGACGAGGAACCCACATAGATCCAGTGAGCACCAGCACTTTGGGAAGGCTCGGTGTACGGCAGGGCCCCACACTTCTGCTCCTTAACATATCTGTAATTCCACACTCTGCTTCACAGTGGGCCAAATGGTCAGTTTCGGCTGGCAAGGTGGAAAATTTGAGGCCTGTGTTGATCGGTGATTATCATTTCTTTCGTTTTGTGGTTTTCCCGCTCATCATATAACAAGGGGGAAAATGCAGTGAAACCATGGCTTTCAGTTTGTTTTGGTATTTAATAGCAAAACCTTTTTTTAAAATAATTTTTTTAATGTTTATTTATTTTTGAGAAAGAGAGAGAGAGGGGGAGAGAGAGTACAAGCTAGGGAGGGGCAGAGAGAGAGGGAAACAGAATCCACAGCAGGCTCCAGGCTCTGAGCTGTCAGCACAGAGCCTGATACAGGGCTCAAACTCACTAGCTGTGAGATCATGACCTGAGCTGGACATCCAACTGACTGAACCACCCAGGCGCCCCAGCAAAACCTTTCTTTAAATGAAATTTTTCCTGGCAATGGTGTCAAAGGAGAAACAAGCAAAGGGTATCTAGTTGATAGGACTGGGCCTTCCCCGTGCTGGGGCACCCCCTGCCCCTAAGGCTTCTCCTCCCATCCATGCAGCCCAGTTTCAAACCCCCTCTGAGCTGCACAGACACCTCTCCGAGGAGGCAGTGGCTGGGCCCCCCACCGTGCTGATGCTGAGTGCCTTGGAGGTGAGCTCATACACGTGAGTCCACATCAGAACCTCTGGCGGGGGTGGGGGGGGTAGGTGACGCTGTTTAACGTTTGAAGGCAGGACGTGCTTGCCAGGCAAATACAGAAGGTTGTACATTTAGCGGGGGAAAGACTTTCAGGTTAAGATGGTGGAGGGAAGCACAGTTGACCCTTCAACTACACAGGTCTGAATGACACAGGGCCATTTATTTTTTTCAATCAATATGTCAAAAAATGTTTTGGAGATTTTTTGACAATTTGAAAAAAACTTGCAGATGAACCGTATAGCCTAGGAATACTGAAAGAACTAAGAAAAAGTTGGGTGTTATGATGAGAATACAGTATATAATACATATAACACAAAATGTGTGTTAATTGACTATTATTGTTAAGGCTTCCAGTCAATAGTAGGCTATTAGTAGTTAAGTTTTGGGGGAGTCAAGAGTTATACATGGATTTTCAACTGTGTGGGGAAGTTGGCGCCTCTAGCCCCTCTATTGTTCAAGGGTCAACAGTATAGAATCTCTTTCCTTATGTCTTTTTTAAAGTGTATTTATTTATTTTTGAGAGAGAGAGAGACAGAGACAGAGACAGAGCATGAGTGGGGGAGGAGCAGAGAGAGAGTGAGACACAGAATCCGACGCAGGCTCCAGGCTCGGAACTGTCAGCACAGAGCCTGACGTAGGGCTTGAACTTGTGAACCGAGAGATCATGACTTGAGCCAAAGTCCCACATTTAACCAACTGAGCCACAGAGGCACCCCTCTTCGCGAATATCTAATTAAATGAATAAAAACTAGTAAAATAAACTTTCCAAAAAGTCACCAGCAGCAACAAACAGAGTAATACCATATGCTTCAACCATATGCTTCAGAAGCCAGTGGCCAGAGAGAGAAAGGAAAGATGTTGGCACACGAGGGCGTGAGGCTTGGTTCCCAGCCCTCCAGCCCTGCCAAGGAAGATGCAACATCCGTAGGGTCTTGAGAGGTCTGCCATAAACCTGCCAGTTTGGAGAGAGCTGGACTCAGAGGTAGGAGACAGCCCTGGGGAAGCCAGATGTCCTTGTCACCAGGTTGACAGCTCAGTGCCAAGAGCGATCCCCTCTGTGCTTCTCTCCAATGCCCTCGCCACCCTCTGTCTGGCTCTCCATTCTGTCTCCCAGGGCCCTTGTTTTAGACCTCCCCTCTCTCTATTCTGCCCTTCCCCCTCCCATGACCTTGCCTAGTCACTGACCTCCAAGTCCTTTGCCTGGTGTTCTCCCCTCCTCCCTGAGCTCTCCTCTGCCTCTTCTTGTTCCCTCCCTCCACCCATCCTGCTTTCCCAAGGCTCGGCTGCTGGCTGTGGTCCCAGAGTGACAATGGATGGTCATGTTCAGAAGTAAGGTTGAAAGCCCACACTCATGGTTGCATTTGTAAAAATCATTATTTTTATGAAGTAGTTTGGACCAAAAAGAAAGAAAAGACAAAGACCTGCAACTCCCTGTCCTCAATCACAGTGTGTGGAACCCATCATGTTCACTGAGGACATGTGTCAGCCTAGGTCATTTGTGTGTGGTGGTAGGGCCACCAGATGCCCAGCTCCCAGGGAATGTGGCAGAAGCCTGTGCCGAGTAGAGTTCAACAGTGTTCAAGATGAGACACCAGGCCCCAAATAAAACCACTTGTGCTAAGCCCCATGTCACCAAACTGAGACTTCACTTAATTCTGGTTTCAGCTCTCCCGGAAATGTCATCTTAAACCAGCCAATCAGGAACCTCCTGATCAGCACTCCTTAGGTAATCTGCTGGATAGACCATGCATCCCCTAAAGGAAAGTGACCTTGCAATAATCAGCCTGCTATTTTGCCTAGTATAACTTCCTTGTTCCCACTCGGTTCTGCTTATAAAAGTCTCTCATTTTGTTCAGCTGCTCAGAGCCCCTTTCTATCTGCCAATTTGGATGCTGTCCGATTCATGAATTGCTGAATAAAACCAATAAGATCTTTTAAATGTACTCAGTTGGATGTTGTTTTTTACCACAGGAATGCTGCCTGTCTGTTCACTCATTTCTCTGTTGGTGGACCTTCAGAGGATTCCAGTTTTCTGTTTGTATAGCAAAGCTACTCAACACTCTGGGACAGACATGGAGGTTTCTAAGGATATATATTTAAACAGGGACTTTGAGGGGAAAAAGTCAAAAATAGACCTACCCTATGATCCAGCAATGGCATTACTAGGTATTTACCCAAAGGATACAAAAATACTGATTCAAAGGGGTACACGCACCCCAATGTTTAGAACAGCATTATCTACAATAGCCAAATTACGGAAAGAGCCCAAATATCCATCAACTGAAGAATGGATAAAGAGGATGTGGTTATATATATACAATGGAATACTACTCAGTATTCAAAAAGAATGAAATCTTGCCATTTGCAATGACGTGGATGGAGCTAGAGAGTATTATGCTAAGCTAGATAAGTCAGTCAGAGAAAGACAAATACCATATGACTTCATTCATATGTGAAATCTAAGAAACAAAATAAATTAACATGGGCGGAGGGGGAAAGAGGCAAACCAAGAAACAGACTCTTAACTATAGAGAACAAACTGAGGGTTCCTGGAGGGGAGGCGGGTGGGGGGGGGATGGATTAAACAGGTGATAGAGATTCAGGAGGGCACTTGTGATGAGCACCAGGTGTTGTATGTAAGTGATAAATCCCTAAATTCTATGCCTGAGACTGACATTGCACTGTGTGTTAACTAGCTGGAATTTAAACAAAAACTTGGAGAAAAAAAATAAGGAAAAAAGTAAAACGAAACAGACTTGCCGTGATACGCAGCTTGGACGTCCTCAGTCCTCCTGGATGCCACCGAGCTCCTGCCCACCGAAGCTGCTCCAGGTCACCTCCCACTGGCAGGCATGAGAGTTGCTTTTCCCCTGTATTTACTGGCCATTCTGTTTCCAGATGGTGAATGGTCAATTCGATTTCTCCCCCTTTTCCATTGGGTTATGGGTCTTTTTCTGACTCATGTGTAAGGATTCTTTGACTCTGCCACCAGATCCTAGTGCGATGTTGGCTCTGCCCCCTGCACAAATTTTCTCCCCATCTGTGGCTTGACTTCTCACCACCTTGAAGTGTCTTTTAATATTTGGAGCTTTGTACTCTCAGTGTTTTAGCTCAGAAGTTCTACACCACCCAAAGTCATAAAGATCACCTTCTGGTTTTCCTTCCACAGGGTATAAGGCTTTATCTTTAGGTGTTTGGTGGTAAGGTGTGAGGTGGAGATTCAGTTCTATTTTTTTCTTCATGTAGATAACCCACTCTCCTGGGACATGAAGTGTAAAGCCCTTCTCATGGCCATCTACCACGTTTCCACGTTTCCTCGGGTCTGGTCCTGGGCTCAGTTCTCAGTCATAAGACAGCTCATCTCTCCTAAGCCAGAAAGCCTTCAGTTAGTTCAGCTTTCTGATTCATCTTTATATCCAGGGGTGGGGACCCCCAGCCTTGCTCTTCAGAATAGGTCAGGCTCTTCTGGGCAATTTGCTCTCTTACCACACATTTTGGAATCAGCCCGTGAAGTTCCAATGAAAATCTTATCAAGGTTTGGGTGACAGTTGCTTTGAAATTAGGAGTAATTTCTACAGAATAGACATAATTATAATATTGAGTCTTGCATTTTTAAAAAATATTATTAGGGTCCTTATATTTCCGGTGAAATGTTATTATTCTATTTGTAAAGGCTTTACAGTGTTTAGACTTATCCTTAAGTACCTTTTAATTGTGTTACTATGTCAAGGATATTTTTTAAAACCACATTTCCTAATCATGGTGCCAGTGAGTACAGATAAAGTTGAGTTTCAGTACTGACATTGTCAGCTCTTTCACTCCCTCTGACAATCACTCAGCCATGACCTGCCACACGAGTCCATCTATCTGTCCCTTTTGGACACTCACACCCTCTCATTGACATTTGATATGACCTAGGACCTTCACCACCATGTTGAAAAGTAGGGGTGAAAGCAGGCATGATACAGCAGAAATTTTAAGGGGCACGTGGGTGGCTCAGTCCATTAAGCATCTTACTCTTGATTTCTGCTCAGGTCACAGTCTCACGGTTCCTGAGATCGAGCCCCGTGTCAAGCTCTATGTTGACAGCCTGCTTGGGATTCTCTCTCTGCCCCTCCCCTGCTCATCATGCACTCTCTCCCTCTCAAAATAAATAAATAAACTTAAAAGAAAAAATGTTTTAAATAATAAGAGGATGTGATGCACGACTATGTGCAAATACATTTGACCATTTCATTGAAATGGACAGTTTCCCGGGAAAAATAGAATTTCCAAAATCTGAATCTAAAAGAAACAGCCATATTTTTTTGCTCCCTTGCTGTATTTTTTTACAATTATTTTCATGATACTTTTTGCCTTTTATAAGGGAAAATAATGTAGGGTAGCAGTGGCGGGGGGCGGGGGGGAAGACGAATCTGGGGTTACAGCCTAAGCCTGTTATTCCAGAGCTGGGTCTCCAGCCTGGTGGCCATAGAGCGGACAGCAGGAGGCCATCTAGGATCTCCCCTATCAAAACTTTTTAAATTAAAAAAAGAAAAATCACGTCTTCTTTCTCTCTTTTTCCTCTGACCCAAGCTGAACAGCATCTGACTTCTTATATGTTGTCTGCCATTGTCATCTAACAAGACAAGGAGGCGGAGTATGTGTTCAGCCCAGAAAGTTAGTGCTTGCAGTTTAGGCCTAAGCCTAAGCTCATTTTTTTCTATTTTTTTTTTTTTTTTGTAAGCACAATTGCTTATTGCTGTTGCCCTCTTTTCTCTTCCTTGCTATGTGTGCTGAGATGGGCAGAGGGTGGAAACCATGTATCTCCTCCCACTACTGCCCAGGACCATCCTTCCTTGTGTCACAGGCAGTGTTCACAGTACTTTCGTGGTGAGCTCACCAGTGCCCTATCCCGGATGACCGGCCCACAGCGATTGGGAAGGTCATGGGCAGGGGAGTTTATGTGCTGAAGGTGGGGCATTTCTTGGGATTGTGTTAGCAGCAGTCCCTAGCTATACCACAAGCTGCCATGGAAAGGGAGTCATTCCCAAGCTGTCAGATGACCACCTCAATCGCAGTGGTTTGGGGGATGAAAATTTTTGTTGACTCTGTCTGCATTCCTGGAGGAGTGTGATATCATTTGGAAGAAGCTGGTATTGCTATTTTACCTAAAAGTAGGGAAGTAGGAAGGAGCTGTGTTGCCATTCCAGACACTGCCCAGATACCGGGGAGGCATCGGAATGAATTGGGGATTGGGGCACTATCACTATGGTTTGGTTGTTTGTGTGTGTGTGTGTGTGTGTGTGTGTGTTAAAAAACAATATAATAACACTTGCCATCTTAATCATTTTAAGTGTACAGTTCAGTAGTGTTAAGCATACTTACATTGTTGTGCAACAGGTCTTCAAAATTTTATTGTCTTGCAGAACTGAGACTCCATCCCTATAAACAATAACTCCCCAGGCCCCCTCCCTGCCCCCAGCAACGATCATTCTATTTTCTGTCTCTGTGAATTTGACTCTAGGAACCTCAGATGAATGGTATACAGCATGTGTCCTTTTGTGACTGGCTTACTTCACTGAGCATAAAGTCCTCAAGTTTCAACCATGTTGTAGCACATGTCAGGACTTCCTTCCTTTTTAAGGCTGACTAATATTCCAGTTTTCTCATCCATTATCTGTCTATGGATACTTCGGTTGTTTCTACCTCTTGGCTATTGTGAAAAATGCTGCTATGAACGTGAGTGTACAAATATCTCTTAGAGACTGTGTTTTCAGTTCTTTTAGATATATAATCAGAAGTAGGATGGCTGGACCATATGGTAGTTCTATTTTTAGTTTTTTGAGGAAACACCATATTGTTTTCTATAGCAGCTGCACTAATTTTCATTCCCACCCGCAATGCACAACAGTTCCACTTTCTGCGTATTTTTCACAACACTTGTTATTTCATAGTAGCCATCCTAATAGGTATTATAATGTCCCATTGTGGTTTTGATTGGTACTTCTGTGATGGTTATGATGTTGAGCATCTTTTCCTGTTTCTTGGACATATGCACATCATCTTGAGAGAAATGTCTGTTCAAGTCCTTTGCCCATTTTTTAACTGGACTATTTGATTTTTGTTGTTGAGTTCTAGGAGTTCTTTTTTTTTTTTAACCTTTATTCACTTTTGAGAGACAGAGAGAGACAGAGCATGAGTGGGGGAGGGACAGGGAGGGGGGCACAGAATCCAAAGCAGCCTCCAGGCTCTGAGCTGTCAGCACAGAGCCCAACGTGGGGCTTGAACCCACAAACCGTGAGAGCATGACCTGAGCTGAAGTTGAACACTCAACCGACTGAGCCACCCAGGCGCCCTGAGTTGTAGGAGTTCTTAATATAGTTTGGATGTTAACCCCTTATTAGATATTTGTAAATATTTTCTCTTATTCCTTTTCACTTTGTTGAATGTATCCTTTGATGAACAAAAGTTTTGAAGTTTGATATAGTCCTGTACGGCTTGGTTTTTGTGACTATATGTCTGTGTGGGCCCAAAATTCGGTATGGGATTCTCTTATTTCTGGTGATGCAATGTCAAGCCAGTTATTCTCTGATCACGTTTGATGGACTTTTCTCATTTGCTTCCTGCCTGAAATTCATGACTTGGAATTCATGAAAGTTCTTCATGGCAAAATCAGTTTGCCAAAGCTGATACCGTCACCTGAAGGAACCTGGGGTCGGCAGCTGGTCCTAGGTATCTTTCTGTGGGATCCATGTGGGCACTGCAGAGAGAGCAGATCTTAGCATCAGTTCCAAAGACAGCAAAGCCCTTTTGAATAAGGAAGCATTACTGGTTTGCTAAAAATAAAAACGAAGACATAATTTTGACTAGTATGAGAAAAAAACTCCAGAGGTTGCCGACCCTGTTCGGTACTCAAAGGGCATTTGGAGCCCTGCTCTGTTCTGGGTCCTGGGCTGGGAGTTCTGGGCAGCCAGGGGTTGGGGAGAGTGAGTTGCTGCCCCTTGTGTGTTACAGGGGGACGTTCCCCTCCCCTGCCACATATGGAGCTAGCCTCACCCCTTGATGTCTCTGCAAGAAATGCCACAAACAGAAAACTACGTACAGTCCTTTGTCCAGCTCATCTGTCTGGCATTAGAGAGCCTCGGTGGGGGTCTCGAAGGCAGACCTCCCTCCCCCATGCTCCCTCACATCTGTCCATCCAAGCCTGGCCATGCCAATCGAGCCATAGTAGAAACAGCAGCAGGGAACTGGGTGTCATCTATTCTTTTCTTTTTCCTTTCTTCCTTTCCATTCCCTTCTACATCAGCAAAAAGATGCCAAAGTTTTTCTGTGTCCCTTTGGTATGGGCTGAATATTGCCCTCTGTCCCCCAAACCCTAATTCCCAATGCCTTATAATGTGACTGTATTTGGACACAGGGTCTTTAAAGATGTGGTTAAGTTAAAACAAGATCATTAGGGTGCGCCCTAATCCAATCTGATTGGGGTCCTCATAAGATGAAGAGATTAGGACACAGACAGGCAGAGGAAAGACCATGTGAGGACACAGAACAAAGAGGCCTCAGGAGAAACCATCCTGCCGCCATCTTGGTCTAGGACTTCCAGTCTCCAGGACTGTGAGAAATGCATTTCTGTTGTGTAAGCAACGCAGCCTGTGGTACTTAGTTCTGGCAGCCCCAGCAAGCCAGTACACCTACCATGACCCCTCCTTTCTTCCAGTACAACCACATGAGTCACTTATGACCTCCAGCAGTCGTATGCCACTGTCAGTGTTAATGTGAAACTCTCCCAAGAGTTACTTGTAATATTGGCAAGTTCTTGTGAGCTGTGGGCCCGGTATCCTGTCGTGAATGGGTACGTTCCTTATTGAAATGCCACTTTCAGTCCACTGTTTCCCGGCGCTCTTGGCAATGGCCCAATTTCATGTTCCAAATAGGAAAAGGCGGGTTGATTTAAAGACTCAAGACGTTGTTAGGCGTTACCTTGATTTATGTAAAAATAATATTAACTAGTTGAATAACAATGGCTCACCATTCACCTGCGGCCTGAGAGGCTAATAAAACGGGCACATTAATCTCTATTGTGATGACATCAATTTGTACCAGGCTGTTCTTCCAAGTTAAGAAACGTGTTATGTTGTTCCAAATGTACGTTTGCTTGCTACAGAGTTGTGTTAAGTGGTTCCAAAAACCGAGCGTGTATATTTTCTCTGGGGAAACACTTGTATATTATTTCAGCTGAAAACATCTCTCCGCACAATTACTAATCAGGAGTAAAAATCAGCATTTGTCCCGCTGGCCCAGCTGGACCCTCCGCTGTCGTGAGATGTGGCTACTGCTGCCTAGTGGCGGGCCCATTGGGGGCGCGCCAAGAGCTCTGGGTCCCATTCTTTCAGGCTGAGCCCCAGGAGCTCGTGCAATACTTTCAGAAGGAAGCACGGCTTGGGGCCATTCCTGTTTTGTCTTGCTGGAATTCAAAGATAT
This sequence comes from Neofelis nebulosa, assembly GCF_028018385.1. NCBI lineage: Eukaryota > Metazoa > Chordata > Mammalia > Carnivora > Felidae > Neofelis > Neofelis nebulosa. The sequence goes on from NC_080792.1 coordinate 66,682,682, forward strand.
TTTTTAAGCCTTTTCCCCCACTTGAGTTGAGAGGGCCTGGGACACGGTTTCACAAGCTGTGCCACGTAGAATTCCTGAGCAAACCCGCTCAAAAGAATGACTTCATGAGAGGAGAACTGGTATTTGCCGTTTCTTCTTGTTTTTCTCATTTCCCAAGGGAAGGCTAATCTGTAGAAACACAGAACCTCTGGAGGCCAATAAAATGGAGGGGTAAGAGAAGCGAGATTGTTTCATTGTTGCCATCATGAACTACAGTTTGTTTTTATTGCTTTTCTTTTTTCCCTTCAGGAAAGCGCTGGGTTAGGAGCCCTGATAGATTATTCTTGCACCCCCTGGTTCTGGCTTTCCCCCCATTGTTCCAGCTGCCTTTTTATCACCGAGATCTGTGTCAAGTTCAATGCCATTCTTGTTTCATGTACTTGTTCCCGCCACTGAGCTGACCACCCACCTCTGCCCAGAGTCCCGGAGGGTGATGGTGTGTGGCCCCGTCACCACCCTCTCATGTTGCAAACGGCCTTGAGCAGCCCTGAAACCAGTTCGGGTGTTGGCAGGACGGCAGTGTCTCTGGATTGTCCGCTCCACATTCCCCAGCCTGGTGGCGGGTGGGCAGGCATCCACCGTGGATCAAAAGCCTGTCTTTACACCTGTGGGCTCCTCAGTGGTGGGGTTTAGTGAGGTGTGGCCTGCTGCGTGTGAACACTTGGGCTGCCCTGTGCCTCTGGTCATGAGAAAGCATTTATTTATTGTACAGAAACATGCAACCACAGGCAGAAATGACAGCATTCTGGCCTTGTGGTACTGCCTTTGAATGCCAAGACAGGGGTAGGGAACCAAGAGCATCATCCATGGAACTGAAATGCTTTCATGTGCAAGAGGACAGTTAAATGTGTAGGAATTGGGGCGAAGAAGTTCAACAGTGGGGAAGTTTAGGCGAGGAGAGGGGATAGGAGGCAGCAGGTGTGGGGTCCCCTTTCTGCCCCAGTAGCTCCCAGATGGAGCTGTCCAGGTAACTCAAGGAAGCAGGGACCAACCCTGCTCATCTGCTGTCATCTAGAAGGAGCATTTATCACATGAAAATGTCTTTGTTTGTGGTAGTTGTGAGTGTCAGCAATGCTCTGCTTTTGTTAAAATGGCATTGTCTTTTAATCTTGGGAGAAGAAAGACGTCACATCCTCCCTGGCTGGTGTGCTGGGGCACAGACCCTCTGCAGTGTCAATTCTGTCACTCGGGGCTCTTGGGGGCTCAGGGGTCCAGGAAGGCCGGGGAGAGTGCCGTGCTCCAGGGAATAAGGACGCAGCACTCCAGGAATCCAACCTTGTTTGGAACTGTCTTACCCAAACCTTTAACCTGCAAATACTGAACTGCTGTTCCCAGGGAAAGTAGGGCCTCTTGCGAGCCGCTGGCCGTGACATCCATTCATCAATCAATACATAACATATGTATATTTGTGGTAAAGACACTGTATTGAATGTATACTGTTGATTCTTTTTTAATGTTTATTTATATTTGAGAGAGAGAAACTGCATGTGCACAAGTGGGGGAGGGGCAGAGAGAGAGGGAGACACAGAATCTGAAACAGGCTCCAGGCTCTGAGCTGTCAGCACAGAGCCCGACGCGGGGCTCGAACCCACGAACTGTGAGATCATGACCTGAGCTTAACCGACTGAGCCACCCAGGCACCCCTATATTGTTGATTCTTTAACATTTAACTCACAGCCAACAGGGCTGACTTAGGCTTGGACAAGGTTCATCTAACACATATTTTCTACATAAAGCTCTTCCCAGCCTTCCTTGTGCCTAGGAACACCAGACAGCACCTCACTTGTGAAGCAGAGACAACAGGTCAACCACCTGAGGCCACACAAGACAGCAGCGTGTGGAGGTGGCAGCAGGTGCCCAGAGGGCTGCCTAGGCCCACCCCAAGAGCTGGGCCTGGCACGCTGGCCACACAGGTGCATGGCAGCAGGCTCCCAGCACCCAAGGACTCCCAGGTATGTGAGGGGGGACCGCAGGCAGTGTTTATGAGCCCATGACACACAGCCTCCTGCACCCCGAACGAGCATCTGAGAGCCTGAATGTCACACCCACCAGCCTGGGCTTTGGCAGAAGCATCTCCCAATTAGGGCATGGCCACTTTCCCTGTTTTCTCCAGGCCAGGTGACACCACAGAGCAGCAGAACAAGGTCCAGAAGGGATGGCTTTGGTCTGGCATCCACTTCTATTTTCCTTCTAAAGAAAGATACAGTGCATGTAGAAGTACATGTGGCCTCTGAGACCCTCTTGGGGTGGAAACACACTAGGATCTGGCCATGACCCTCTGGGACTGTCCAGGAGAACTGGCCACAGAAGGCACCACCTATCTTCCTCGCTCACCTATCTCTTGAACCCCACTCTCCTTTTGGCAGCAGGGCCAGGGCTGAGACTCTCAGAGGGAAGCTCTGTGCAGCCACTGGGGGTCCTGAGCAGTCACCGGAGGTTCCCTGGGCTGAGGGGTGACTCCTGCTCCTGTGCCTGGCAGATCGCCCTTGCAAACAAACTCGGTACGGATGAAACATCACACCTGCTCCCATTCTGGCCACCTCTCCTTGGACCCATCGCCCAAGTGAGGAATATAGAAAGAGGGGGCTCTCCACCCGGGAACACTGTCTCTCCTGGCATGTAAGACACCCTCCCTCACTCCCCTGGGGTTTGCCATCCTACTGAATGTCACTGTGAGAGTGTGCACACAGCTGACCTCTCAACCCAGGCTCTTGGGAGGATCATAGGGCCCCCTAGATGTGCTCCAGACCAGCCTTCAGTCCTCCTCTGTGGCCTGGAGTTGAGAAGACTCTATCTCTCGTGCTGTGGGTGTGATGCTCCTTCCACAGTGTGCATATGACTTGGAACCTCTGCCTCTGTTCGCTGCCTACCCCCAAGCCTGTAGAGTACCTTTCCAAGCTGGGAAGGACAAAGCCAGCTCCTAGGTCTCATGGTCCCTTCTTGATGGAGCACCGTCTTAAGAGAGTAGTTTCTGTGTGTGGTTGTTTTCAGACTATGGTAAAAAAAAAAAAAAGACATAAAACTCTTCATTTTAACCATTTTTAAGCGTACAGTTCAGTAGCATTAAGTAAATTCACATTGAGCAACCACCTCCACCATCCATCTGCAGAACTCTTTCATCTTGCAAAACTGAAACTCTGTCCCCATGAAGCACTAACTCCCCATTCTCCTCTCCCTCCAGCAGCCCCTGGCAGCTACCTTCCACTTTTTGTCTCTATGAATTTGATGACTCTAGGAGACCTCATATAAATGGAATCATACAGTGTTTGTCCTTTTCTATCTGGCTTGTTTCACTGAGCATAATGTCTTCAAGCTTCATCCATGTTGTAGCAGGTGTCACAATTTCCTTCCTCTTTAAGGCTGAACACCATTCCAATGTATGGATATACTACATTGTGTCTGTCCATTCTTCTGTCGGTGGACCTTTTGGTCTACCTTTTGGCTGTTGTGAACATTGTTGCTGTGAACAAAAGTGCAAGGAGGAGTGCTTTCAGAGGTTTGAAAAGTTCCTGCTTTTATAAATGTTAACATTTTAGATTTTTTTGTTACACTTGGAAGAGGTTTGGCAGTAACCCCAAGTCATTTTAGCTCCAAGGGTCCATTTAGTTTTCCTCATGCTCCCACACACTTGGTCACCTGGGACACCAATGAGGTAACCTGTGTGCTCACTTGGGCCAGTACTCCATTAGCAGCCAGTGGTCCCCCCAGCTCACCAGGCAGATTGAAGTGCCATGGAGACCTTAAATCACAGGGTAAAAACTGAGAGTAAAACTCAGCCAGATACTCTCTTAAGAGAAGCGTGTGCTCCCCTGACAGCCCGGAATGGAAAGTGGCCTCTTACAGGAACAGGGATTAGATGCAATGCCACCCAACCCCCAGGTCATCACTGGGCAATGGCCACCTTCAAGTGCATTGCAGAAAGCTGAGCTAAGGGCTCAACAATTTGGACAGTGCAGTTATTGAGAGGGAGGTGGCATCGAGGAGCCGTTGATTAGAAAGAAAGAGTGCCTGGGAGTACCAGAAAATTGGCACAGGAGGTTCAAGAGAAGTGACAGAGAAGCCCCTTTCCCTGTCTTATTGCAGGAGATTACTAGCCAGTAATACCACCAGTTGGAATTCAGTGAACTCGCTGGCTTCTCTAAATCCATCTAGAATCTGTCCTGAGTCTCAGGTACCTGCAATCCATCTCTAGGACATGGTGGTGACTGTCCTTCAAGGTGTGTGTACGGAACGTGATCCTACACAGAAGAAGCCTGGGGACAGATGGTTTTCTCCCCTCACTGATGACAGCAGGGGCCCATACTAATGATGTTGGGTCAGCAGGGCACAGAGAAAAGAGGAAAACTCAGAACATCCTGGTGATGAAGGCGCGGTTCAGAATGCCACCTCCCCAGAGAGGGTCCTGGGCTCTGAGTTCGTGGGCACTTACTTCCCTCTAGTGGTGAGATGGAAGCAGGGCATGCCGTGTCTCAGAACATGTTCTCCAGTAAAGGCTGTGGCTGCTGAGTGATTCCGTGCATAATAACACTATGATCATTACCTTACAATCGGTTTCGGTATATGTGTGAGTTTGTACATGTGCCAGGTGCCGTGGACATATGAGATGAATTGCGCATTGTTATAGGCTGAGTTGTGTGGTCTGAACATTCGTACATCCTAACCCCCAGTACCTTGGAATGTGACTTTGTTTACAGATGGGACCTTTATTTATTTACTTTTTAAGATTAAAACATTTTTTTAAGTTTGTTTATTTTGAGAGACAGTAGGAGTGGGGGAGGGGCAAAGAGAGAGGGAGAGAGAGAATCCCAAGCAGACTCTGCGCTGTCAGCGCGGAGCCCAATGCAGGGCTCAAACACACGAAACTGTGAGATCATGACCTGAGCCAAAACCGAGAGTTGGACGCTTAATCAACTGAACCACCTAAGCATCCCAGGAGATGTGACCTTTAAAGAGGTGATTACATTCTTCTCAAGTTCACGCGGAACATTCTTCAGGATAGATCCTCTATGAGGCCATAAAACAGGTTTCAATAATTTTAAAAGATAGAAATCATACAAATCATCTTCTCCAACCACAATGGAATAAAGTTAGAAATCAATAATCAGAAGGAAATTTGGGAAATGCACAAGTATGTGGAAATTAAACAACATTGAGCTAAATAAACATGTATCAAAGAAGAAATCATAAAGGAAATTGGAAAATACTTTGTGATATATGAAAATAAAAAAATACAACAAACTTACATGATGCAGCTAACACAGTACTCAGAAAGAAATTTAAAGCTCTAAGCACCTATATTAGGAAAAAAGAAAATTTTCAAATCAATAACCTAAAATTTCCACCTTAAGAAACTGGAAAAGAAAGGGCAAACTAAACCTAATGCAAGCCAAAGGAAGAACATAATGAAGACTGGAATGAAAACACATTAAAAAGAATAGGAAAACAATAGAGAAATCAACAAAATCAAAGGTTGATTTTTTTTAAAGAGATCAACAATGTTGATCATCTTTTGCTACACTGACCAAAAAAGAAGGGAAGACATAAATTACTAAAATCAGGAATGAAAGAGAGGACATTATTGCCAATGTTACAGAAATTAAACAAGACTAGGAAGGAATACTACTAACAATTGAATGCCATGGTGGCAAGAATAATGCTCCTCCTAAAATATCAATGTCTTAACCCCTGGGACCCATAAATATGTTGCCTTACATGGCAAATGAAACTTTGAAGATATGATTAAATCAAGGGTCTTGATATGGGGTCTTAATTTGGGTGATCTGAGTGGGCCAATGCAATCATGTAGGTCCTTATAAAAGAAAGGGGGCAGGAGGGTTAGAGTCAGAGATTTGAAGATACTACACTGCCGGCTTGAAAGAATATGAGTGAACTTTGGAAGCTGGAAAAGACAAAGGAACACATTGTGCCCTGGAGACGTCAGAAGGTATGTAGCGGCACCTGGGTGGCTTGGTCAGGTGAGTGTTCAGTTAAGTGTCTGACTCTTGATTTTGGCTCAGGTCATGATCTCACAGTACATGAATTTGAGCCCCAAGTCAGGCTCTGCACTGACATTGTGGAGCCTGTTTGGGATTCTCTCTCTCCCTCTCTTTCTCAAAATAAATAAATTAACTTGAAGAAGAAGAAGAAGAAGAAGAAGAAGAAGAAGAAGAAGAAGAAGAAGACGGTAAGTATCCTTGCAGGCATCTTAATTTTAGCTCAGTGAAATTCATTTCAGATATCTAACCTCAGGAGCTCAATAATATTAAATTTTAAGCCAGCAAATCTGTGATCATTTATTTTAGTGCAATAAGAAAGGAATATATATGCCAACACATTAGATAACCTAGATGAAGTAGACACATTTCTAGAAAGATAGAAACTACTGAAACTAACTCAAGAAGAAATAGAAATTTCGAATAGACTTACAAGTAAAGAGATTGAATTAGTAATCAAAAACTTTCCATATGAAAAGCCCAGGGCCAGATAGTGAAATTCATGAACACAACAAACTCTCCCAAAAAACTGAAGAAGCGGGAGCACCTCCCAACTTATGCTATGAGGCCAGAACTACCCTGATTGTAAAATCAGACAAAAGCATCACAAAAAAAGAAAACTACAAACCTATATCCCCTAAGAATATAGATATCAAAATCTTCAACAAAAACTAGTGAATCAAATCCAGCAGCATCTAAAAAAGAATTATATACCATGGCCAAGTAACATTTGTATCACAAATGTTGGTTCAATAATCAACCAATGCAATAACCATATAATGGACTAAAGGAACAAAAAATGCCTGACCATCACAACAGGTGCAGAAAAAAAGCACTTGACAGAATCTAGCAAGCTTTGTATTAAAAACAAACAAACAAACAAACAAACAAACAAACCAGGAATATAAGGGAACTTCCTCAACCTGATAAAGGGTATCTACCAAAAAACCTCACAGCTTACATCAAGAGATGTAAGAATAAGACGAGACAAGGATATTCCCTGTTGCCACTCTACCCAAAATTGTACTCAAGCTTCTAGTCTGGGCAATTCAGCCAGGGCACCTGGCTGGCTCAGTCAGTGGAGCATGCAACTCTTGATCTTGGGGTTATAAGTGGGAGTCCCACACTGGGTGTAGTGATTACTTAAAAATAAAATCTTTTTTAGTATATGTGCTGCCGAAGCGAGCACAAAAATAAAATCTTTTTTAAAAAAGAAAAAATCAAATAAAAAGCAGACAGATTAGAAAAGAAAAAATGAAGCTATTTGCAAATAACATATCTCATATATAGAAAATCCTAAAGAATTTTAAAAAGTGATTAGAGCTAATAAACAAGTTCAGCAAGGTTGCAGGATACAAGATCAATATACAAAAATCAATTCTGTGTCTACACGCTAGCAATGAGCAATCTGAAAATGAAAGTAAGCAAACAGTTCCATGTACGATAGCATGAAAATAATAAAATACTTGGAATACATTTAACCAAAGAAGTGCTCTCGCACTCATACTAGCTCTTCGCACTTGCAAAGAAGTGCTCTTGTACAAAACATTGTTGAAGAGATTAAAGAAGACATAAGTAAATGGGAAGACATCTTGTATTTGTGGATTAGAAGATGTAATGTAACAATGGCAATACCCCCAGACTGTTTTACAGATCCAATGCAATTTGACCTTGTTGGGGAAATTGACAAGCTGATTTTAAAATTCATATGGAAATTAAAGGGGCCCAGAATAACCAAAAATCTTGAAATAGAAGAACAAAGTTGGAGGATTCATACTTTCTGATGTCAAAATTTATTTCAGAGCTACAATAATCAAGACTCTGAGTTACTGGGATAAAGATAGACATATAGATCAATGGGATAGAATCAAGAGTTCACAAATAAACCCTCACATTTATGGCTAATCAGATTTTTGATGAGGATGCCAGATAATTCAATGGGGGAAAAGAAGTCTTTTCAACAAATCATGCTGGAAGAACTGGATATATCCACATGTAAAAGAATGAAGTTGGATCCCCATCTCACACCCTATACAAAAATTAACTCAAAATTGATCAGGACTGGTAAGATCTAAAGAAAGAACTTAGAACTAGGATAAGAACTAAAACTATAGAACTGTTCAAAGAAAACATAAGTATAAATCTTCATGACCTTGAATTTGGCATCGGTTTAGATAAATGACACCAAAAGTTCAAGTAACCAAAGAAGAAAATAGATAAATTGGACATCATCAGAATCGAAATACTTTTGTATTTCAAAGGACACCATCAAGAAAGTGAAAAGACAACCCACAAGATGGGAGAACATACTTGCAAATTGTGTATCTGATGAGGGACTGGTATCCAAAACATGTAAAGAACTTTTACAATCCAACAATAAAAAGCTAAATAATCCAGTTTAAAAATAGGCTAAGGACTTGAATAAATATTTCTCCAAAGAGGTATAAAAATGGACACTAAATATATAAAAAGATACTTAACATCATTAGCCATCAGGGAAATGCAAATCAAAGCCACAATGAGATATTACTTTACACGCACTAGGGTCGCTATAATCAAAAAGATATACCATAACAAGGACATGGGGAAATGAGAACCTTCATACATTGCTAATGAGAACATTTCCACTGCTATGGAAAACAGGTCTGGCAGTTACTCAAAAAGTCAAACACAGAGTCACTATAAAACTCAGCAATTCGACACCTATAGATATACCCAAGAGAACTGAAATCATATGCCCATGCAAAAACTTGTACACAGCTGTTCCTAACAGCATTGTTTATAAGAGACAAAAGATGGACATGACCCAGATGCCAATCCACTGAAGTGTGGATAAACAAAATGTTGTATATATATGCAGTGGAATATTATTCTGCTATAAAAATGAATTAAAGTTCTGATTCATGCTATAAATGGATGAACCTTGAAAACGTTAGGCAAAGTGGAAGAAGTCAGACACAAAAGGCCACATATTGTATGACTCCATTTATTGAATGTCCAGAATAAGAAAAGCTATAGAAGACATAAAGTAGATTCGTGGTTGTGGGGGGAGATAGTAGGGGGAGGAGGGTAATGGGGAGTGACTGCTGATGGGGTATGGAGCTTTTGGGGGATTTAATGAAAAGATTCTGGAACCAGATAGTTCACGATGTTGCACAGATTTTAAAATATAGTAACAATCACTAAATCATACACTTTAAAAGGGTGGTGGTGTATGAATTACGTGACATTAAACACACACACACACACACACACACACACCAGAAATCCAAATCAAAAAGTGAAAGAGGGAGACGGTCTTGATCCTGCTGCCTAGAAGGATCGTGGGTGTCTTGTGACGGTGCAGCTGGAGAAGTGAGGCAAGTCTGTTCATCAGGGAGCCCCTGTTTTTAGTGTGCCTTGCAGAGTGAGGGTCCTAATAATAGATCTGGACCATTTTCCTTATAAATAAAAAATCAGTAACGTAAAAAGCAGTTTGGTTGAAATGCTTTGTGTTTCTTTCTAAACCCTTCCAAAGTAAAATAAATGTCTTTCTGGTTATGAATAGGTTTGCTGGAGCGTATTTGTGCCTGGTGGGGTGAAGGTCCCCCCCATGCAGAGGCCTTTCTCCGGGGCTGGAAGGAGCCACACGGGGGCAGTATCTGTCTGCCACTGCTGCCCACACTGCCTGCTGGGGGGCTGGGAGGTGGGCCTGGTCCCAGAGCGAGATTCGAAATGTTTGCGGAGGGGTGTCTCTGGAACCCTCAGGGAAAAGCTAATGCCAGCTCAGGTCAGATGATGGAAAGGAATTGTGTTCTGTTGTTTGTTATACTGTCAGATGTGATCGCTGGATTGGGGTAATATTTTAAAATTTTTATATTTTAATGTCTCCTAGAATATTTAAAGATAAAATGTGTCTGGGCTGTGCTGGAAAATACTTGTGCAAAGGAAAAAAAAGAGATAAAGCAGATATGACAAAATGTTAATACTTTTAAAATCTAGCCGACGAGTGTATGTTTTCTCATAGATAGATAGACAGATAAAGATATATCCATATATCTCTAACCTATGTAGCTAATATATATATCCATATAGGTACATAGATATAGATATCTAATCTATAGATATCTATCTAATACCTGTATCTATGTGAAAAAATATTAAATGCATTCTCCTATACCTATGTCTGTGTTATATCTAATATATCCATCTAAGAAAATGTTAAATGGAACCCCACATACTCATCAGCTAGATTTGAAAGGTATTAACGTTTTATTAATAAATATCTATATCTATACCTCAATTTATATCTATCTAAATATGAAGATTTTCCATTGAAAAAGTACCTGCATGCAAGTGCACATTCAAAGGTGTTTTTCCCACTTAACTCATTACTTCTAAATGATTTTGCTCTCCTTGTTGTTTTTTTAAAGATTTTATTTTATTTATTTTAAAAATGTTTTTATTTATTTATTTTTGAGAGAGAGAGAAATAGCACAAGCGGGGGAGGGGCAGAGAGAGAAAGAGAGAATCCCAAGCAGGCTTTGGCTGCATTGTCAGCGCAGAGCCCGCGGAGGCTCAAACCCATGAACTGTGAGATCATGACCTAAGCTGAAGTTGAGTGTTTAACTCACTGAGCCACCCAGGTGCCCCTAAAAATTTTATTTTTAAGTAATCTCCACACCCAATGTGGGGTTCAAACTCACCACACTGAGATCAACAGTCACGTGCTCCACCAACCAAGCCAGCAGGTGCCCCAATTTTGTTCTCTTTGAACAAAAATACAGGATGTTATGATCCCGTCGCTTTAGAAATGAAATCGAATAATGGAATTTAGAAGCCCTATAGGTTTTTGTTGTAAGAATTGTTTTGAAGCCCTATAGATTATTGAGATGAACATAAAAATAAGATCAAACTCCAAAATGCCTCAGCTTTTTGTCCAGTGGCCAGGGCACTAGTCTGAGCTGATAGCCCTGTTGTGAACAAGGGACTCACTGTCGGATTATCTACCCATGGCCAAATCTTAAAAACTGGCAGCCTACACTTCTCAGAAGGGGGCTGGCTGAATTCCGGGGACTGCTGTGCCACCATATAAAGTCACGATGCAGCCCGGTGGGAAGCCAGCGGCTGAGTGGGCTGGGATCAATCAGCACAAGCCGGGAGCAGGGAAACGTGCAATTAGGTAAAATGCATTCTGTGCCATGCAGAGCGGGTAGTTGGCTGGTCCTCTGTTCGGCACTTCCCTGCTTTCCTCCTGCCGCCTCACCATCTGAGGCTTCCTGAGTAAGGACTTACTGGTATTTGAACAGTCGGCCTCCCTTCCTCCCTTACGTGAAGACAGGTCGGGCAGGTCACTGAGTAGCCTGGTCCTGGAACGGGGTCCTCGTGGCAGATGCTCATTTGTTTGTTGAGTAAGGGAAGGGTCAGAGAATCGCTAGTGACTTTCATTTTTTTCTTTATGTTTTCCTTTTGGGTTTCAGATTTTCTATAAAGAAGACATTTTATACTAAAAAAAAAAAAAAAAGAATAAATGCTGCCTTAAAAAGTAAGTGTGTGTGGAGCAACAGGAACTCTCATCCACTGCTGGTGGGAATGCAAAACACTACAGTCACTTTGGAAGACGGCTTGGTGGTATCTTACAAAACTAAACATACTCTTAACCCATGACCCAGCAACCACGCTCCCTGGTATTTACTCCAAGGAGTTGAAAATGTATGTCTACACAAAAACCTGCACGTGGATGTGTATAGCAGCTTTATTCACAATTGCCAGAACTTGGAGGCCACCAAGAAGTCCTGCAGGAAATGAATGGTCCATCCAAACAGTGGAATATTTCTTGGCACTAAAAAGGAATGGGTTAGCAAGCCATGAAAAGACACAGAGGAACCTTAAATGCATATTACCAAGTAAAAGGAGCCAATCTGAAAAAGCTATATACTATATGATTCCAAGCATATGGCATTCTGGAAAAGGCAAAACCGTGGAGACAATACAACGATCAGTGGTTGCCGGGGAGAGTACAGAGGATTTTTAGGGCAGTGAAACTAGTCTGTATATTATAAAGATGCAGGGGATGTACGATACCAAGAGTGAGCCCTAACGTTAACTATGGACTTTGGGTGACAGTGACGTGTTACTGTATGTTCATTAATTGTGACAAATGTCGCACTCCGGTGGGAGATGTTGATAGTGGGGGAGGCTGTACGTGCGTGGGGACAGGGTGTGTGTGGGAAATCTCTGTGCTCTCTGCTCAATTTTGCTGGGATCCTAAAACTGCTCTAAAAAAGAGGCTATTAAAACTTTTTAAAAAAGTAAATATGAGGCTCAGAGAGACTGGCTCACAGTGTGGGGTTGCTGAGGTAGGTCCCAGGCACAGAGTGAGACCGTGCATGCTGTCCCCACACGTCGGGGAGAAGAAGGCTTGCTGAGCCAATGGAGTCTGCAGAGAGCCGCCTCTGAGAATGTGGATGTGCCGGCCGTTCCCACTCATCCCTGTGCGTGCCAACAGCCGTTTGCTGCCTCACCGGGCCTCTCTGGCACGGTCACTTCAGGTCACCGGCAGGCGTACTCTTTGCTGCAGATCAGAGGGAGAACTGACCTGAGGTGGGGGGTAGCTAGCATGAGGAAGGCCCAGGAGGAAACTCTCCCTCTGAAAGGCCTTGTCCCTTTTCTGCAGGATATGAGCCTTCAGGAGCTGTGGCTGGCCAGTGCCCCCCAGGCTTGCTGGGTGGGGAGCCGAGGGGGAGGGAGCCCTGAGCATGCAGCCCCTGGCAGCGTCGGGAGAGGATGCTGTGGGCAGCGGAAGGGAGGGCACAGCTAGGCTGTGCTCAGACCTGACCCTAGGGCTGCATGGGCTGCAGAGACAACCTCATGTGGAAGGTCATGCCAAGTCCACAGTCTGGTCTGCTCTTGTCACCTGGAACATTCTGTTTTCCTTTGCCTGTGATCCTGCAGCCACCTCGACTGCTCCCCCATGTTGGTAGGGAGGGTGGGGGCAGGGGAGCAACCACTCTAAAGTAGTGACTTGCTTTCTTCTCTAGGTCAAGGGGCCCATCCCTGTGCCTGGTGTGTTCCGGGTGCCTGGTAAGGACTCTGCTGGGTGTAGAAACAGCCTGTGTGGGCTGGAGTCTGAGGGGTGGAGGATATGGGGCCTCGGAGAAGCCCCTGGAGGTGGCCAAGACTGGGGGCTGGGCCTGCTTTCTCAGGAGGAGCTGGGCTCTGCCGTCTGGGTCCAGGGGCAGAGCACACGGCATGTAGGACCAGCCAGGCCTATAGGGCAGCTGCATGTTCCCCTTCTTAGTGGAAATCCCTCTCTTTCACCCATACATTGTGTTTGACTCGGTGTGTTTTTCTTGGCTTTAATGAACAGGATTAGTTACAGTCTTTGTAATTTTTGGAATTGAAGGTATTTTTAACAAATGCAGCCAGTATCGTGGGAACATCCTGAAGTTGCTGGCATGTCTGTAGTCTAAAATCAACCCAGTCCCACCCCCAACCTTCCTCCCTGAAGAGTCAAAGTCACTCAATGGGATGTCTATTTTTGTTCATTTCGATTTCAGACTGAAACATGGATAGAACTGAGGAAATTGGCATTCCCCAACTGTTATTCCTTCTTCTTTCTCCTGCCCCAGATCTATGAAAGCGAGGTAGAAGGTAAAAAGGACCAGACTGTATGGCATATCCAGGCAGGGCAAGTGCGTGGGCCAGTGGGCCTGCCCCTCCCAGCCAGACATTGATGCCCCCACTCGTCAGTTAACTGCATGCTCTAGCTGGGAACAAGCAAGACAAAAATGAAATACATCAGCAATCACGAAGTTATGGAGGTGCATTAGTTATCAACTGCTGCACAACAAATTATCACACACTTAGCAGCTCAAAACAGCACAGATTTGTGGTCTCACAGTTTCTGTGGGTCAGGAATTCGAGCATCAGCTAGGTCCTCTGCTTGAGGTCTCTTGTGAAGCTGCAGTCAAGGTGTTGGCTGGGGCTGTGGTCTCATTGGAAAGCTCCACCGGTGGGGTCCCCTTCCAAGCTCACTCACGTGGTCGATGGCAGGACATAGTTCCTGTGGACTGTTGGACTGAGGCCACCCTCAGTTCTTTGGCACATGAGCCTCCCCAACACATCAGTTTGCTTCATCAAAGCTAGCAAAAGGGAGAGTCCTGAGTCTTTTGTAATCTAATCCCAGAGTGACATCCTCGACATTGCCGCATTCTGTTGGTTAGAAAGCAGTTACTCAAGGATGAGGGATCGCACTAGTCATGCCTTCCAGGAGGGAAATCATGGGGCCATCTTAGATGCTGTCGGCCACAACACAATGTAAAAATGGTCATGCCCTTTGCTGGTGCATGTATTCATCTCATGGGTGTGGTAAGTGGTAACCTTTGCAGAAAGTGCTTTGGCTCCTCGTCCGGAGGGGGAGCACCGAGGACGAAGTCCTGACTCAGGACCCTCTAGCAATCCAATTAACCACTCTGACCCTCAGTCTCTTCCTCTTTAGAATGGGGATCATGGCAACTGTTGTGCCATTTTGTGGCAGTTTTAGATTTGATGTGATAAGCATTAAGCATTAAAGAGCTGGTCAAGGCAGCTGACTCATAGCAGGCACCCAGAAATTCTTGCTGAATGAATGAATGAGCTTCCTGTTGATACAGTGGGGGCAAAGCTCTGTCTGGAGTCTTTGGTAGCAAGAAATACATGAGGATTCCCTCAGAATATTTGGATTCTGAAACCCACTCCAGCTCCTGGGGAGTAGGGGCAGATCAGAGGCCCTAGCCTGGACTTGGGCTTTTATTATTTAGGAATAAAGGTGTCTGACTGCTGGCACACACTGTCCAGAGAAGAATGGACAGCTCAAATGACAAAGGAACACATTTTTCTGGCTTCTCTTAAAAAGAAATCTTATCTGATTTTGAAAGTGATGTTGGTTGGTGGCAGAACTCTAGCAGAGGAGCTGGCCTAGGTGTGTCAGAATAGTGGAGTGGGGTGAGCTATACCAGGGCACAGACAGGACCCACCCAGACCTGACCCTTGGAGCCCCGGGGAGCAGAGCTTGGCAGGAGGGGCTGGGACAGCTCAGGGGTGATTCTGACTTTCACTCTGATCATAAAGCACTGTGAATGCATCATCCCTTGTGGGTGAGGCTGTAACCTGGGGTGTTTTCCTATGTTTGCTCTCCCTCAGGTAATGTCAACACCATTTTCCAGTTACTTGGATTACTCTGACCACCCCATGCCCCTCGCGACGTGAGACTGCCGTCATCAGATTGGTGCGTGGCATTCTAGGCCTTTTTCTCTGAATTTCCATACTTACATATTTAATAACAATACAGTTTTGGATTTTTTTTTTTATAAAAATGGCATCCCGCCACACACGGCATCCTGTGGCTTACCAGTTTTCTACTTGATAATATGTCTTAGTATCTTTCCATGACCAGACATGTTGCTGATGCACATTCTTTTCATTGCTTCATGATGTTCCAAGCTATGGACACACTGTGTTTCATTTGCCTCCCTCTATGCATGAACGTTTAGATTGCACCCAGAGAGATTTTGCTTTTATAAGCAACACTGCCTCTCTCTCTCTCTCTCTCTCACACACACACACACACACACACACGAGTCTTCTTTCTGTAGGGGAAGTCAAGAAGCAGAATTGCTGGGTCCTGAGGGACGCATATTTAAAATTTTGGTCTTGGGGCGCCTGGGTGGCTCAGTCGGTTGAGCGTCCGACTTCGGCTCAGGTCATGATCTCGCGGTCCGTGAGTTCGAGCCCCACGTCGGGCTCTGTGCTGACAGCTCAGAGCCTGGAGCCTGCTTCTGATTCTGTGTCTCCCTCTCTCTGACCCTCCCCTGTTCATGCTCTGTCTCTCTCCATCTCAAATATAAAGAAACGTTAAATTTTTTTTTAATTTTGGTCATATTAATAATACCATATTGCCCTCTGACATGTCTGTATTAATTACCTTCTTACCAGTGATGTATCTGAGTACCATTTCTCATCATCCTTGCTATTACTCAATATTCTCAAACTTTTGGTTTTTTTTTTTTTTAATGTTCATTTATTTTAGAGGGAGAGAGAGAGAGAGCAAGTGGGTGAGGGGCAGAGAGAGAGGGAAACACAGAATCTGAAGCAGGCTCCAGGCTCTGAGCTGTCAGCACAGAGCCCGACGCAGGGCTCACCAACTGTGAAATCATGACCTGAGCCAAAGTCAGAGGCTTAACCAACTGAGCCACCCTGGCGACCCGATTTGGATCTTTTTTAGATGACCCTTTGATCTGAATATAGTTTGTTCAGCTTTGTTAGCATTTGAAGAATTCATTCTATACCTGGTGCCTGTCAAAGGCCAAGGTCCTGGGAACATCATTACTAAAGACTAGGAGTGTTCATTAGTGATGTATTACCTGAATCAACAGAGAAGGGGAAGTGGTCAAGAAAATAAAAAACAGAAACATGTAGAGAAGCCCATGGCAGGGGTGAGAGCATTCTTCATGCCATCTTCTGCCCACGGACCATATGGTCCTAGGACCCCTGCTCCAGGTTCAGGATCATGGTGGTGACACTGGCTCTGCTCTGTGGCAGCACTGGTCACAGGTTCCTGGGAAAGTCTTTTATGAAGTCTCTTCACAGGCTCAACTCCCGACCTTCATGTACATCAGGATCCTCAAGGTAAGTGTAAGTAACAAGAGGAAACCCCCATCCACAGTGAGACTAAGTGACCCAGATTCATCTATTATAATCACTCACTTTATCAGAACAGAGAATCCCCAACTGAAGCATGCACAACTAGTGATTCATTTGGTCATTATCCAGAAAGAAGAAAAATCTCTAGGTCTTTGATTTATCCCCTTAACTGATTTATAAATATCAGCAATTGATAAGCCTACTTAAGCCCAGATACAAAAGATTTTTGTAGACAGTTGTTATGCCAATCTTTGGGCATGAACACGAGTATTTTGTAACCTAAAAGGCACACGATGATTGAAACATAACACAGTTTATTCATCATTAACCTAAGCATGCTGAAATTCTCTTTTGACTGGACGTTTTTTCCTTCTTCTCTTTTCACCCTGAACTTAGTAAACAACAGAACTCTGACAATAGATTTGAATAAATTTAAATTTAGAGGATGACAAACAGATCAAATTATTCCTAGTGTCCTTGTTTTAACAAGATGAAGGAATTGGTCTTTGTTTTAGGCAGTGGAGATGCCAGGAAATCCAATCCAGTTATAGTTTAGGCCAAAAAAAAAAAAGACACATTCATAATTCTGTTCTGATTTGAGAATGATGATGTCAAAAAGTGTTGTCAGAGAATATAATATTTGCTTTAAAGCAAGAAATAGCGACACATAATATTTTGAAAACATAATAATATATAATATTATTAAAATAGTATATAATATTATTAAAAACATAATATTTTGAAAACAGTAATAAATGTTAATGATTACAGGGAACTTTGACTTTTTTAAAAACAAAAAAAACTGTAAAAATTTAATATTATGTTAAGGCACAGAGACATAACATAATATTTTGGTATATTTCTCATACAGATCTTTACACACACACACACACACACACACACACACACACTAGTTCTCCGTAAGGCCTCCTCATACCTCCACGAGCACTGACATTGTTTAACGCATTATCCTCTGCCAGGGGAGGAACCCATCTTGCTGTCTGGCAGGACCAGCCGATTCCCAGAAAGGTGCCCAGCCTCCCCACCTTTCCCAGCCTTCCCTCCAAGTCCTGGTGCCCCCTCGCTATGTCCAGGGCTGAGGTCTCCACTTGCTCTCGGTGCTACTTTGTTCCCTCCCTGCCCCACGCTCTGGGGCCCAAATCAGTCTCTTGCTGTCATTTTAGTGGGGGTTAAGGATGGAGCCAGGATAAAGCTGGCTATGTTAAAACCTGAAGTTCCAGTCATTTCTTCTACTAGTTTAACGGTTTTGCTATGTCCCTAGAGCTCTTCAGTCTACAGTTCAATTTTCTGTGGGATATATGACTGAAATCTTTATTTTTTTTCCAAATGGCTAGACAGTCATCCCAATTTTATTGACTAGTATGACCATCTTTCTGCTCACATGAATAACATTCCATAGAATATCAAGCACATGTGTATCTTTGTTCATGTGGGCACATTTTCTGGGCTTAGATTTTCTGAACTGGAAATTACAGAGTCAAAGACACGAGCCTTTGGAGGCTCCTGGGCATGCTACCAACCACTTTCCAAAAAGATTGCACCCACATGGGAGAGAAGTGTCCATCCTTGGGTATTCTAATTTTTAAAAAGTTTCTATTGTGGATAGGCCAAGTATCTCAACATTGTTTAAATTTATATGTCTGTAAAAATTAGTAAGAGGCCACTTCACAACCATTAGGATGGCAATTATAGTAATAAGGAGGAGGAGACAGAGAAGAAAGAGAAAAAGAGGAAGAGGAAGAAGGAGGAGAAGGAAGAGAAGGAGGAGGAGACAGAGGAGAAGAAGGAGAAAAAGAGGAAGAGGAAGAAGGAGGAGGAGGGTTTTTGATAATGTCGAGAAATTGGGATCCTGTACTTTGCCAAAGGGAATGTAAAACAGTGCAGTCACTGTGGGAAACAGTATGGTGGTTCCTTAAAAAGCTAAACATAAAGTTGCCATTTAATCCAGCAATCTTACTTCCGGGTATATGTACAAAACAATTGAAAGCAAGGACTCCAACAGATACTTGTACACCCATGTTCATAGCAACATTATTCACAATAGCCAAAAGGCAGAAACGATCCAAATGACCATTGACAGAAGAATGGATAAGCAAAATATGTATCCATACAATGGAATATTATTCAGCCTTAAAAACGGAGGAAGTCCCAACATGCTACCAGGTGGATGAACTTTGAGGATATGGTGTTAAAGTGAAATAAGCCAGTCGCAGAATGACCAATACTGTATGATTCAATTATTGGGGTAGTCAAATTCCTAGAGACAGAAAGTGGGATGGTGGGGCCAGGGGCCAGAGGAAGGAGGAGGAGAGGACATTGTTTAAAAGGGACAGAGTTTCAGTTTTGCCAGATGAAAAGAGTTCTGGAGATGGGTAATGGTGATGGTTCCACAACAGTGTGAGTGAACTTAATGCCACTGAACTGGACACTTAAAAATGGCTAAAATTATAAATCTTTTGTATATTTTACCACGGTGTGGGGGGGGAAATCAGTGAGTGGAAACTTTCTTCAATGATGATTAGACAACCCTATTTGCTTTTTATGTGAGTTTTCTCTTCACACTCACTTACGCCTAAGCTCCCAGTTATCTGGAGGAGGGGAGGGGTTCATTTCAGCAATCCTGGGCTATGGCCAGACTGGGCCTTCTTCAGGCCCTGTGCAGGGTCTGAGGAGGTTGGTGGAGGAACAAGGAGGATGGCGCAGAAATTGAAGAGGCTTCTGGGCAGTGTTGGGAGGGAGGAGCCCTGGGGAGGACTTGGGCTTCGTCAGGCTTAGCATCACCAGACCCAGTTGGATGGAGACAGGTTGCTAAGGAGGGTCCCTTCTCTGAGAGGGGTCCTGACCTCCAGAACGTGTTCAAAAACACCCAAGCGTCTGGCCTCTGGATGTCGAGCTGCTCCTCTCAGGGCCCCAGCTGGAATGAATGCCCAGCAAGGCACTCTCGGGTCTCACTCCCTGTGTTCTGAGATCTGGGCCATCTGGAGTCC
Organism: Neofelis nebulosa; assembly: GCF_028018385.1. Taxonomy (NCBI): domain Eukaryota; kingdom Metazoa; phylum Chordata; class Mammalia; order Carnivora; family Felidae; genus Neofelis; species Neofelis nebulosa. The sequence continues at coordinate 66,702,384 of NC_080792.1, forward strand.
TGCCACCTGGACAATGAATCTCTGAGACAAGTGGGGCTCCTTCATGCATCACAAAACCTTGGAGGAGGGTTCTAGAAAGTATATGCATTTCCCCTGTATACATCTCCACCTCTAGTACCTGCTCCAGGGGTCTCAGCCCACAGCCCTGAGGTCCTAGGCCCTAATAAGGCCCCTGCACATTTCTAGTCAGGCCCTGCCACCAGGGGGCAGTATAGCCTGCAGGAGACTACTGTCCTCAGAGCCCTGGTTCTAGCCCAGAACTGAGCTCCTTGGGTGGACCATCCCCAAGGCCCTGGCAGACACTCTTAGCTTAGATCTGGAAGTCATTCTCTATTGTCCCAGTTATCTAAGAGACTGGGAACCTCTCAGGTGTCTGCTAATGGGGAGGCAGCCAGAGGAGGCCAAGGCACAAGTGGGGTTTATTCCTGGGATACCGGGATACCAGGATACCAGGCTGGTTCAGGATTCAAAAAGTAATCAAAGTATCCTACCATATTGACATGCAGAGAGGAAAACTCACATGATCCTATCAAATGATCAGAAAAAGCATTTGGAAAAATTTAACTTTTATTAATGATAAAAATTCTAAAAGTAAGAATAAAGGGGGAACTTCCTCAGCTTGGTAAAGAGCATCTACAAAATACCTACAGGTAACATTAAGACTAAATGTTCTTCCTCCAATGTCAGGAATAAGGCAAGGATGTCTGCCCTCACCAATCTTATTCAATCTAGTGCCAGAAGTCCTAGCCAGTGCAATAAGGCAAGAAAAGGAAATAAAAGTCACTAATATAGGAAAGAAAGAAATAAAAGTGCCCCTATTTGCACATGACATAACTGTCTTCAGGGAAAATCCTAAGGAATCTACCAAAAAACCCTATGAGAACTAATAAGTGAATTTAGCAAGATCACCCAGCATACACATCCTTCCCAAATTAATTATCTTTCTATAGGCTGGCAGTAAATACATAGATGCTGAAATTTAAAACAAATACAATGCCATTTAAAATGCTCAAAAAGTGAAGGGGGCACCTGGGTTGCTAAGTCAGTTAAGCGCCAGACTTCAGCTCAGGTCATGATCTCACAGTTCGTGGGTTCAAGCCCCACATCAGGCTCTGTGCTGATATCTCAGAGCCCGGAGCCTGCTTCAGATTCTGTGTCTCCCTCTCTTTCTACCTCTCCCCCATTCTCACTCTGTCTCTCTCTGTCTCTCTCTCTCTCTTTCTCTCAAAAATAAATAAACATTAAAAAAATAAAATAAAATGCTCAAAAACCGAAAACTTGGATGTACATCTGAGAAAACATACACCAAATGTGGACACAGAAAAGTGCACAAGGCCGAGAAAAGAAAAAAGAACTGAGTTGTTTATACGCACAACAACCTAGATGAATCTCCAGAGAATTATGCCTAGTGAAAAAATCCACTCCTGAAAAGTCACACACTAGATAATTCCATTTCCATTTATATGACATTGTTGAAATGGCAAAATTACCAGAATGGAGAGCAGATTAGTGGTTGCCAGGAGTCAGGAGGTGGGAGGAGGGTAGGTGTGGGTATAAAAGGGCCACAGGAGGGAGCCTGTGGTGACCTGACACCACCAATGTCAATATCTGGGCTTTGATGTTGTGCTGCAGTTTTGCAAGATGTTACCACTGGGAGGAACTGGAGAAAGTGTGCAAGGGGGCCTCTCTGTATTCTTACAACTGAATGCCAATCTATAATTATGTCAAAAAAATGTTTCATTAAAAAAGTTTTTTTAAGTGCAGAACAGGTAACAATGTGTCATTCGGATCAGAACAAATCTCAAGCATGCAGACTCTGGGGCTGGTGTTCACCTAACTGCACGCCTAGCAATAAACTAGTATCTGCAGTTTTTGAAAATTAGAATCTGAGGCTACCCTCAGAGACCCCATCAGGAGCTCTTGTGAAGCACCCAGACATTGTGTTGTGTTTGTTTGTTTGTTTGTTTTTAATTTTTTTAATGTTTATTTATTTTTGATAGACAGAACACGAGAGGGGAAGGAGAAGAGAGAGAGGGGGACACAGAATCCGAAGCAGGCTCCAGGCTCTGAGCCGTCAGCACAGACCCCAATGTGGGGCTCAAACCCACAGACCGTGAGATCATGGCCTGAGCTGAAGTCGGTCGCCCAACCTACTGAGCCACCCAGGCGCCCCCACACATTGTATTTTTAAAGCGTTTCAGCTTCACTCTGGGGCAAGGGCCATGGGTTTGTATTTCTTTGTGCTCAGTCCTTGCTCCTCTCTCCTTGTCCCCACCCCACCGTTGCCCCCTCAGAGCTCTGCTCTCTCTGCCCCTTCCTCTCTGTGGCCTCCATGTTCCTGCAAAACTTGCCTCTCCTCCTCCTTCAGGTTCCCTTCAAGGAGCCCGGCTTCCCTTTGGGGCCTACAGCGCCCTAAGCAATGGCATGGCACATGGGTGCCCCACGGAGGCTCATCACCTTGCACAAGAGGGGAGGCAGTGCATCTTCCTCCCCCTGTGACAAGGACATCCTCGTCAAGGAACCCATTTATCTTCTGCCCTCTTGGGTCAGACTCCCTCTTGGGTCATACTTGCTAAAGAAATGGGTTGCAACACAGCCCTGTGTGTTTCCACACATCTGGGGAGGTGGCTGGTCTTCCGCCACAGGAACCTGTTGGGGAGGCTGGAATGTGCCTCTTGGCATCCCAGCGCACACGCCTCGACCAGCCTGCCTCTCAGGCTCCCCTCCCCGCGACTGGGTGTTGGAATCACAGCCACGCCCTGTGCAGAGTGCTCCTACCTGCTACCTGCCTGTGGAGCCCTGTGGCCTGTGTGCATGGGCACAGGAATCTGCTAGGCGGACTGGCATCTGGCAGGAGATTGGAGGAATGAATGTCTCAGCCACAGCGCCCTTGAGTCTGCAGTCGGCTTTTTGATTTATGGTCGCAGCCAGCGTGTGTAGAAACCACAGCAGGACGGACTTGGGTGAATCCAGCTGCTGGGGTCGCTTCATGCTGGGTCCTCACTCTGCATCTCCCTATCCATCCCTGCCCTGCCTTCCTGCCCTCCTTCCAGGCTCATTGTCCCCTATCTCCCCCCACAGCCCGCTCTCTCTCTAACTGGCCCCTCGGCTTCAGCCATCTGGCATCACCCTGCCTCCCAGGGATAGGGGGAGCTGCTGCCACAACCAAGTTATTCCCCCTAAATCCTTGGTCTGCTCGTGCCACCCACCCCAGAACCACCCTGGTCTGTCTCACCATGTTACAGCCTTAGGTCCTTGACCCCCTCAGTCCAGGCCCACACGCTGCTTCGCCAAACTCCTCTTTTCCAAGGTTCAAGTGCTGAACCCAGAACCCTTCCCAAGTGCTCTGTCTGCTGCGCCTCGGCCTTCTCTGGCTAGGAGGCAGGGTTTGCTGGCCTCCTGGGACTTGTAGCTGTTGTAGGGTGCTCAATGGTATGTCATATCCCCCAGAACCGATGCCCCCAAGGGCAGAGGTAGGATGGATGTGCTGGATCAGGCCTTGGGAGCCCTGCCCTCAGCCCTGGGGCCCCGGGCCCTCCTCCCTCCTGGCTCACCAGAACGGTCTGTCTCCAGACCCACACATTGGCTTTTGTCTCTGTGCCCTCTGGGTTCCCTGTGGCCCTCCTTTGCCAGCTCTTCTTCCTCTGGCCACCCTCTGCTCACGGGCAGCCAGGGACCAACTTGCAGCAAGAGGAAACACCAGGTGCTGGGAGTGGTCAGTGTTGCTCCATGGGTGGGGGAGGGGTCAGGGGTCACAATGGCAATACATGAAGTCAGAGGGGGTCCTGTCTCCATGGGTTAGGGGACAGACCCCACTGTCACATGCCTCCCCACCCCAGCTTCTGCAGACACAGGAGGTGATGGTGCAGATAAGGCTCAGATTCTGATGTGACACCCCTTGCCCTGTTCCCACTTAATCAACGTTTCCAACTGAGCACAGCCCATCACATGTGCTTGGAAGCTTGTTTCAGTCAATGCTGTCCTGTCAAGGCGAAACCACAGCCTGGTCCTTAATTAAGTGCAACGTTTAGAGCCCAAGGTGCTGAGTCTTCATGGGTCAAGGTGGGAACCTGATCGTGCTGCTTGGGAGGGGACGGGTGCCTGGGGGAGGGAGGCCTCTGCAAGACAGCATGGAACTGAGTGCTGGCCAGAGGGTCTCACCCCTGGTCCCTCCCTGAGCCTGATGTCCTGTATGGTCAAGTCAGCTTCTTCTTGATCTGCGCCAGCAGAGGGCTGGCTGTCTCCTGCAAAGGACCTCAAATGGTGTGGCAGATCAGGGCCACAGCCTCTCCTCTTAGTGGCCAGACAGCCCCAGTGGGCACAGGCTCCTTCTGGGGTGTGCTGGAACTTACAGAAAAAGAAAGTACAGCGAGCTCCTTAACGCTTTACCTCATTTACCACCTGTTTCTGTTTTGTCTCATTTCCTTTCTCACTTTCTGTATAAATATGCATGGCCCCATCACACTGCTGATGAGTGTTATTCCTGGACACTTGGGAAGTCTGGTTTTTCAGCCCTAAAACTGCGGTGTGTTTCACTTAAGAGCAAGAACACTCAGCTCAAGTATTCTCCCCCCCCCCCACCCCCGTTTCACCCACTGCCCTCCCTTCCCCTCTGCTTCTGGATATCCATGCATCTGTTCTCTGTATCTATGAGTTCATTATTTTTTTGTTTTACCTTCCACATATTAGAGAGATCATACGGAATTTTTCTTTCCCTGCCTGACTTATTTCACTTTGCATAATGCCCTCAAGCTCCATCCATGTTGTCTCAAATGGCAGGATTTCCTTTCTTCTCGTGCCTGAATAATATTCCATTGTGTACATATACAATAATTTTTGTAATCCATTCATCCATTGATGAACATTTAGTTTGCTTCCATACCTTGGATATTGTAAATAGCACTGCAATGAACATAATGGTGTAGATAACTCTTCAAGTTAGTGTTTTCATTTTCTTCAGATAAATACCCAAAAGTGGGCTTGTTGGATCCTATGGTAGTTCTATTTTAATTTTTTGAGAAATTCCCATGCTGTTTTCCATAAAGCTGAACCAATTTACATTCTCACCAACAGTGCAGAAGGGTTCCCTCTTCCTCACATCCTCAGCAACACTTGTTATTTCTAGTATTTTTTGGTAGCAGCAGTCTAACAGGTGTGATGTGATATCTCATTGTGGTTTTGTTAAGTATTTGATTCAGGAAATTTAACATTGATGCAACACTGTTATGGATACATAGTTCATATTCAAATTCCACTAGTTGTACCAATAATATTCTCTCTAGCTATTTTCTCCCGACCAGGACCATGCCCTGAATTTTGCTGTCAGGCGTTTGGAGTGACCCCTTGGCTACTGTGTCCCTGACCTTAGCATCTGTGAGCACAGGCCACCTGTTCTGCAGCATGTCCCTTGCTTGGTATGTCTGACCATTTCTTCCAGGTCAGATGTTCATGGCCACACATTATGAGTGACACCGAGTCCCTTTCCAAAGGCCCAGAACACTCCGGGCAAAGGTGATGCCTGCCAGGTGTTCTCGCCTGTGCCAGTGATAAAGGAGCCAATGGGAGAAACTCTGAGGCTAAGTAAACATCTCCCTGGGACCTCTCCCCCAACCATTTTCTAGCACCTATTGGCAATTCTTGCCTGAGTCAATTATTACTACAGTGATTGCAGGATAATGGTCTTTAAACTCCTTCTCTTGTTCTCCATTTATTGGTTGACATTCTACTGCAAGGAAGAATTGTTGGTTCCCGGTCTCATTTGTCTGTTGCGATATGGGCTTGCAGGTTTTTGCTTTATTCAGGAAGTTATAATCCGTTACTGTCATTGCTTATACTGATGCTGTCAGCCTGGCTCCTGCGTCCTCCAACATGTCCCCATCCTTTTTGAGCACTTCCTTGCTCTCTGCCACTACAATCTGCTCCAAATCCAGCTTACACTTTCACTGCCCTAGCCCTGGATTCCACCACTTCTCCTGGGTTCCTTTAGAGCAGAATGTTTCTTCAACACCAAGTCTAGGAGCTAGGTGTGCTCATTTTCACCAGGGTGTCATCTGGGTGCTAGAAAGAAGTATAATGAATAGCACCATGAGTTCACGCTGTCACTTCTAGCCCCACCCTAACACTGCGGATTCCTCCTTGCGTCCACCAGACCACATCTGCACCACCTCCCCAACTTCTGACAGAATCCCTGTTTTTCTTATCTAGTTTGTCCTCTGAACACACAAGACAGTTCTAGAATTGCTATACCCACCACCGCAAATGGCAAACCTACAAAGCTTGGTCTGAATCTCTTCTTGTCTTTAGGCTGAGTCTGTGTTTAGAAATTAATTGAGTTTTTTGTTTTCATCTCTGTCGTTTTCTTAATCATTTGAAATATGGTTGGGTTTGGCTTTCCGTTTGTATTCAATTTTAGGGTACCCTATCCATTGTTCTTGACTGAATGTTATTTACGACTATAGCAAACATTAGCAAGGTTTAAAATCAGAGCGATAGATATGGTTTCTTCTGCATATATCAGGAGATAGATATCTTCACATGTGGTCTTATTTTTCTTTCTCAACAAAAGATAGCATATTAATTATGCTTGTCAATGTAGTCTGGACCTACTTCTTATGGACCAGGAGGTCACCCTACCCCAAGACATTCCCCTGCGTGGCTGCTGCTCTATGGTTCCAGATTATTCCCATAGTTGCAATGGCCAGTAATGACTATATTTGTTCCCATGCATTTCACACTGTTGGAGGTGTATCTTCAGGGCAAATTCCCAGAAGCAGGATTGTAGATCCAAGGGTAAAGGCATGTGCGGTCCCATTAGATACCCCGGATTCCCCTTGGCACAGAGAAATTTGCAGCCTGCGCTTGTGAGGTGCATCTACCCCACAGGGAGCTGTCGTGTCAGCTGAGCCATCTCAGGGTGGGTCAATGAGCACTTTCGTCTTTGTAAATGAATTTGAGCATCTCTTTGTGCATTTAAGACCATGTTTATATTGCATGTTGCGTGTTGTCTATCTTTTGCCCATGTTCCTATCTGTCCCCACCCTTGATTATTAAGAGTTCTTTATATACTAGGGATATTGGCACATAACCTGAAGGTACTCTCCATTTGTTATGTTTCATCCATCTCTACCTTTGCCAACTTTCAACACGGGGCAGCGTTGTTGTTTTTTGTTTTTTTTTTTTTTCCACGTCATTGAATTTTTTTTTAATGTTTATTTATTTTTGAGAGAGAAAAAGCGTGAGCAGGAGAGGGGCACAGAGAGAGGGAGACACAGAATCTGAAGAAGGCTCCAGCACAGAGCTGAGCTGTCAGCACAGAGCCTGACGCAAGGCCCAAACTCACAGACTGTGAGATGATGACCTGAGCTGAAGTCAGTCTCAACCAACTGAGCGACCCAGCCGCCCCCACGTCATTGAATTTTAATCGTTTGTTTATTGCATGGTGTTTCGAGTCTGTCTGCAAAGGAATCCAGCCATGTTTCCCCCCATCCTCTCTGTATGGTTTCATTGTTATGTTTAGAACTTTGCGCTGTTTGCAATTTAATTTTGTGAAGGTATGAGGTATGCATCCAATTTTGCCTTTTCCTAAACGGCTTTAGGGGCGCCCAGATGGCTCAGTTGGTTGAGCGTGAGACTTTGGCTCAGGTCATGATCTCACAGTTCATGGGTTCAAGCCTCCCATTGGACTCTCTGCTGTCTGTGCAGAGCCTGCTTCAGATCCTCTGTTCCCCTCTCTCTCTCTCTGCCCCTCCCCCACTTGCACTCTCTCTCAAAAAGAAACTTAAAATAAATAAATGACTTTAGTGTTATTTGCTTAAAAAATTTTTTTTAAGTTTATTTTTATTAAGTTTATTTTTTTTAAGTTTATTTATTTTCAAAGAGACAGAGACAGGTAAGCAGGGAGGGGCAGAGAGAGAAGAGAGAGAGAATCCCAAGCAGGCTCCACACTGCCAGCACAGAGCCAGATGAGAGGCTCAAACTCACAAAACTGTGAGATCAGGACCTGAGATCATGACCTGAGCCAAAACCAAGAGTCAGACACTTAACCGACTAAGCCACCCAGGCACCCCATGGTGTCATTTGCTTTTAACAAGTCCGTCTTTCCCCTGCCTTTGTCATATACTGAATCTCCAAATGTTCCTTAATTTTCTATACCAGTAGAAATAGAATCCAGGCACATGTATAATTTTAAATTGTCTAAGAACCACATTAAAAAAATAACAAGAAACAGGTAAGATGAATCTTTTTTTTTTTTTTTTTTTCTAAATAGGCTTCTTGCCCAGTGTGGAGCCCAACACGGGGCTTGAACTCACAACCCTGAGATCAAGACCTGAGTTGAGATCAAGAGTCAGATTCTCAACTGACTAAGCACCCCCAGTTTTAATATTTTTTAATTTCGTGTAGCCAGAATATCATTTCAACATGTAGTCAATATAAGCGAATGATTAATGAGGTAACCTGACTTCTTTTGCTCACAAGCTTGGCTGTGTTATTCTCACAGCCCATCTACATCAGGACCAGCCACATCCCAAGGGCTCGGCGGCCACTCGTGGCCAAGAAGGACTGTGCTATCCTGTCCCTCCTGCCCTCCTGTTCGGGGACAGCCCTGCACTGTGGTAGTTATAAGGGTGCAGACGGTGTTTGCATGTCCCAAAAGGATTTTATTCTTTCCATGTAGAGGCTAACTTTGCTCAATGCTGGTGCCTCTCTCCCCAGAGAATATCCTTATTTTTCATTAGGACCTGTCTTCTCGAAGCATCAGGGGCAGCTGGAATTTTGGTGAGAAAGCATGAGAAATTTCTATTTTGGGGGGAACTCAGTCTAGGAAAATGTATCTTTCCTTCATTTTGCTACTGGAGGTCTGTTCATCTGCTGGATACTGTAAAATGTCTCCTTAATTTGAATACTGGATTTTCTTCTGATTCTCAAACCTCAAACCAGCTTTGTAATAGCTTATTTGGAAGTTTTCTGAAATGTAAAAATAAAAATAGAAGCCTTATTATATGTCTTATTATTTTTCTTTAATTAAGTGCCTGACGTCTTGGGCTGCTGGAATACAATTCTGAATAAAATGAACTCTGGTTTTTTGGGTTTTCTTAAAAGATGTGTCTGTGCTAACATCCCTGACTTTACACTAAGTAGATTTTAATTGCCTTTCCACAAACCTTGGCTTTTTCTGCTTATTCCATTTCACTCTTTCCGCTGTGGCTAATCCTTCCCTATGTAAGATTCTTGCCCGGTAGAGGTCCAGATGCAGCTTTCTGCTGGGAGTCTGTGCTCTGGGTTTGAGCATCGCCTTGGGGAACGCCAGAGTTCTTCCTGCCCTGCCTCCTGCTCAGAATTCCACAGCCTAAGCAAATATGTTTGGTCTCTTTGGTCTAGCCACTGGGGCCAGGCCGACCACACTGCCGGACTTCTGAGCGAAAGACTTGCAAGGTTAGCAGTAGGGGGAGAAAAACAAAATCGCCTCCTTCCCCGCTGACCTGGCTTGGTATGCAGACACTCGTCACCATTACTCAGCTCCTGACAGAACAGGAGCTTCAAGTTTTCATCCGGAGAATTGCACGCGGGGCAGGGTTGCTGTGTCTGCATAAGAAGCCGGTTTTCCTCCAGGGCCACCCGACTCCTCCTTGCCAGGCAAGCTCCCCGCAGTGGGGTGGGGCAGGGCAGCCTGGTCCCGGGGCTTTGCCTGTTTTCCTCCTCTTGGCCTCCCTTCAGCAATCTACTTTTTAACTTTTTTCCAGTAGGCGACAGAGTCTCAATATTCAAAATTCCAGAAGTGTAAAAAGATGCAGACATAGAGAATTCTGCCTGCCTCTCCCGCCTGTTCACCAACACCCTTCCTGTCGCCCACTGATGGGGCAACTTCTTGGTACCCTTCCAGGGTACTTGACGCATGTACAAGCACATGTGTGTATGCACATATTTTCTCCTACTACCTTTTTCATACACATGGCAGCACACTATGCCCACAGGCCTGCAACTTCTTGGGGGTTTTTTTGTTTGTTTTTTTTTTACTGTGGTAAGAACACTTATCCTAAAATCTATCCTCTTAATAATTTTTTTTTCGGCATTAACTATAGGCACAGCAGACCTCTAGAGCTTAATCGTCTTGCATAACTGAAACTATATCCCCCATTGAATTGTTTTTTATTATTTAATTTTTTAATTGCAGTAAAATGTACATAACAAAGCGTGCCATTTTAATTGCTTTTTTTAAAAGCTCTTATTTTTTAGATAATCTCTACACCCAACGTAGGGATCGAACTCACCACCCTGAGATCAAGAGTTGGAGGCTCCACCAACTGCGCCAGCCAGGTGCCCTGCCATTTTAACTACTTTTAAGTGTCCAGCTCAGTGGCATGAAGCACATTCAGATTGTTCTACAGCCATCCCAACCATCCATCTCCAGAACTTTCTGTGATCCCCAACTGACACTCTGTTCCCATTAAACACTGGGTCCCATTTCCTTCCCCGGCCCCATGGGAACCACCATTCTCCTTTCTGTCTCTACGCATTTGACATTCTAGGGACCTCATTCATGTATGTGGAATCTTACAGTATATATCCTTTTGTGTCTGGCTTCTTTCATTTAACATAATGTCTTCAAGGTTTATTCATACTGTAGCTTGCGTCAGTTTCCTTCTTTTTAAAGCCTGAGTAACATTCTGCTAAGAACTAAGGACACATCCTTTTCTCTCCTCAAAATGCTCCAGTGGTTCAGCCAGGATGAAAACTGGAGCTCTCACCCCCTTCACAGCCCTTAGACAACCCCCCCACCACCACCACCACACCTGTCCCCTCCCTGGGATGCAGTGTGTGACACCTGCCCCACCCCAAGCCTCTGCCCTGTGCTCTCCACAGCCCCCCCACCAGCCACCTCCCCTCGAGCTGCCTTCCTCCTATTGCTCTCCATAGCTCTTCTGACCTCACTACACACTGCAGAACCTACGCACTTTATCTTGATTATTTATGTTCTTCCCCACTTAGAGAATAAGCTCCGTGAAGGGCAGAATTTCTGTCTGGGGTGCTTCCCCAGAAACCCACTCAGCGCCAGGCTCACATGGGTCCTCAGTCAGGATATGTTCAAGGACTTCAATGGTGCAGTTCAAGGATGAATGGATAAACGTGGTATGTACATACCATGGAATATTATTCAGCCTTAAAAAAGGCAGGAAATCCTGACACCTGCTACAACATGGATGAACCTGGAGGACATCATGCTAAGTGAAGTAAGCCAGACATAAAAGGACAAATATTGTATGATTCCACTTATACGAAGTACCTGCAGTAGTCAGAGTCATAGAGGCAGAGGGTGGAATGAAGGTCGCCAGCAACTAGGGGAGAGAGTTGTTTAAGGGGAGCAGAGTTTCTGTTTGGAAAGATGAAAAAGTTCTGGAGATGGATGGTGGTGAAGATTGCACACAATGTGAATGTGCTTCATGCCACTGAACTGGACACTTAAAATGGTTAAAATGGTCAATTTTGTTATGCATATTTTACCACCACCACCACCACCCTCAAAAAAACTCAATGTGTTCAAAGGGTGAATCTCAGGATCTTTCCAATAAGCACACACGAAGATGTCCTTGCATGTCTATAATGGCGGCTAGTGTCTATAGAACTGAAGCTTCCCTCACGGGCTGCAGCCTGCTTTGCAGACACACTTCCAACCCCAGTCTCAGAAGCCCAGTGCAGCAGGGTTGTGCCCATTTGAGGGGTCATGGACAGCATACACAACTGGCTGTCCTGAGCTGGGTATCAGGAGAGGAGCTCTGACCTACCTCGGCTTGGCCTAGATGCCCCAGAACTAGCCCCAGCCCCCTGTCCCAGGCCCCAGACTGCAGACCCCAGACCCAGACCCAGCCTCCAGACCCAGCCCCCAGACCCAGCCCCCAGACTGCAGACTCCAGGCCCAGCCCCTAGACCTAGACCCAGACTCCAGACCTAGACCCAGACCCCAGGCCCAGCTTTAGACTCCAGAGTCCAGACCTCAACCCCAGACCCAGCCCAAGATCCAGCCTCTAGTCCACAACCCCAGACCCTGACCCCACTCCCTGGCCCCAGATCCCAGATCACAGCCCAGGACTCCAGACTCAGACCCCGAACCCCAGTCTTATAGCTCTCTGATGCAGGGAGTCACCAAGTGGGTTCTCACCTAAAAGACAAGTGTGAGTGGTGCTCATCTTCTGGGTGGTGGCCCATTCAGACGTTCTAGAAAAGCTGAAGTCCTGCGCATAGGTGGCAACTTAGCACAAAGACCCTTGATGGTAGGTTAGGGTGCACTGGGCCCTAAGGGGCAGGTCTGTCTCTATCTTGTCTGCCCTGCCTCCTTCCAAAAAATCTCTGGGACATCTGTGACAACAGAACTGGGGCCTCGGTGAGACCCCGGGAGAGCCCACAGGTCAACATTTCTGTTCTCTGGGACAGTTTAGTTCCCACCTGGACTCAATAAACTGCTCCTGGCAGAAATGCAGGGGGTCAAAGAAGAGGGAGCAGGAGAAGGAGGCCTTATGGAATCGGGAGGGAAGCAGGAGCTGCAGGAAACAGGATGTTGGTGGCACCGGGGTAGGACTGAGGCCTACGTGGCTCCAGCCCACTCCTGGCAGCTCTGGGCATGATGCTCGCCCCCACACAGTGGACACAGCCCCTCCCCTCCTGTATCCTTCATCCTAGATGGGAGAAATGGATAATAAATCGAGGCAATCAGAAAAACACAGGACCTTATGACCTTAGGATCCAATAACTCCCTGTTAGCTACCCAACAGAGACGAAAACATGTCCTCACAAAGATTTGTACACAAGTGTTTATATTCATGACAGACAACAAGTGGAAAGAACTTGAGTGTCTATCCATGGACAGATAACCAAACGTGGCCCATCCACACAGTGGAATATTATCTGGCCATAAAAAGGAATGAAGTTCTGACACGCGCTACCACAGGGACGAATCTTGAAACATCATGCTAAGCGAAATAAGCCAGGCACAGAAGGCCACCTATTGTCTGAGTCCATTTATATGAAATGTCCAGAATAGGCAAATCCAAAGACACAGAAAGTATATCAGTGGTTCCTGGGGGCCAGGGGAGGGCAACAAGGAGCAAATGTGAGGGGAGTTCTTTCTGGGTGATGGAAATGTTCTAGCGTTAGAGAGTGGTGATGGATGCGTGACATTGTGAATGAAATTGTGACATTGTGAATGACATTGTGAATGAAAATACACTGAATTACACACTGGATGAGGGGGGATTCTGTGGTATGCAAATTACATTTCAATAACAAGTTTGAATTTGATTGTGGGGATGGTTGCGCAATTCTGAGTATAGTACAAACTTTTGTGCACTTTTTTTTTTTTGAGTAAGCTCTACACCCAAGGTAGGTCTTGAACTCAGGACCCTGAGATCGAGTTGCATGCTCTACTGACTGAGCCAGCCAGGAGCTTCTATACTACAAACTTTTGAATGGCACTCTTTAAATGGGTGAATTGCATGGTATGTGAATTATCTCAATAGATATATTATATGTATATACAGGCACGCGACCAGGGGTTGTGTGAGAAGGCCCAGGTGGCACTCATACTTGACTCCAGGTAGAGGGGAGGCCCTGAGGGGTTGGACTGAGCTTAGTGTGTTTGACGGAAGGTGATGAGGTCTGTTGGCCAGACCCCCCAGGGTGAAGGGAGAAAGCAAGGCAGGCATGGGAGAGTGGGCTCGGGCTTCTCATGTGGGCCTGTGTGCTTGGTGAGGGGTGGGACCTGTTACCTAAAGGTGCAATTCTCAAGGGTCTCCACTGCAGAATGGAGTGCCCAAGGCTCAAGTTGAGGTAGTAAAGATCAGAGTGGAGTTGGGTGTTGTGATGGGCTGAACTGTGTCCCCCAAAGTTCATATGCTGAACCCCTAACCCCAGCACCTCTGAATGTGACTGTGTTTAGAGATAAGGTCTTTAAGATTAAATGAGGTCATCTGAGTGGGCCCTAATCCAACATGACTGGATAAGAAGAGGACATTAGGACACATACACTCACAGGGGGACCACCGTGTGAGGACACAAGGAGATGACATCTGTCTGCTGGCCAAGGACAGAGGCCTCCGGAGAAACCAGCCCTGCCCACAGTGGATCTCAGACTTGTACCCCTCCCCCCCCAGAACTGTAAGGAAGTACATTATGTGGTTTAAGCTGCCAAGTCCGTGGTATTTGTCACAGCAGCCTGAGCCAGCTAATACAGGTGGTAATGGAGCGAGGACAGCAAAATTTGAGTATGTTTAGGACTTGCTGACAGATGTGGAGAATGAGGGAGAGGGACAAATGATGTGATCTGGAGATTTTTATTTGAGCAACTGGTGGGCAGTGTTGTCTCAGGTCATACGGGAAGCCCAGGGCAGGAGCAGGTATGGTACCTCAAGGGTCCATCCAGTGTGCAATACCTATGAGGCTTCCACATGCTGCCGTTGGAATGGGGGACAGCCAGCCTAGGGGGCTGGAGTTCTGGGACAAGGGCCCAGGAGTTCCAGCCCTCACCCGAGCTTGGGGTCCACAGCCTCCTTCACAGGCACCTTTCCTATGGGGAGCACTCCTCAGTGACTTCTCCTCACCTGCCTGTGCTGCAGCAAACAAAAACAAAAATCAAAAGGCACCCTTGGGCCGGGGTCTGTAGGAGACAGGTCGCTTCCCTCTCTCATCAGTTCCGTGCACTGTGCCTGTTACATGTCACAGGGAAGCATGTGAACAAGACGGGCCAGGGGACGGCTCTCAGGGGTTTGATTCATGTGAGAGGGACGCTAACACATAAATTAAAGAACCACCTGTGCTGGAGAGAGATGCACGTGGTGCCCAGGCCGAGCAGTCCATCCAGCAAGGCCAGCAGGCTGAGATGGCAGCAAGGAGGAGCCAGCTTCCACGAGAAAAGGATGGGCAAAGGCCCTGAGGTGGGATGCCATTTAGCCTGAGGAAAGAAGGGGAAATGGTGGAGCCGAGGAGACAGGCTGAGGAGGAGGGGCCGTGGTGGTCCCCAGTCCCTGCCCCTTACCCACAGATGAGACCCAAGATGCTGGGACATTTGCTGAAGGCAGTGCAGCCACTTCGGGGTGGGGTTACAGCTGCTTGATCTTTGGTCAACAGTGTTTTCTTAGGGATTCCCCTTGGATCTATGAGTTGGGAATGGGGGTCGTCCACGCAAGAAAAACACTGAGATGGTTGGAGACTCTGTGGGCCCCAGAGGTGTCAATGCCTTAGAGATAGCCAGCCAAACACAGCCTGGGGTCCTCTCCCTGGCCAGCCAGGACAGCCCCAGGCCTGTCCTCAGCGGTCATCGAGCACGCGGCCGCCAGCACGGAATGCACCCTCTCACTCAGTGCCTCCCCTGGAGCCTGAGACAGCTGCATTTAGCTCTGCCATCCTCCACGTGAATGCTGGCCAACTCAAACACGCTTGTGTGGGGTTTCTTCCTGAGTCAGAGCAGTGCAGCCACAGGCTGGGGTTTCAGCACTGCGCATAGGCCCTCCAGGCCGCCTGCCGCCCTAGCTGTCCTCCTCTGTCCCTGACCCCATCATCCACCCACCCTGTGGCCCTCGGCTCCCGGAACACTCCCCTGCTGGGGTCCAGACTCATGCACTCGGCATGATGTCTCAGAGGCACATTGGTATCCACATGGACACTGTCTCCCACCCTTCCTCTCCCACCATGCCTGTTGCAGTCGTTCCTGACCACACATTGGATGATCCACTCCTCTCCACCACCCTGCCCTTGTCCTGCAGGCCTCTGTCGTAACTCATCCCAATGGAGGAGTGTCCCTGCCATCTGCTACAGTCTACCCCCACACTGCCGGCCAGAAATCGATCAATATAGATTATCCAGTCTGCAGAACAGAGAAGTAAAAGATTGACCCCAAAACAGGATGAGGTTTTACCGATTGTAGTTTTCAAAGATGACCACAACAATGTCTTCCATCCCACATGTGCTTCTAGACCCTTAATGGTCCCCCTTGAATGTAAGTGGTCTTATACTGTCTTAGAAACAGTGGATTACAGGGGCATCTGAGCGGCTCAGTCCGGTAAGCAATGACTTCGGTTCAGGTCATGATCTCAGTTTGTGAGTTTGAGCCCCGCATCGGGCTCTGTGCTGGTACCTTGGAGCCTGGAGCCTGCTTCGGATTCTGTGTCTCCCTCTTTCTCTGCTCCTCCCCCACTTGCACTCTCTCTCTCTCTCTTTCAAATAAATAAACATTTAAAAACATTGTAAAAAAAAAAAAGATATTTTAGAAACAGTAGATCACAACAGAAGTGATGCCTCCCAACTTGTGAGGCTGGGTCAGAACAGAAAAGGCAGCATCTGGAGCTGCCCTGGTGCTAGAGCACTAGTGCTTACAGCCTTGAGGCCTCCATGCTTCAGGGTCCAGGCTAGGCCACCTGCAGAGCCAACTGTCAGGCTAGGCCACCTGCAGAGATTGATTGCCAGGCTGCCTCATCTGCAGAGATGATATAAAGAAGCCCTAAGATGAGAGGGGGCCTGGCTGGCTCAGTGGATTGAACATACCGATTCTTGATTTTGGCTCAGGTCACGATCAAGTCATGGGATCAGGTCACGATCAGGTCATGGGATCAAGCTCCATGTCAGTCTCGTGCTGAGTGTGGAACCTGCTTAAGATTCTCTCTCTGTCTCCTCTCTCTCTCTCCCTCGGCTCTTCTGCCCCACTCGTGCTCTTTCTCTAAGAAAAAGAAGGAAGAGGAGGAGGAGGAGGAGCCCTTAGAAAGAAAAAAAAATGGAAAAAAAAAAGCCCTGAGACTTCATGGAAAGAGAGATGTCCAGCCAGCTGCTCCAACTCTAGACATTCTCTGCCTAAATCACAGGAACTACCCAACTGAGCCCTCCTGAATTTCTGACCCATAGAATTCATGATAATCAAATGACTAAACTGATGTTTTAAGCCACTAAGTTTTGAATTGGTATCCAGCAACACATAGTCATTTCAGAACAGAATTTACTTTTCATTAATGGTGTCATGGCAACTCAATTGGGAAAACCAAAATTTTTCAAAACAAATGACACTAGCATATTGGACAAGCTGAAGGAGAGAAACAGAATGAACCTTGACCTCTACCTAATACTATACACAAAAATTAATTCAAGATAGATCATAGTCTTTTTTTTTAATGTTTATTTATTTTTGAGAGGGAGAGACAGAGTGTAAGCAGGGGAGAGGCAGAGAGATAGGGAGACACAGAATCCGAAGCAGGCTCCAGGCTCTGAACTGTCAGCACAAAGCCCAATGCAGGGTTTGAACTCATGAACCTTGAGGTCAGATGCTTAACTGACTGAGCCACCCAGATGACCCCAGATAGATCATAGTCTTAAACATAACATGGAAACTATAAAGTTTCTTTTTTTGTTTTTAATTTTTAAAATATTTATTTACTTTTGAGAGGGGGGGGGGAGACAGAGTGCAAGCAGGGGAGGGGCAGAGAGAGAGGGAGACACAGAATCCAAAGCAGGCTCCAGGCTCTGAGCTGTCCACATAGAGCGCGAGGTGGAGCTCAAACTCACGGACTGAGAGATCATGACTTGAGTTGAAGTCAGACTCTTAACTGAGTGAGCCACCCAGGCACCCAAAAACTGTAAAGTTTCTAGAAGAAACAGAGGAGAATATACTCATGACTTTGGAATAAGTAGGCAAAGACTTCTTGGAGAGAAACAAAAAAGCATGAAATATAAAAAATTGATACATTGAAATTTATTAAAATTACAAACATTTATTTCTCAAAAGACATCATTAAGAAAATGAAAATCAAGCCTTTGTCTGAGAAAAAGTATTTGCAGTGAACCTATCTGACACTAAACTTGTAACCAGAATATATTTAAGAACACCTGCAAATCGGGGCACCTGGGTGGCTCAGTCGGTTAGGCGACCGACTTAGGCTCAGGTCATGATCTCATGGTCTGTGAGTTTGAGCCCCATGTCGGGCTCTGTGCTGACAGCTCAGAGCCTGGAGCCTGCTTCAGATTTTGTGTCTCCCTCTCTCTCTGCCCCTCCCCACACTCATGCTCTGTCTCTCTCTCTCTCTCTCTCTCTGTCAAAAATAAATAAACATTAAACAAAATAAAAAAAATAGCACCTGCAAATCAGTAATAAAAAGATAATCCAATTTTAAAGTGGGCAAGATTTGAATAAACACTTCACAAATGAAGACACACACATGGGCAATAAGCACTGAAGAAACATTCAGAATCATTAGTCATCAAAGAAATACAAATGAAAACTGCAATGAGATATCCCTATACAACCATTAGAATAGCTAAAATAGAATACTGACACTAACAAGTGTTGACAAGGATACAGGACAACTGGAACTCTCATATACTGCTGGTGGGAGTGAAACAGTACCACCACTGTGGAAGCAGCTGACAGTTTCTTATAAACATAGGCCTATATGATTCAGTCATTCTATCTTAATTAGGATCTAAGAGGAAGGGAAATATATTTCCAAACATATATGTTCATAGCAGCTGTATTTGTAATAGGCTAAAACTGAAAACAACCTAAATGTCCATCAACAGTGAATGGATGAACAAGCTGTGGCATATCTATGCAAGATAATATTACTCAGAAGAAAAAAAAAGAACTATTAATACATTTGGGGACATAGATGAATCTCAAAATAATTATGCTGAGGTAAAGTCAGAGTTTTCATAAGTACATACTATATAATTCCCTTTATCTGAAGTTCTGAAATAGGCAAAATTAATATACGGTGATAGGAGATC
This sequence comes from Neofelis nebulosa, assembly GCF_028018385.1. Taxonomy (NCBI): domain Eukaryota; kingdom Metazoa; phylum Chordata; class Mammalia; order Carnivora; family Felidae; genus Neofelis; species Neofelis nebulosa. The sequence continues at coordinate 66,721,137 of NC_080792.1, forward strand.
AGCAGTTGTGTGGGGCTGGGACAAGTATGGTGGTGGTGGGAATTAACTGGGAAGAGGCACAGGAAACTTTATGGGATAATGAAAGGGGGTCTTTTATTTATGTTTTAATTTTTTTAATGTTTATTTATTTTTGAGAAAGACAGAGATGTGAGTGGGTTAGGGGCAGAAAGAGAGGGAGACACAGAATCTGAAGCAGGTTCCAGGCTCTGAGCTGTCAGCACAGAGCCCAACGTGGGTCTTGAATTCATGAACGGTGAGATCATGACCTGAGCCGAAGTCGAGCACTCAACTGACTGAGCCACCCAGGCGCCCTGGGGTCTTTTATTTTTAAGTTTATTTATTTTTGAGAGAGATAGAGGCAGAGCGGGGGGAGACAGAGGATCTGAAGCAGGCTCTGTGGTGACAGTTGAAAGCCCGATGCAGGGCTCAAACTCATGAACAATGAGATCATGACCTGAGCTAACGAATGCTTAACCAACTGAACTACCCAGGTGCCTCAGAAAATAGGGTCTTGATTGGGGTTTTGTTTACATGGTTCTATATACTTGGCAACATTTATTGAATTGAGAGTTTAAGAACTGTGCATTTCACTGCATGTCAATTTTATCACAAGAAAATAATTTAAAACAAAGTAAAACAAAAAAATGAAATGTCCAACCTGTGTTAAGTGGGTTAAAATAACAATGCTTGCTATTCTAGTTCCTCTGCCTTTCCACATAAATTTTATAACAACCTCATCCATATCTACAAAAAAGTCTTGCAGGAATTTTTATATTTTTATATTTTATATATATTGATGGGAATATAACTATACATCAGTATGAGGATAACTGACATCTTTACAATGTTGAGTCTTCTAACCCATGAACATAGTATGTCTCTCCTTTTATATAGATATTTAATTTCTTTCAGCTGCATTTTGTTGTCTCAGCATGTAAACCTGTATGTGTTTTGTTAGATTTACACCTCAGTATTTCATTTTTTGAAAGATTGTAAGTGGCATTGTATTTATAATTTTGGTTTCCATGTGTTCATTGCTAGTATATAGAAATACAATTGATTTTTGTATATTGATCTTGTATTCTGCAACCTTGCTGAAGTGAGAAGAAATAGTCTACCTGCTTAATGTATATATTAATATATTAATAATTAATCAATATACAGTATATAATGTGTGTGTATTCTATGGCTATAGCTATTAAAACTGTATGGTATTAGCAGAGGGATAGACACAGATCAGTGAAACAGGGCATGTTACCCTCCCAAAATAGATCCACATAAACATGCCCAACTTATGTTTTTTAAATTTATTTTGAGAGAGAGAGAGAGAGCATAAGTGGGAGGATGGGACAGAAACAGGGAGAGAGAGTATCCCAGGCAGTCTGCATTGTCAGCTCAGACTGGAGGCTCGATCCCATGAACCATGAGATCACAACCTAAACCAAAACAACTCAGACACTTAACTGAGCCACTGGGGCACCCCATGTCCAACTGATTTTGAACAAAAGTTCAAAAGCAACTCAATGAAGGAAGGATGAAGCAAATGTTGTTGGAGTAGTTGGACATCCATAGGCAAGCAAAACATTCAACCTAAATTTTGCACCTTATATAAAAAATATTTCAGGGGCACCTGCTTGAGATTCTCTTTCTCCCTCTCTCTCTCTGCCCTTACCCCTGGCTTGTGCATGCTTTCTCTCTCTCTCAAAATAAATAAATAAACATTAATAAATAAAAAACAAAAAACACGTAAACTCTGATGACTGGCTTGCTCATATGGCCACTCATAGGGCCATCTTGGAAGGGGAGAGCAGGGCAAATCCGCGAGTCCTTGCACGTGGCCAGCGCAGCCCAAGTCTTCCCTGGCCTCCTCACTGCGGGGCCTCACCATCCAAGGCTCTGACATCCTGCAGGCAGCCTTTGTCCCATACCACACATCCACAGCATCTGTGTGCCTCTCTCTTTCATCTGAGTCTCAAAAAGCATCAGCTATCAAAGACGTTCTCTATGCCATGGACAAGGCCAGGCAACCACGTGGCTGCAGTCCTGTGGGTGAGCTGGTGCCACTGTCCTATTCTCTGCACCCAGGGAGCTTCTCCAGCAACCTTGTGGGGCTGGGAAACATCCCATCTCTGTTTCAGACAGATGGTTTGTGCCCAATGCCATTCTCCTCTCAATAGTGACCTGCCAGGTGTGGAGGAAAGTGGGCACCGGGACTAGAGTTTGCTGGGTAAAGAAGGAGGCTGTGGGGGCCTCATACATACTTGTCCCCCATAACTCTGGGTACTTCCAGTCTCCTTCCGCTCCCAGGTATTGACACAGCTTCACTTCCTGTTTACCCATCTGCCCTCTGGAATAGCCTGGAGCTGTAGGCCATATATCAAATGCCTGGCCGTCCTGGACTGGAATGCTGTCCTGGCCACCACAAAGGCACCAAGACCACCGCTGTCAGCCCCTCTCCATTCTTGGTGTACCCCACTCCTTGTCACAGTTGTCTCCTCCCTGGGGTTCCAGGAGGCCCTACCCACATCCCTCCCCCAAACGGGGTCCCTTGTCTGTCCTGCTGTCTGACAAAGTTAGGAGCCCAAGCCTCTCTGTCTGTGAATGCCCCTTTGCCCTGATTCTCCCACTCAGCTCTCACTGAGAGCACTTGCTGTGTGCCAACAACTGGAGGTACACTGAGATGCCAGGAGGTAGCAAGGGAGGGGGGATCCCAGCCAAGACTGGGGGTGTCAAGATGAGTCTTAAGGGAGGAGGCATGGAAAGGATCTTGCCAAGTGAGGGGAGAGGAGACAAGAGGGGGGGTGGGGTGCCTGGGCTCAGTATGGCAAGAGGGTTGTGGCCTGACATTGAGATGTATGGATAGAAGCCAGAATGGTTAGGTCCTCAGAAAGCTCTTTAAAAATGTCTTGAGGTGGCACACCTGGGTGGCTCAGTTGGTTGAGCACCTGATTCTTGGTTTCAGCTCAGGTCATGATCTTGTGGTTCATGGGTTTGAGCCTCGAGTTGGGCTCTGTGCTGATTGCATGGAGCCTGCTTGGGATTCTCTCTCTCTCTCTGTCTCTCTCTCTCTCTCTGCCTCCCCTGCTCACTCACTCTCTTTCTCTCAAAATAAATAAATAAACTTAAAAATGGTCCGAGGACCAGGCTGAATGCAGGGAGGCTCACAGAAGGCTGTGTGTGTGGGCCAGGGTTGCAAGCCTGGGACCAGGTAGGTCTCAGGAATCTTCAGCCCCCATCTCAGGCTGGCTCCTCTTGGGAGAAACATCAGTCTGGTTCTTTGCCCATTTTGGAATTAGGTTGTCTTTTGTTGTTGACAGTCTCTGTTTTTTGATCCTCAAAATTATCTTGAATACCCAACGCAGCCAAAACAGTCTCACTGAGTATGGATGGGGAACCTGAGACAGGCCTGCTCCAAACCTCGGGGCGGCTGGTCCTGCGGCCCAGGACAGGGCATCTGAGGCCTCAGAGGTGCTCTGGTTGGACCCCTGCTTAAGACCAGTGTCTGTTATGGGCACCTGGATGGCTCAGTCGGTTAAGCATCTGACTTCAGCTCAGGTCATGATCTCGCGGTTCGTGGGTTCGAGTCCCGTGTCGGGCTCTGTGCTGACAGTTCAGAGCCTGGAGCCTGCTTCAGATTCTGTGACTCCCTCTCTCTCCCTCTCTGCCCCTCCCTTGCTGGTGCTCTGTCTCTTTCTCTTTCTCAAAAATAAATGAATGCATTAAAAAAAAGACCAGTGTCTGTTGTGGGAGCTGTGGGCCCAGACCCTGGGCAGGGGGTCTGGCAGAGCTGTGACGTTGTCTTGGTAGCAAGGCCCATACCCAGCATGCTGGTCCTCCTCCCAGCAGCGTGCAGGTGGGGACACCAGCCCAGCAACACCCTCACAATGCCCATTGTCACCCCCAGCTCTACAGATTTCTCTGCTTTCCCGGGCCCTGATTTGGCCAGCACCTGTTCAGGACGCCTCTGCCCCATTCCAGGTGGCTCCTTGGGCCTCTGTACTCAATGCTTATGGCCCATGCCCTCCCTCCTGGCCTGGAGGAAGCACTTTATGGGGGCTTATGGCATGTTGACCCCTCCCCGCCCCCAGGGAGAAACCCTGGGGAAGAAGCCTGGCAATCACCACTTTGTCCTACCTGTGTTGCAGTGTGATACAGCCAGGCAGAGCTGGTGGCTGCTGTGGAGGCAAGAGGCATCTTCCACCTGCAGCCCACAGCTGCCTGGGAAGGTCCAGTGGGAGGACCAGTTTAGCACATCAGCAGTGTGTCCTGCTAAGGAGGCCACGTGCAGCTTCTCACCAGGCAAGAGCACCTATGGGTGGACACGCCAGCACCCGTGGGTGGCCGTGAGCTATCATAGCTGCAAAAAGGAGCCTTTGGCAAGAGCTTGAGGGAGGGGAGTGAGTCAGAGTGAGTCCTTTTTCCTCGAGGTCCTACTTCCCAGACCCAGCACCCAAATGCACTCTGGCGATGCTTCTTTGGTCTGAGCCCTGGCCAGAAGCACTTTTGCTTGGCAGCCAAGCCCCGTGCTTCCCGCGTGCCATTAAGAGCCACTGATGATGTTGAAGGGCCCTCCTTTTTCCTGCAAAAGCTGCCCAGGCTCGGCAGCTCCATCCCCTGCTGCTTTTCAATCTGGAGAAGACCCTGATGGTGGTTCCCGTCAGGTTCCTCGTGGGCGTGGGCGTGGGCGTTGCTTTAAAGAGCCTTTGGAACGGGGAAGGGCAAGCACCAACTCAGCACGACACATCCTGCTAGGGAACACAGGCCTTGCCTCACGCATGCATTATTAAGGCTGGCTCTAGCTGGTCACAGGCCTTAGACACTTGGCCTCATCCAGTGGAGGGAGTTTGGAGGCCTCCTGGTGTATGGTGGCTGGCCTGTCTCCCACAGACTGGAATCCCCTCCTGAGGGCAATGCATGGCTCTGGCTTGCCATGGTGTGCCAGGAATACCCGGTGGGGACTGGCCACCTGGGAGCAGACCTCTCTGCTCCAAGGAAGAAGAGCCCTGTCCTCACCCTGGAGGAGTAAGCAGATGCTGCACTCAGGCATCAGAGATGACAGCTCCTTTAACCCCCTACCCATGCCCTCTTGACTCCCACCCCAGTGGTATGCCCAGGGTAGGCAAGGGATCCTCCACAGATTGCAGCCAGAACAACAGGTGGGGAGGAGACCCTGAGTCCTGCCCAGCGTGGCCAGTCACCAGAGACCTTGGAAACCAGGTGACTGATGCCCGCTCTGAGGACTCTGATGTCCGCCTTCTTACCTGGGTGTGATAGGCAGTGTACTTGCACCACTGACCTGCCACACCTTCCCTGGGTGGTGCCAAGGCCCTGTGGCCAGCATGCATGGGGCAGGGTGCCATGGACCGGGAAAGTACCAAGGCCACTAAGGCACAAGGCCTGCATGGCTGGGCGGCAGGGTCCGGGGTCCTCCCTGCATCCTGTTTATTCTGGGAGAATTTCCTGATCTGTCTTGGCCTGATGCTTACATGGCAGACCAAGGAGCTGGGGTATAGCAAGGATCTGGAGCTGGCCTTTGGAACCCTCGGCCTTCTCTGGCAGGAGAGGCAGGTCACAGGGAAAGGGCTGGATGCTTCCTGCTCCAGCTTGCCAGTGCTCCAGCCCCATACTCTGCCTTTCACAAGCACGTGTCCCCATGGGATCTTACAGTGCGCATGAATGCTCTGGGAGAGTCTCCATGTCAGCGCATTTCATATCTATATCTTAGGCTTCTCACGAGATCGCAGAGCTGCCACAACAGAGAGCCTCAGAGGTGCTAAGACACCTTGGAGGAGGTCTTATCCAGTCTCCTGATGACCCCCGAATGCATACCTTTGGAGGGCCTCTGGGGGCCACACAGTCAGGCAGCCCTTCTGTACTGAGTCACACTGCACTCTGGATTCCTGTCACTCCTGCTCCTGCCCTGAGCTGCTCTCTGCAGCCTCTCCCAGAATACTTCAGGGGACTGTGTGTCATCAGATGTGGCTGGAGGCCCACACCACCCCCCACTGACCCTTGCCAGGGAGAGAGCCCATCACCCGCTGCTCTGGGTCCCCAGGTCCCCACGCTGGTTCACTGCCTCAGAGCACAGGCGCCCTTTGTAGCCCTCCTCCAGCTGCCCAGTGAATGGGCAACTCGGTGTGGACCATGGCTCTGCCCCACTTGGAACCCTGCTCTGTCCCCTGCAACACACAGGCCGCTTTAATGGGGCTGGGTAGCACCCTCCTGACAGGGGCAGCTGCTGTGGACTCTGTGCTCTGATTGGTGAAGACAACGGGTTGTGTCGTGACCCCTTACATTTTTCTAACAAGATCAAGAAAAGCCTTCTCCAATAGCTACTTGATGCATATGCATTTCCCTGAAGACAGCCACCCCCAGAGCTCCCCGTCTCACAAACCCCACTCAGGCAGGCAAGAAGGGCTGGGGACAATGCATGAGACTCTGAAGTCTGGACCCTCCCACCCCCAGGTCAGTCGGGCAGGGGAGAGCCGTCCAAGCAGCAGACACATGGAGGTACCAAGCTGCAGGATGCACTCACAAGAACAGGGCAGCCCTCCTGACTGGGAGCCCCAGGGGCCAGGGATGGTTTCTGGTCTTCTCATGGGTATGGCTAAGCCAGAGTAACCGGACTCAAAGTTACTCAGAGTAACCGGAGTCAGGAGGGTGCCAGGTCACTGAGTTGATGGAGTTCAGGGTCAGGCGGGGCTGCCTGATCAGGGCAGGCTCCTGGCCTGGCTGGGGACAGTTCACACATCTTTGCTAGAGTGAGGCCTGGGCCAGGAGGTCCTGGGTTCAGCTGTTTGGTCTCACCATGCTGTGAACCTCTACTTCTGATCTGTGCGTGGCCACGACACCCATCCCCAGCAAGCATTAGGGCTGCCCCGGGGAGTGCCATGTAGGTAGGTGGAGGGTGACAGAGTGGGAGTGGGGAGAATGAACTCACCTTCCAGCAGACCAGGGAACTATCCTCTGAGACCAGGGAAGTTGAGATTGCTGGCAGGAGAGGAGGAATCACTTGACCCCATCCAAGGCCCTGTCCATGGCCCCAGCATTGCATACTAAGGAGCAGGCGTTTCAGAAAGGGGACATAGGACATTGGGGTATAGTCCCCTGAGCCAGAAGCTGGTAGATGCTGCACATAAGTGTCCAGAACAGTGTGGCAGGAGGGAAAGGAGTGGGCAGGGCAGGGCAGGTGGGGGAAGGGGCAGCATCGAGGTGGAGTACTTACATTGAAGGAGCCCTGAGCAGAGCACCATCCACTGGCCAGGGCAGTGGGTCCTTTTCTCAGTTCTTACTTAACTTGATCTTGGCCTGCTCTGCGCACTGGTCCCACGCCCAGTGACAAATTCCTTGGGAGTGACTTGGAAGACCCAAGCCTCACCTTAGGGCCTGTCGGAGTGCACTCTGTGAATCACAACCTCGAGCCTTACTTAGGGCCCCCCCAACATTCCCCCCAGGGAGGGCCCCACAAGCTGCCAGGGATGGGGAAGAGTGTCACCCCTGCCACCACGGCTTCTTCAGGGTTGGTCAGAGCAGGAAGGGGTATCCCAGAGCCCCTGTTCTGGGACGCCTAAAGACCCAAAGAAAATGTCCGGTCTGTCTCGTTCTTTCCTAACCCTCAAGCCACCAGCTTCCAGAGGGCTCAGACCAAGTTTACATCACTGTCTCTAGCCACTCGGAGTTTGTGGCCCCATGTGCTATCCTGATGTAGGAAGGCAAGCGAGATTTCCATTTCACCTTAAGAAGCCAAGTGGATTTAATGTGTTTTGAGCGAATGTAAGGTCCTTTGTAGTGCCTCTGTTCAGATAAAGGGACGTGTTTCTCCTTTCTTCGTGGTGACCCTTTTCTCAGGGACGTAGTCTCACCTCCATTGGGCAGGCATGACCCTGTAGATCCCTTCCCTCCAATACTCCTGTGAGGGGATCCTAGGGTTCTAATGCATTATACCCAGCTTGCCCTCTGCCCTTGTCCTCGGATGAATCGAACATTCTCGAGCTTTGCCATTGGTGGCCCCTGCTCCACCTGACATCTGTGTGTAACCTGGAACAAACCTCTGAACCCTGGCACCTGCCTCACTTGCCACCCATTTGTCCCTAGGTCACCATCATAGTGGTTTACTGTGAGGCCATCTCCGGTCTCCCGTGGCCATGCTGATGCCCACGTGTCCATGCTAAGGGGAAGGGAGACCGCAGCATGGGCTGAACGCAGCCTCTTGAGAATTTCTTAACTAAAAGAGGTTTTGTTGCCTTTTTTTTTTTTTTCTGGAAAGCATCAAGCTATTTGTAGCCCAAGTTGGTTGAACAGATTTTTCTGGGTGTAACTTATTTTTTCACTCATTAATTTCTTTTCCTTGTGAATTAAAAAGTAGCATTTTTTTTCACCCAGGGGTGTCTTATTTACTTCCCTTTGTACCAGAGCCAACACTTTCTCTGCCTGATGAGGAAGCAGACTCAGAGCCCACTCGGGGAGGCCACAGCCCCTTACCCAGGTTAACGCCGTGTGTGTCCAGACCAGGCCCTGCCGCTCCCACCCCTTCCCGATGTCACCCATCCCCCTCAGGGTTTGCACCTGTTTGATAAACAGGAGCAGTGTGACAGTTTGGCTCAGGCCACCCCATCGGCAGTATCTAGGCTGGAGGAAGGAAAGGCCCTAGATGTTGACACATCTAGGAGAACTGGAGGCACATCCCACGAATCTGCTGGCCAGTACAAGCACCTCACCGTCCTACTTCCAAAATGTCCCCGGGCAGATATTCTGCATGTCAGTCAACGCATGCTGCTACCCCGAGGGTCTCTCAGCTAGGCAGTGTGTCTGTGGTGGGATTCAGGGTCTCCCCTGGACTCGGTCCTGGTGACCACAGCCCCAAGGCAAGGAGGAGACCCCTCTCTTCCCCCTTCCGGACCAGCAGCCTCAGGACACCCTATGGCATTTCACAGAAGGCATTGACTCAGGCCTGCCCTTGATACCTTCTCCTTCCAGGGAGTGGCTCCGGTCCTCTCTCCATCGGCTCCACTCCAGACCCAAATCCAACAGCATTTCTGTGTAATCTTTTGGAATGTACTTACTTCAATTAAAAAAAGACATATTAGGGGCACCTGGGTGGCTCAAGTCAGTTAAGCGTCTGACTTCAGCTCGGGTCATGATCTCATAGTTCGTGGGTTTGAGCCCCGCATCAGGCTCCATACTGACATCTTGGAGTCTGGAGCCTGCTTTGGATTCTGTGTCTCCCTCTCTGTCTGCTCCTCCCCCCGCTTGTGCTCTGTCTCTCAAAAAATAAACATTAAAAAAAAGACATGTTTATGTGATACACCTTGTTCTTTTTGTCTCCCACCTCCAGAATTGTTTTAAAGCCTATGATTCTTGTACAGGTGCACCTCCCACCCTCTGCCTGAGCTATGCCCTTGACCTGCAGCCCACTCCCCTCAAGACCTGACCCAGGGCTTCCCAGAGCCCCCCTCCCCGCTGAGCCCAGAGAGAGCCCTTTGCAAAGACATGTCTGCCTCATCGAGGATAGGTTCCTGTCTCCTCCTTTGTCCCCACAAGCACAGGCTTGCATGGGTCAGTTCATACTAAAGGTCCAAGTGCCAGTTTTCACTGACCAGTTCAACCATTTTGCAAAGCTTCAGGCCCCCTCAGATGCGGTTTCCACCAAGCCTGTCGGAGCTGAGGAAGATTCAGAAGTCCTGCCTATCACTTCAAGTGTTCCCTCCCTGCTGCATTCCTTTATCCCCAATTCCAAATTCCCCCAAAGCTCTGAAACTTAAAGTGTTCAAAACTCTGTAACAAAGGCAGCCCTGGGCTGATGTGTAACCATGTGTTATGGCCTTTATTAATTCCAGTTCATGTGAATAGTCGCACTTCACTACCAACACCTTTTTTAAATGTTTGTTTGTTTGTTTGTTTGTTTGTTTGTTTTAAGAGAGAGAGATTGTGAGTGGGAGACGGGCAGAGAGAGAGGGGGAGAGTGAGAATCCCAAGCAGGCTCCATGCTGTCAGCACAGAGCCCAAACCCGTGAGATCACAACCTGAGCCAAAATCAAGAGTTGGACGCTGAACCGACTGGGCCACCTGGATACCCCTCATTTCACTACAAACATCTTTAAAAGTTTTTTTTTTTTTAATGTTTATTTATTTTTGAGAGAGACAGAGACAGAATACAAGTGGGCGACGGGTAGAGAGTGAGGGAGACACAGAATCCAAAGCAGGCTCCAGGCTCTGAGCTGTTAGCACAGAGCCCAGCACGGGGTTCGAACTCACAGACCAAGAGATCATGACCTGAGCTGAAGTCGGACGCTTAACCTACTGAGCTACCCTGGTACCCCTCCACTACAAACATCTTAATGTGTTTGGTTACCAGCAGCTGCAGCCGGCTCCAATGAGGTATCATGTACTGTATGAGATATATGACAAATTCTGAATTCCAAACACATCTGGCCCTGAGGCTTTGGATGAGGGGTCTGAGCGGTGGAGTGTCCCCACACTGGTCACAGCTCTGGACTACATGGAGGTCCCAGTGGAGGGGGAAATGGGCGTTTGCCACAGAATTTTGCAGAGCAATGCTACTGCTTACATGGCTTTTTCATTTTCTGAGCAAACAACTCTGTGCTAGGTGCTGGTGATTCAGAGATGGAAGAGGACCAAGGGGCACACAAGGGGCTAGGGAGAAAGGAGTGCTTCCTGAGTGTGGAAGGTACAGCAGGCCATTTCCTCCTAAGGGGGCTGTCATTGGGGAAGCTGGTGACCACAGGTCTGCCTGTCCTTTCTGTGGGACCGAGGACTCCAGATATGACATCTGAGAGCACTCCAGGGAAGCCAAAGGTACTCGGGAGTGTGATAGTGACGGAAGACAGGAGGCACTCATGCTTGAGAATCTTGCCAATCACTGAAGGTCTGGGGCCTCAGTTTCCCCATCTGTAAATGGGGTGCAGGCCCTGGCCCTGCCTTCAGTGCCACTGACTGGCCTCTAGCACAGGAGGCCGAGATCTCCCTGCCCCCCATCTCAGGGTGGTAGCAGTTCTGGCTGCCATCTGCAGAGCAGAGGGTGTACAGCTGGGGTGGGGAGTGGGGGAGCAGGCAGGCTTGAGGTCGGTCCGTCCTGTCCCAGATGTCAGCTCGGTTACTCTTTAGAAATAATCCCAGAAAATAAGCCAGAAAAAGAGAAGAGGGACAACTGCCCAGGGGCTTGGACTTTGCAGCTTGCCTAGGTGTCTCCTCCCAGAGCAGGTGTGCACAGCACTGAACAGGCTGCAGGAGGGAAGCTGGGGCACCGGCCCTGCGCCGGGCATCCGGCGGTCCGTGGGGTGACCATCACCTCTCCTGCTGTGGCCAGGAGCAGGACTCCACAGGCCAGCACCTCCGTCGTCCATGGTGAGGTGAGGAGCGGCTGGCAGGAGGCCGCCAGTCCCTGGGGGGCAAGGAAGGTCAGGCTGAGGCACCGACTGGGGTCCCTCGAGAGCGAGGCAGGCAGAGTCCAGGCCTGGGCACCGGAGACGCGAGGTGTGGCGGGAGTCGGGCAGCCGCCTTGCCGTGGGCTGGGGCAGCGTGGGCGTCGCCGGGTTCCCGGGGCGCTGGCCTGCGGCTGTGAGCGAGGGCGTCGCCCGGAGGCGGCGGGCGCGGGGCCGTTGGGGGGCGCCTGGGTCCCCGCCCCCGCCGGCCGCGCCGGGTCGCGCGTGGGCGCGGCGGGCGCCGATTGGCTGGCGGGCGCGCGGGCGGGGCGGGCGGCGGCGGCGGCGCGGAGGGGCCGGTCACCCCGCAGCCTGGCCTCGGCCTCCGCCGCTCGTCGCCGCGCCCCGCCCGCGCGCCCGCCGCCGCCCGTCCCCCCCGCCGGCGGCCACCATGAGCACAGGCCTGCGGTACAAGAGCAAGCTGGCGACCCCAGGTGAGCCCGGCGTCGCGCGCCCGCGCGCGCCCGCGCGCGCCTTTGTCCCCGCCGCCCGCCCGCCTCTCACCGTGTCTTTCCGTCTCTCCCCCGCCCGCCGGCCCAGACCCGGACCCCGACCCGACCCCGACCCCGCAGAGGACAAGCAGGTACGTGCGCGCCGCCGCTCCCCCCGCGGCCGGCTGTCACCCATTGTGCCACCAACACCGCCGGCGCCCAGGCGCGACCCCGCCCCCGCCGGCCGTCATCCCGCCCTGTCGCGATAACCGATTGTCAGCTGGGGCAGTGCCGCTGCGCCAGGGGCTACAGAGGGGAGGAGTGGGCACTGGGCCCCTGGGGGCCTGACCCCTGGCCCTTACAGCAGGGGTGCCCCTCCCAGGATGGGGGGATGGGCCGGGTGTCTCCCAGTGGTCCAGTGCCAGTGTATCCTCCCCGAACTGGTCTTAGGCCTCGTGCTGGGGGTCCTGAGTGAGGCCACCGTCACCGCAGGCCACAGGCTAGGGGAGGGGTCTGTATCCACCAGCCAGCACCTAGACCCTAAGCAGCCCCACCCCACTCCTGTGCATCTTATGCCTCTTCTCCCCACACACCAATTTGAGTGGGCTGATCTGTGGCCAGGCCTCTTCCCCAGACTGGGAGCCTCTAAGGCCTGGTCTGAGTCATCCCTGTGCCCAGAATGGGTCTTCCAACCTAGTGGGTACAAATAGGCTTGTGGCCTCCCACAGGGGCTGGCCTGGCCCCCACTCAGGGAATGCAGGATGTGACAGGAGGCTGACCTGGGCACCCACTGTGAAACCCAGCTGAGGCTGGGGTTAAACAGAGCTGGGAGATCCTGAGAGTGGGGTGGGAGTGGGTAACCAGATGGGCAGGGGGCTCTGGGGCCCTGCTGGAGGCCTTTCTGGCTTGAGCTCAGTCATGTTGGGGGATCTTCTTGGCCTAACTCTGGCACCAAGGTGGCCTTGGCACTCCTCGTCAGAGATAGGAATTCACACAGTGGGTAGACGCCGGGTAGAACCCCGAAGTCCTGGCCCAGGGTGCGGCCCAGCAGGTGGGGTGGGGGCTGGGAGTCACTGGCTGCCAGGTGCCAGTCTCCTGGCAGGGACACGCCCCACCCTGGGACAGGTGAGGCTCTTGGGGAGGGGCCCCTCAACCTCAACCTGCTGGCAAGGGCCTCTCCAGGGAGCCCGGGCCAGGAGCTGTCTTCCTATCAAGGCAGGTCAGACAATGCCTGAGACGCAGGGACACATGCTGCCAGGCTATTGTTTGAAGGAGAGAGAGAGAAGGCCCGGGAGACCAGCCCCCACAGCTTCTCCTGAGCCTTGGAGTTACTGGGCCAGGCAGCTGCTGCCTAGCACCACCAGGGACTCCCTCCTGCTGAGGTGTGAGCCCCGTCAGGCCTGTGTCTGCCCATCCTTCAAGGTCAGTTAGGAGCCAGCCTCACCTGTCCCCTACCCCTCAGACCAGAGGGAGAGGGCACCATGCAGGCGGAGGGGGAGCCCCAGGAACAAAGCCAAGGAGCCAGGTCTTTGGGACAGGCTCCCCGAGGATCTGGGGGGGAGCTGGAAGAATATGGTAGTTTCACCGTTAATATTGTTTGGTGTTGGTGAGCTTTGGTCTATCCACACTATGAAAGAGGGTGGGGGGTGCTCTGGTGGCCCTCCGTGCCCCCATCCTCTGGCCCCCACCTTGTCTCAGGCAGTGATGGGGGCGCTATTGGCTCTGGTGGCTGCTTCCAGAGCTGACTCTAGTGATTCTAAGAATGGAAATGCCTCGAGAGTCTCAGGCACCGGGAGGAGGTGGGCGCAGCTGTGTCTACAGCTCAGGAAGCCCTGAGAAATATTTGTTGTACTTCATGGGCCAGAGAGAGGGGGTGGCAGGGCCCCTTCCCTGGAGCTCCCCCAGGGAATCCACAGGCCCTGTCTGGGTGAGTTTGGGTGCAGGGGCAGGAGCTGGGAGTGAGACCCTTTCCCTCCTGACATGTCACCCTCCTGACTCTTGCCCTTCTGACCTGGGCCTCCCCAGAGGCTGTGCCTTATCAGTGGAGAAACTGAGGCAGTCTGAGAGTGACAAGCTCCATTAGACACCCAGCTGTGAAGTGCTAAGGCGTAGACCCAGGCGTGTCTGTCTTGGAGATGCCCTGAGCCTGAGATGCCAGCCTGTCTGGCTGGGGGGCTAGGCTGAGGGGCTGTGTCTCTAGTGGACCTACAGGTGGAGATTGGGTGGGACTTGGCCCAGACACTTCCTACAGGTCCACATGGCAGAGGGCTGGGGCCAGTGTGGAGGCTTTCTCGGGGCAAGGACTGAGGGCCCAGCTGGGAGAGCTGAGGGAGGTGCCCTGTGGCTTCCCCCTGCTCTCCTCTGGATGAAAGACTCTCCTGTTCCCAGCTGTGGGCCCACCCCTCCTCCCCAGGTGCCAGGGGCCTCCAGGCCCCACAGCAGCATTATGAGCCTGGACAAATGGACAGAGGCCCCTCAACCAGGGGAGCCAAGAAGGGAGAACCAGGGTGGGGAAGAGCTGGGGGGCCGCCTATCCCCACTGATACACAGTCCAAGAAGTATGTCTGTTCTTGTTGCAGCTCCTTTCCAAGCCTCCCTCCTGCCTGGCTGGCTGGTTCCGATTCTGGTAGGGTCCTGGAGAGAGGGGTGAGGAAGGGTTTGGTGCCCAGGAGAGGCCTGTGGCCCCTGGGGTGGTCACAGAGGGTGAGAGCTATACCGGCTTGAGCTTTCCAGCCCTCGTGGGCCCGTCTTGTGGATCAGAGCAGGCGAGGAGGCTGACAGGGAGACAAATGACGGGGAGGGGGTAAGTTCACTCTACACACCATCCCCCCACTTTGGCTGGCGGAAGTGGTCTGGGGGCAGCTGTGGCCAGTGCTGGCTGGCTGCAGCTTCCAAGTTTCCCGGAGGTAGGGTGGGTAGGCCTCTGGTGCTCTAACTGAGCACTTGAGCCCCTTCAAGCCCGGGCGAAGGGGAGGTGGGTCCAGGCTGGGGAGGTGGGCTCTGCCCCCTCCCAGTTCCCACGTGTCTGGAAGGGCCACACCAGTCCAGAACACTCCTGCTCCCATCACACACACATAACATACGAGGGGGGAGGGAGCGTACAAGGAGGGGTGTGGCCGTGGATAGTTAGGACTCCGCGACACCGCCGGGAGGTTTCCGGGCCAATTCTACGAGGAGAAAAGGAGTGAGAGGGGCCGCTGCCCGCGTGGGTGCGCATAGGTCCCTGGAGCGTTCTCCCGGCGGGCTTGCCGTCTGGCTGGTGAAAGCCGCGCTGCACCTGGAGGGGGCGAGACGCGGGGCGGCCACAAACCCCGCCCCCTAGGGCCCTTAGGTGGGCCCTGGCTTCCCCACCCTCCCACCCGGGTGGTGGAGACGCCCGGGCAGAGGCCACCCGTCCGGCAGGGGTACTCCGCCTCCGTGCCTATGCGTGCCTATGCTGGGCCCTGCCCTCCGAAGCAGCTTTCCGGTGGCTCCGGCGGCGGCCCAATTTCCAAGCGACTGTTTCCCGGCGACCATGCAGGTGGGGCGGTCTTGTTCCCCGCCCGCCCCGCCTGCCAGCGCCCGCGAGGCCCCGCCTCTGGTTCGGTGCGGGAGCCCGGCCTGCCTGTGGCTGAGACCACGCGCGCGCGGTTCGGGGCGGGTCCGCATTGGCAGAGGCTTGGCCCACGTGGCCTCTGGGGTCAGCCACACCGCAATGGGCAACGTCCCTTCTCTGGGCCTCAATTCCCGCGTCTGTTAAACGGGGGCGAGAACGGAGCTTCAGGGCAGTACCGCCTGTAAGTCCCTCCTGCCCCTGTGGGTCTGACCCAGTCTGGGGTCCAAACGCAGCGATGGACTCGCGGGCAGCGCCCCAGGACCACCTGGTGGAGCAGCTGCTGTCACGGCGGACCCAGGCCCAGAGGCGGCTCAAGGTGTGTGTGGAGAGGGGAGTGGAATGTGGGTCAGCGTTTGTGTGCCTGCCGGGTCCCGGTCCCAAGGGCTCTGGGACGTGACAGGGACCGGCAGGGCCAGGGTCCACCTGACTGGGCACTGGGACCCCAAGGGTGGGGGAGGCTCGGTGCCGCTGTCTATAAATAGCCCTTGCTCCCCTTGGTAGCAGCAGCCAGCCACCCCCCGCGGCTGGATGGTGGAGGGTGGCCTCCCACCCCCTGGTACACTCAGGAGGGGTGAGTATTGAGGCCAGGAGGCTTCTCCTGCCTATGGAGGGCCTTGGATGTGTGTGAGGGGTCTGGGTCCTGGTGCCCTCTGCCCACCGCCCAAGGGAGGACCCAGCCTAGGCCTGCTGCAGCCAGGCATCCTAAACTCTACACACACAGACACATTCTCAGGTCCCTGCAAAGCCCCTCACTGAGGCGGGGGCAAGGATGTCTGTCACCCCCTTACCTGCCTTCCCAGCTCCAGGCCTTTGCTCACAGGCCCTCACCCTATTTCTGCCATTGAAACTCCCCACACAGAGGACTCTGCCCTCTGTTGCCTCCATGTCTGAGCCGGGTAGGGAACAGGGCATCAGACTGCCCCAGGAATCCAAGCCTGCTCCTGACTTGCCCTGCCCCCGCCCCCCAGGATATCGACAAGCAGTACGTGGGCTTCGCCACACTGCCCGATCAGGTGCCCCGGAAGTCTGTGAAGAAGGGCTTCGATTTCACGCTTATGGTGGTGGGTGAGTGGGCTGCACGCCCAGGTGGGGTGGCTTGGGCCATAGCCAGCTAGGCTTTGTCAGAGGGGTCCCAGACTTAACCTGACTCTTTCACTGTACCTGCTGGCAGGTGAGTCGGGCCTGGGGAAGTCCACGCTGGTCCACAGCCTCTTCCTGACCGACTTGTACAAGGACCGGAAGCTGCTCAGTGCTGAGGGTGAGTGGGCCCTATGCAGCCCTGGCATTGGTTCCCCATCCTCTGCTGTGTGACCCTTCAAAGGGGTCCCTTCTGGGTCCAGACCCTGCTCCTCTCTCCCCACAGCGTGGGTCTCTCCTGTTCAGGGTCCAGGAATAGTGGCCCAGACCACAGTCAGGCCATGAGGCCAGGGCTAAATGCTAGAATGGATGAGAACAAGGGTCCTGGCTGCCCAGTGGGGGTGGGGTCTGAGAGTTGGAGAGACCCCTCCAAACGATGCCTCGACACCCACAGAGCGCATCAGCCAGACCGTAGAGATCCTGAAGCACACGGTGGACATTGAGGAGAAGGGGGTCAAGCTGAAGCTCACCATTGTAGACACACCGGGCTTCGGGGATGCTGTCAACAACTCTGAGTGGTGAGGAGAGCCTGGCTGGGGAACAGTCTGTGCCTAGGCTGATCCAGTGTCCCCTCTGGCCTCACCGACCCTCCTGCCTACCTGCAGCTGGAAGCCCATCACCGACTACGTGGACCAGCAGTTTGAGCAGTATTTTCGTGACGAGAGTGGCCTCAACCGCAAGAACATCCAAGACAACCGTGTGCACTGCTGCCTCTACTTCATCTCCCCTTTTGGACACGGGTGCGTGAATGTCCTGGGAACAGGCTCAGGGTGGGGGGTGGGACCCGCCTCCATGGTTCCTCGTTGGCTGCACCTGTCACTGCTTATCTTCTGCCTGTGCCCTCACAACCATGCCCTCCCTGAGCCCATCCCACCCTCTCTCTGTGCCCTCACCACCCCCACCATGCCCCTCTCCACCCCTGGATGCTCTCTGCAGGCTGCGGCCAGTGGATGTGGGTTTCATGAAGGCTCTGCATGAGAAGGTGAACATTGTGCCCCTCATCGCCAAAGCTGACTGTCTCGTCCCCAGCGAGATCCGGAAGCTGAAGGAGCGGGTGAGCCTGGCAACTGGGCCCGGGCTAGGTCTCCAGGACCCAGAACACCAAGTGTGCTGATCCTGGGTGCCAGAGCACCTGGCCCCGGGTCCCTGGCCAGCCTCAAATCTGACAGCCCTTGCCCCGCCACAGATCCGGGAGGAGATTGACAAGTTTGGGATCCACGTGTACCAGTTCCCTGAATGTGACTCTGACGAGGATGAGGACTTCAAGCAGCAGGATCGGGAACTGAAGGTGAGCGGCCTGGGGTGGCAGAGGAGGGAACTGGAGGTCAGTTTACATGGCACCAAGCATCCAGGTCCAACCCGGTGGGGGAAAGAGTCTTTTGTCTGGGCAGTAGAGCCCCTCCACCTGGGGTGGGGTACAGTCACTCATGTCCCCACTGGCTTGTGCAGTTTGGGCCCCGTGTGGTTAGTGTGTCATGGAGCACTTGCCAGGACCCAAAGGCACAGTCCTGGCCAGGCCTCCACCCTGACCCTGCTCCTCAGTCTTCTTCCAATGGGTCACGAGCAGAAGGGTCTGGCCTGATGGCCACAAGCCTGTGTGTGCCCTGGCTCCCAGAATTCTGAGCTCCAGAGGATGGTTGTGGCTTTGGGTGCCCCGGGAACTAGAGTGGCAATAACCAAGCCTAAGGCACGGGATAGGCAGCCACTGGGCCAAGAGCAGGGTGGAGCCCTTGGCCCCAGCTTAAGTCAGCATCAGTAACAGGAGGCAGGGGCTCAGCTCTGGGGAGGGAGGGATGGCGATGGTAGCTGAATGGAGCAGTTCCTGATGGGAGATGGTGTCAGAAGGGGAGGATATGCCTGGCTGGGCACATACCCTGTGCCACGGGTATAAGCCATGCCAGCTCTGGCTTCAGAGAAGCCACAAGGGTTGGGCAACTCCAGGATCTCTTTGGGAGGGGCTGTTGATAGTGATACTGGAGGAGCGACCAGGTGCCGAGTGCCCATGTCCCTCTTCAGCCACTAACCCCATACTCACACTAACTGGGCGCGAGCCCTTGTACCTGCCCTTCCCAGGAGAGTGCGCCCTTCGCGGTTATCGGCAGCAACACAGTGGTGGAGGCCAAGGGGCAACGGGTCCGGGGGCGACTGTACCCCTGGGGGATCGTGGAGGGTGAGTTCAGGCATGGGGTGCGACAGAGGGAGTGGGGTGGCTCCCCCGGGCCTGCACCCACCCAACACCCGCTCTTGCCCCACAGTGGAGAACCAGGCACACTGCGACTTTGTGAAGCTTCGCAACATGCTGATCCGCACACACATGCATGATCTCAAGGACGTGACCTGCGACGTGCACTATGAGAACTATCGCGCGCACTGCATCCAGCAGATGACCAGGTGCGCAGCTCTGACTCGGACCTGGATCGTGCACCTCATGTTCCCAGCCAAGGCTCCCTAACAGAGGGCTGATCCTTGCTGCCTTCCCAGATCTGAACTTTCCCCCAACTCCCAAGTAGGCCCCCCACCCTGCACCTTGTCTTCCCAGAGCCGACCCAACGGTGTGGGAGCTCAGGAGGGCAGAGCCTCGGTAGTGTCGGGGGTCAGACAAACTGTCCTTCTTGTCCGCCCCACAGCAAACTGACCCAGGACAGCCGCATGGAGAGCCCCATCCCCATCCTACCACTGCCTACCCCGGATGCTGAGACAGAAAAGCTCATCAGGATGAAGGATGAGGAGGTTAGTGGGGCCACAGGGGAGGAGAAGGGGTGGAGGTGGGGGTCCAGCCCCTCCTATCACGTTTGTCACTCTACCTTCTGCTGTTCCCGTCTCACCTCCAGCTAAGGCGCATGCAGGAGATGCTGCAGAAGATGAAGCAGCAGATGCAGGACCAGTGACCCCAACCCAGCCCCACATTGCCATGGATATACTGCCAGTTTCCAGGCTGGCCCTTCCCGTCCCTGGACCCCAATGGCCTGGATTCCACCCTGGAATAAATCTGGATCTCCAACAGGCCTGGGCACAACCCCGGTCCCGGAATGGTCCAGACCAGGACTGTTCCCGACTGTTCCCAACCTGACCCAGAGATGCAGGCTCATAGCCCCCAAACAACCCTAATTTATTCTCAGCACCAGTCCCTCCCCTTATTTGTATCTGCTTCCAAGGGGCCTGGACAGCAGCCCCCACAGCCGGCCCTCTTTGGCCTCGGGGGAACAGGAGCTAATTTGGGCCATGACTTTTGAGATCTACCCCTGCCCCAGAAGGTCATGAACTCCGACTCCAGGCCCTACTCAGGTAGGGGGATAAAACAAGGCAGAATAGGGGAGCAGATCCTCGGCATCCCAGGTCTATTTCTCCACCCCAGTGCCACAGAGTGGACGTGGGAACCCTCATGTGCCCCCTCCCTCGGGCCACCCAGCTTACGCTGAGGCCTCACTTTGTGCCGAGGTGGGCCAGTCCTTCCCTACCTCCTCACCCCTCACTGGGTAGCTCAGTGGCAGGTTGGGCAACAGAAGCGCTTAGGATCCCTCCAGACCGAAGGAGAGCAGCTGGCTGCAGGCAAGGATCTCCCGGGGCTGGTGGGGCAGGGACGCCTGCAATTGCCCAAACTCCTCATCTAGGGCTGTGGCCTGGCCTGAGGGCTCCAGGAACAGTGGGTGCTGGGCAACCTGGGAACCCCCCACCCCTAGACTGCCATTCCCTGCCTGTGGCTGGAGGTCCTTTCTCCCCAGCAGCACTGTTGCCCTGGGTTGCCTAGGCCATCCCTCCCCCACCCCCAGCATGATACCTTCCCCCCCAATCCCAGTCTCCAGTTTTGTTCAGTTGTGAATGCTGCATCCTGTCCTGGTGACAGGAGAAAAATGTTGGTGAAGTCGCAGTGGTGTCCGAGTGATCCGTGCTCCCCTGGGTTGGTGGGGGGCGGAAGCCCTGGTAGCCTGCGAGCCCTGGTGATAGTGCTCTATCTGGGGCCGCAGCGTCTGTCTACTGGGCCTCCGGGTTATTTCTGGCGGGTGGCAGCGCTGTGGTCGGTTCGGCCAGGGTGCTGGGGCCTGGCAGGGGCGGGGCGGCATTATCGCTTGGCTCTCCAGCCAACGCTTAGCGCTCCAGAACAAGCCAGGTCACCATCCTCTCGCCATGGGCTCCGGTGAGTTTGGGGTCAGGCAGGCCCGGGACTGCGCTCCTTGAGCAGAGTCGGGTTGGGAGGCGCTGCAGTCATCTGGGCTGCAGTAGGGAGATTTAGGGCGGACTTCCAGTCAGCGCGCGGATGGTCGAGGTGGAGAGGCTTTCGGGTAAGGCGGGGCTCGGGCCTCCGGGGCCCGGGCCGGGCCCAGCGCCCTGGGGTGTACAGGGACCCGCCCAGGTGCCACACAGGCCACCAGGCTCACTGCGGCGCTTCCCTTGCAGGGCCGCGCCGGGCGCTGAGCCTGCTGCTCCTGCTGCTAGCGCCGCCCAGCCGCCCAGTCGCGGGCTGCCCCGCGCCGTGTGGCTGTGCGGGGACGCGCGTGGATTGCGGGCGCCGCGGGCTGACATGGGCCTCGCTGCCCGCCGCCTTCCCGCCGGACACGACTGAACTGGTGCTGACGGGCAACAATCTGACGGCGCTGCCGCCGGGGCTGCTGGACTCGCTGCCCGTGCTGCGCGCCGCGCACCTGGGCGGCAACCCCTGGCGCTGCGACTGCCGCCTGGTGCCACTGCGCGCCTGGTTGGCCGGCCGGCCCGAGCGCGCGCCCTACCGCGACCTGCGCTGTGCCGCGCCCCCGGCGCTGCGCGGCCGCCTGCTGCCGTACCTGGCGGAAGACGAGCTGCGCGCCGCCTGTGCGCCGGGCGCGTTCTGCTGGGGGGCGCTGGCAGCGCAGCTCCTGCTGCTCGGCCTCGGGCTCCTGCACGCGCTGCTGCTGCTGCTGCTGCTGTGTCGCCTGCGCCGGCTGCGCGCCCGCGCCCGCGCCCGCGCCGCGCACCCGTTGTCGCTGACCGCCCCGCTGGTGGCGGAGACGGCCGGAGCCAGCGAGTTCTACGAGTAGTCCTGAGAGGCGCTGAGCGACGCGGGCGTGCCAGCCCGACAGGACCCTGCCCCAAGGAGCCCTCGCCCTGACCCGGACCGGGGCTCGTCCTCCGCCTGGGCACAGTCTTCCAGACCCCACCACCCCCCTGCGGGCCCCGGGCCACACGCGCCCCTCTGCAGCGAGGCGAGCCAAAGCCCAGGACGCTTAGGCGGGTCAAGGGGGTGAGCTGCAGCCCAGCCCCTGCGAGGTTCCCCACACCAAACTCCAGTGCAGAATAAACCCTTCTCCCAATCTGACTGGTCTCTGTGCCCCACCACCCGGAAATTCCCCTCCCAAACCACAGGACAAGCCCTAGGAGGTGATTCAAGGGGGATGCATCACATCTTCCTACACCCAACACGGGATCAGTGACTCTCCCAGACCACTCACTTTCAAAGGAGTTCAAGTGGAAGGCACAGAAGAACTCAGACAGTGACCACATTATAGGGTAGTGAAGACATTGTGGGGACAGTGAAAACAGTGTTGAGACAGTGAGGACACTGAGGGGCAGTGAGGACACAGGGACGGTGAGGATACTGGACAGTGAAGACAGTGGGGACATCGAGGGCACTGCAGGACAGTGTGGTTGAGAGGAAGAGAGAGGATGTTTGGAGTTGGGGTCTCTGGGGGTCAGTGAGGGGCCGTGAGGAGGCTCTGAGGACTGTTGGGAGCATAGATGGGCAGATTTCAGGGCAGTCAGGGATGGGTCAGGGTGGTGAGAATAATCTGATGACCCACCTGGAACTCCCTGGGCATCTGAATTAGAAGCTCAGCCTCTGGAGGACAGGTGAGGCAGGTCCCTGCAGGGTTGAGTGGGTACCAGGGTGTTGCACAGTGTCTGGAGTCATGTTCTGCACTTGACCACCACTTCCTGTGGGAAGGTGCCTCTGACTGCTTGGACCAGCCTTGGTCCCTGGTCTCCCCTATCCCACCCCTGAACTCAGGCTGAGCAGCCAGGGCCTGGGACTCCTCCAGGGTGCCCCACTGTGGCACAGGCTGCTAACAAGGGACCCAGGGTGCCCAAATGAAGGGCTGACACTTTCCTCAATATTGGAGTCCCATTCCTGCCCTGGGTGGGGCCTCCACCTGGCTGGCCCTGTAAACAATGAAGGCCACTCTTCATGGACCCAAACAGGACCCTGACAAGAAGCCTCAGGCCTGGGCCTGGGGCGCCTGGCACAGGAAGGCTCTGGCCCCCATTGACCGGGTCGGGGAGGCTGCCGCTGACATGGCCTTTGTCCCAGTCTTTGTGGGACAAGATGGATGGCCCTCCGGTTGGGCTGATGCTATCTCAGGGCTGCCGGTCAGACGTGAGGCAGGAGCCACCCCCTCCTTTGTGGGCAGGTGCGGGGCATCCGGCCCATTGTGGGCTGTGGCCGACTGTCCAGCCGTCCATCCGGCCTTATCACTACATCAGGGATGGCCCCTTTTGTACAAATGAACTGCCAACCCCCCCCCCCCCCACACACACACACACCCTCAGGGATGGCCCAGCACACCCAGAGCCCCTGGTAGGGGTCAGAGGTAATAGTCTTTGTCACAGTAAGGTACACAGGCAGCCTAACTCAGTCCCAACATGGTACAGGGAGGGGATGTTCCCCCTCACTTTCCAGAGGAGGAAACCAGATGCCAGGGAGGGGTCTTCCTGCTGGGCCTGAGCTTTCTCCACGCTGCACTGGAAGCAGAGCCCCTAGGACTCCTCTCTTACTCCTCACTGAGGCCTTCAGGGAACAAATGTAGGGCTCAGGAGAAAATGGCCTGGGGGTCTTAGGTGACCCCAAGCTAAGAGAAGGAAGCCTCCTGGGCTGTGAGCCCAGGCTCCATCAGACACTATGTGGAGGGGTCAGCAGGAGCCCAGGCCCACTGCCCACAAGTTTGAGGGCTTCTGGGCCGTGTCCCTCTGAGAGGATGGGCACAAGGAACCCTGAGAGCCCGGAGCTGCAGAAGCAGCTGGAGCTCCTCTGATGTAGGAAAGAGGCTGGTGTCACAGTCTGGTCAGACCTGAGGAAGAACTTCCTTACTCCCTGGTAAATAGGGCAGCTGAATTCCATGGTTCCTCCTAGACTCTCTCTCTCTTTTGTCAGTTCTTCATGATTTAGATTGGCTTCTGCCCAAGGTACTGGCCACAGAGGGTGCTGGCCTGGCCTCCCTGGCGAATCTTTTCCAGGCTGCCTGGGAGTCCCCGGTCCCAACTTGTGACCCTGAGCTGACCCTCCATGCACTGACCCTGGGGCCTCCAAGGAGTGTGGGGAAGTGGATGGTCCCAGCTCAGCGCCCCTGAATGGCCCTGTGCAGGGAGGGGGAATGTACACCTCTACCCCCACCTCAAGGGCCTGCCATGCCCCTCCCCCCAGCGTGGTCCTCCATCTAATGGACACCACACCTGCCCCAGGGGCCCTTCCCCACTGACAGCTTGGTCCTCTCTGCGGTTTCAGACTCCTTCTCCTTCCGGATGGGAACAAAACGGTGGCCACTCAAGGCATCCCCCCACGCCTGCAGCCCCCAAGCTGTCTGATTCAGGGTCCTTTGCCCTACAGCCCAGGGGTCCTCTGACCACATCACTGCCCACCCCCAGCCTCTCTGAACAAGCCCCGGCAGGGCCAGACGGCATTCCTGGGACAGATACAGCCGTGACCTCCCTCTGGCAATCTTCGTGTCCTTGTCTGTGAAATGGGTTGCGGCCTCGGCTGAGGACCTCCCGCCCCCAAATCGGCATCCGGTTCTCCCCTCACGCGCCGCGACCCGAATGAGCCACCAGAGGGCGCTCGTGGTCTGCGGAAAACCCCCCACGTGGGGCGAGGGCAGCCGAGGTGAGCCCTGGGCATGCAGACAACCAGGGTCCGCAGAGGAACAGACGCCAGGAGAGGACGGATTTGCCCAGGCTGGTGGGGGTGGATCGCCGAGACGGCGGACAGGTCGCACACCCACGGGAACAGGGAAGGGTGCATCAAGTGGCCACTGACAGGGAGGGGTGAGCGCGCCCCCTCTACACCCTTCCCCTCCTTTACCTTCCTCTCCTTTCCCCTCCCCGGGGTCGCTGACAGCCCATCAACAGGGAAGATAAGGGACTTCTTCCGCCAGGCGGAGGGAGTGTCAGCTCAGGTGCTCCAGCCGCACTCCTGCCGCCTGTTTGCTCCGTAAACATACATTGGGCCCCTGCTGTGTGCACGGAGGCAGGGCTGGAAGGAGCGGCTGCGTGGTGGCCGGTGGCGCGTGGAGGGCGACTAGAAGGAAGAAGCCGGTGGGGATGGTGGAATGGGAGCCCCCCAGGGGGAGTGGAACAGACGCTTCGCCACCTCCCGACCAACCTGGGGGCGAGGAGTGTGTGCGGGTCCTTCGTGGGCCCCCTCCTGCCTGGGGAGATGAAGGGGAGCCTGGGGAGGGGGGCGGCCCCTCGGTGGGCGGAGACTTGAGTGGGGCCCGCGTGGACGAGACCCTGGGAAGGTCTGGGGGCCCCCCGAAGCCCTGGCCACGTTGGGGTGGGGGTGCACCCGCGGCTCAGACAGAGCAACAACATTGGGGTGGGTGGCGGGGCCCTGGGGGCCCATAGGCCCCCCGAAGCCCTGGCCACGTTGGGGGGGGGGGGTGCACCCGCCGCTCAGACAGAGCAACAACATTGGGGTGGGTGGCGGGGCCCTGGGGGCCCATAGCTCACTGCACCGTCTGCGCCCACCCCCGGCGTTTCCGATGGAAGACAGGCAGCAGGCGATAAATCACCGGCTCCCACTCCCACCCACCCAGGCTGCCTCGGGGAAGAGGGGCTGCATGTGACAGAGACAGAGCCTGAGACAGAGACAGAGACAGAGACAACCACAGAGAGAGACAAAGGCAGCTATGGCTGGCCAGCTGACACTGGCCAGGTCCTTTTGCTCAGGGTGTCTGGCCTCCCACCCCAAGATGCCCCCTCTATCAGGCCCATCTGGAAACCAGCTGAGAGCCACCCCACCCCAACCGACCCCCAACAGGGAGGAGGAAGAGGGAGGGAGCAAGGCCTTAGCAGCCATAACTCTGTCCACCCTGGAGAACCATAAATCAGCAGGGGGCTCTCGGGAAGCACTCACCCCCTAGGCTGAGGGGGGCCTTTAGGGTCACTGGTCCTGGTGACTGGGCCTGGCCTTAGCTCTTGTGTCCCGCCCTCCTTAAACAGCCCCTGGGGTATCCCCCAGGCCTACCTCCGTTTTTCCCCAGCACAGTCACATGCCCAGAGCTGTCTACACCCAGGGCTGTCTACAATGGATGCAACACTCTCCTCGTCCTCACCTTCTCTGTGCACAGACAGGAAATGTCTGCAGAGGATGACGTCCTGTCCTATCAGGAGAACCCATGGGCTGGCCCTGCAGGGTCTGGGGATCAGCAGTCCTTCCCAGAGAAGCCTTCCCATGGGGATCTTCTCTGCCCCAGAGGAAACACGGTCTATCCCTCCTTCTGTCCTGCTTTCCTGTCACCACCACCCCGCAGCGTGGTGAAGGCCAGCTGGACAAAGGGTGCTGGGAGATCGACTAGGTGGGGACCCCTCCATTACTGTGGACATCCCCTGAGGGGTCAGTACTCAGTGGGCAAAGCTTGAGAGAGCCCACGGGAATGTTCCCAAGACCTATGGAGTGTGCTCAGCACCCCCACTGCCCAGACCCCCAGTTCAGCCACTGGCTTCATGGATCCCTGGCCCAGGGGTCTGTCCTGCAGACAACCCCTCAGGGCTCTTGTGGCAGAAATAAGGCCACTTATACACAGGGAAACAAATGTCCACCATGAAATCTCTCAAAGAGCGGAGGGAGCGGGGACGGGAGTGTCCTTCAGAGCTCTTGGAATTCTGTGCCTGAGAGAAACCCTGGTCCTCATCATGTGGATGATCCCCTTGACCCTCAGAACAAATCTGAGTGCCCCAGCCCCGGGACGTCAAAAGCACTGACTGGTATGTCGAAGGCAGGTGGTGGGGAGGGCTCCTGGGGATGTTGAGGCTGAGGGAGCAGCACTGTGCCGCCAGGAGACGCCTGTCAGGGGAGGGTACAGAGATTGCAGGGGCCAGAGGTGCCCTGGGCTCAGCCTGTAGGAGGGAGAGGGCAGAAGGGCCCCAGATGTGTAAGGGGAGCTGCCGTCCAGTCATTTGTTGGTTCTGAAGCATTCTTCCCAGCAGTGTGCAGTCCCATCTGGAGGCTACTGTCTGCATGGTCTGGGGGGGCTTGGGGGTGCAGGTCCCTTGGACTCCAGCCTTCACCTATCAGAGGCTCCCACCCTCCTCACCCCTTGTCCTACTACAGGTGTCCTTGTGGGGAGGGCCTCACCTCACCCTGTTTAAGTGTGTTAGACAAATTGAGGGGCTCTCGGCCAGATAGACACTCATGTGGCAAGGGGTGGGGGACGGGAGGGCACCTTCAACAACAAGGACAGCCTGACTGGCTCTCTCCACCCACCCCAGTGCTGCTCTCCCTGCCTCTGTCCCAGTCACACAAGACCCTGGGATCATCCCCACAAGGTCACTGTGTCCCCAGTGGGGTAAAAAAAACCCTTCAGAAGTGGCAGGGGCCTGGGGCATCTGGGTGGCTCAGTTGGTTAAGCGTCTGACTCTTGCTTTTGGCTCAGGTCATGGTCTCACGGCTATGTCGGTTTGAGCCCCTTGTCAGGCTCTGTGCTGATGGGGTGGAGCTTGCTTGGATTCTCTCTCTCTGCCCTTCCCCCACTTGCACTGTCTCTGTATCTCTCAAAAGAAGTAAATAAACTTTAAAGAAAAAAAAGAAGTGAGAGGGGCTGGAAGGGAATCCTTCAAGCTTTGCCAGAGGGAACCCCTGGGGTTTGGGGGTACAGACCTCAGGGCAAGTAGAGGGTCCCCATGCTGCTTCTCTTGCCCAGGTGTGTGCATAGGCCTGGTGTGCCCATTCCCAAGAGGGAGACTATAGCCTGGGGCCAGGGGGCTGGGGAGGTGGGGGTGAGTGTCCGGGGCAGTGTGGGCATCGCCCAGGTGATTGTGCCCCTGGGACTCTACAACTCCCAGGCTTGAGCAGGGCTTTGAGGAGGCCTATGGGAGGCCTAAAGGCCAAGTTCTGCTGTGCTTCTGCATGGAAATCTATGTTAATGTGACTTGTATTTAGGAGCTCACTTTTCTCTGTGCTTTGTTTATTTAAAGATGCTCTTGAAGAATTCCAGCCAGATACCGAGGAAAGGGCTTCTGTCTGGGCAGGGCTGCGGGGGGTGGGGTGGGGGTGGGGCGGCGCCCCTGACAGCCGCCTGTCCCAACACGCCTGCGCCCCTGTGTGCCCACTGAAGGTGCTCACCGTGTTCAAGTTGCCTCATCTCCTGCAAGAGTGCGTCTTGGGGGGCCACACCCGGGAGGACACCAGTGACACAGACCAGAGCAGAGCCAGAGCCCATAGACAACGCCATCCTGAGATGTTCATGCAGGGGGGGAGTGGGGGAAGACCATTGGCTTTCTTTATAGGAAAAATGGGGACAGACTTGTTTGTGGGAGCCCTGGGTCTCTCCTGGCACAGAATGCCTCACCTGGGTACCCCTTGCTCTGGGGGTCCCTAGTGAGGGTCCCTATTTTATGAGTCTCTCTGCGTCAGATCCTTCATCTAGAGCCCCTGCTCTATAGGTCTCTTCTCTTTGGAGCCCTGGTATGGAATTTCTGGTGTAGGCGTCTCTGGTATGGGGGTCTCTCCTCTGGGGATCTCTGCTCTGAGGTCACCGTTTGGCAGGTCCCTGGTGTGGAGGTCTCTGGTCTCAGAGGTCCCGGATCGGTTCTCCAGGTGTCTGCTCTGCATCTGGAGGTCCCCAGTGTGGAGGGCAGTGATGTTGTCTGTCCTTATTTAGGGTACCATGGTTTTGCCATGGTGGTCTCCAGGATACCAGTCAGCCCCTATGCCCCGGGCTGGGGATCCACCGCCACAGAAATCCTCCCGGAGGGCCACACTCCTGACTCTCTTGTGGCAAGGCCAACACCCAGGGCTTCCCGGAGGCCCCCTCCCCGCTGAGCCCAGAGAGAGCCCTTTGCAAAGACATGTCTGCCTCATCGAGGATAGGTTCCTGTCTCCTCCTTTGTCCCCACAAGCACAGGCTTGCATGGGTCAGTTCATACTAAAGGTCCAAGTGCCAGTTTTCACTGACCAGTTCAACCATTTTGCAAAGCTTCAGGCCCCCTCAGATGCGGTTTCCACCAAGCCTGTCGGAGCTGAGGAAGATTCAGAAGTCCTGCCTATCACTTCAAGTGTTCCCTCCCTGCTGCATTCCTTTATCCCCAATTCCAAATTCCCCCAAAGCTCTGAAACTTAAAGTGTTCGAAACTCTGTAACAAAGGCAGCCCTGGGCTGATGTGTAACCATGTGTTATGGCCTTTATTAATTCCAGTTCATGTGAATAGTCGCACTTCACTACCAACACCTTTTTTAAATGTTTGTTTGTTTGTTTGTTTGTTTGTTTTAAGAGAGAGAGATTGTGAGTGGGAGACGGGCAGAGAGAGAGGGGGAGAGTGAGAATCCCAAGCAGGCTCCATGCTGTCAGCACAGAGCCCAAACCCGTGAGATCACAACCTGAGCCAAAATCAAGAGTTGGACGCTGAACCGACTGGGCCACCTGGATACCCCTCATTTCACTACAAACATCTTTAAAAGTTTTTTTTTTTAATGTTTATTTATTTTTGAGAGAGACAGAGACAGAATACAAGTGGGCGACGGGTAGAGAGTGAGGGAGACACAGAATCCAAAGCAGGCTCCAGGCTCTGAGCTGTTAGCACAGAGCCCAGCACGGGGTTCGAACTCACAGACCAAGAGATCATGACCTGAGCTGAAGTCGGACGCTTAACCTACTGAGCTACCCTGGTACCCCTCCACTACAAACATCTTAATGTGTTTGGTTACCAGCAGCTGCAGCCGGCTCCAATGAGGTATCATGTACTGTATGAGATATATGACAAATTCTGAATTCCAAACACATCTGGCCCTGAGGCTTTGGATGAGGGGTCTGAGCGGTGGAGTGTCCCCACACTGGTCACAGCTCTGGACTACATGGAGGTCCCAGTGGAGGGGGAAATGGGCGTTTGCCACAGAATTTTGCAGAGCAATGCTGCTGCTTACATGGCTTTTTCATTTTCTGAGCAAACAACTCTGTGCTAGGTGCTGGTGATTCAGAGATGGAAGAGGACCAAGGGGCACACAAGGGGCTAGGGAGAAAGGAGTGCTTCCTGAGTGTGGAAGGTACAGCAGGCCATTTCCTCCTAAGGGGGCTGTCATTGGGGGAGCTGGTGACCACAGGTCTGCCTGTCCTTTCTGTGGGACCGAGGACTCCAGATATGACATCTGAGAGCACTCCAGGGAAGCCAAAGGTACTCGGGAGTGTGATAGTGACGGAAGACAGGAGGCACTCATGCTTGAGAATCTTGCCAATCACTGAAGGTCTGGGGCCTCAGTTTCCCCATCTGTAAATGGGGTGCAGGCCCTGGCCCTGCCTTCAGTGCCACTGACTGGCCTCTAGCACAGGAGGCCGAGATCTCCCTGCCCCCCCTCTCAGGGTGGTAGCAGTTCTGGCTGCCATCTGCAGAGCAGAGGGTGTACAGCTGGGGTGGGGAGTGGGGGAGCAGGCAGGCTTGAGGTCGGTCCGTCCTGTCCCAGATGTCAGCTCGGTTACTCTTTAGAAATAATCCCAGAAAATAAGCCAGAAAAAGAGAAGAGGGACAACTGCCCAGGGGCTTGGACTTTGCAGCTTGCCTAGGTGTCTCCTCCCAGAGCAGGTGTGCACAGCACTGAACAGGCTGCAGGAGGGAAGCTGGGGCACCGGCCCTGCGCCGGGCATCCGGCGGTCCGTGGGGTGACCATCACCTCTCCTGCTGTGGCCAGGAGCAGGACTCCACAGGCCAGCACCTCCGTCGTCCATGGTGAGGTGAGGAGCGGCTGGCAGGAGGCCGCCAGTCCCTGGGGGGCAAGGAAGGTCAGGCTGAGGCACCGACTGGGGTCCCTCGAGAGCGAGGCAGGCAGAGTCCAGGCCTGGGCACCGGAGACGCGAGGTGTGGCGGGAGTCGGGCAGCCGCCTTGCCGTGGGCTGGGGCAGCGTGGGCGTCGCCGGGTTCCCGGGGCGCTGGCCTGCGGCTGTGAGCGAGGGCGTCGCCCGGAGGCGGCGGGCGCGGGGCCGTTGGGGGGCGCCTGGGTCCCCGCCCCCGCCGGCCGCGCCGGGTCGCGCGTGGGCGCGGCGGGCGCCGATTGGCTGGCGGGCGCGCGGGCGGGGCGGGCGGCGGCGGCGGCGCGGAGGGGCCGGTCACCCCGCAGCCTGGCCTCGGCCTCCGCCGCTCGTCGCCGCGCCCCGCCCGCGCGCCCGCCGCCGCCCGTCCCCCCCGCCGGCGGCCACCATGAGCACAGGCCTGCGGTACAAGAGCAAGCTGGCGACCCCAGGTGAGCCCGGCGCCTGCCCGCGCGCCCGCGCGCGCCTTTGTCCCCGCCGCCCGCCCGCCTCTCACCGTGTCTTTCCGTCTCTCCCCCGCCCGCCGGCCCGGACCCGGACCCCGACCCGACCCCGACCCCGCAGAGGACAAGCAGGTACGTGCGCGCCGCCGCTCCCCCCGCGGCCGGCTGTCACCCATTGTGCCACCAACACCGCTGGCGCCCAGGCGCGACCCCGCCCCCGCCGGCCGTCATCCCGCCCTGTCGCGATAACCGATTGTCAGCTGGGGCAGTGCCGCTGCGCCAGGGGCTACAGAGGGGAGGAGTGGGCACTGGGCCCCTGGGGGCCTGACCCCTGGCCCTTACAGCAGGGGTGCCCCTCCCAGGATGGGGGGATGGGCCGGGTGTCTCCCAGTGGTCCAGTGCCAGTGTATCCTCCCCGAACTGGTCTTAGGCCTCGTGCTGGGGGTCCTGAGTGAGGCCACCGTCACCGCAGGCCACAGGCTAGGGGAGGGGTCTGTATCCACCAGCCAGCACCTAGACCCTAAGCAGCCCCACCCCACTCCTGTGCATCTTATGCCTCTTCTCCCCACACACCAATTTGAGTGGGCTGATCTGTGGCCAGGCCTCTTCCCCAGACTGGGAGCCTCTAAGGCCTGGTCTGAGTCATCCCTGTGCCCAGAATGGGTCTTCCAACCTAGTGGGTACAAATAGGCTTGTGGCCTCCCACAGGGGCTGGCCTGGCCCCCACTCAGGGAATGCAGGATGTGACAGGAGGCTGACCTGGGCACCCACTGTGAAACCCAGCTGAGGCTGGGGTTAAACAGAGCTGGGAGATCCTGAGAGTGGGGTGGGAGTGGGTAACCAGATGGGCAGGGGGCTCTGGGGCCCTGCTGGAGGCCTTTCTGACTTGAGCTCAGTCATGTTGGGGGATCTTCTTGGCCTAACTCTGGCACCAAGGTGGCCTTGGCACTCCTCGTCAGAGATAGGAATTCACACAGTGGGTAGACGCCGGGTAGAACCCCGAAGTCCTGGCCCAGGGTGCGGCCCAGCAGGTGGGGTGGGGGCTGGGAGTCACTGGCTGCCAGGTGCCAGTCTCCTGGCAGGGACACGCCCCACCCTGGGACAGGTGAGGCTCTTGGGGAGGGGCCCCTCAACCTCAACCTGCTGGCAAGGGCCTCTCCAGGGAGCCCGGGCCAGGAGCTGTCTTCCTATCAAGGCAGGTCAGACAATGCCTGAGACGCAGGGACGCATGCTGCCAGGCTATTGTTTGAAGGAGAGAGAGAGAAGGCCCGGGAGACCAGCCCCCACAGCTTCTCCTGAGCCTTGGAGTTACTGGGCCAGGCAGCTGCTGCCTAGCACCACCAGGGACTCCCTCCTGCTGAGGTGTGAGCCCCGTCAGGCCTGTGTCTGCCCATCCTTCAAGGTCAGTTAGGAGCCAGCCTCACCTGTCCCCTACCCCTCAGACCAGAGGGAGAGGGCACCATGCAGGCGGAGGGGGAGCCCCAGGAACAAAGCCAAGGAGCCAGGTCTTTGGGACAGGCTCCCCGAGGATCTGGGGGGGAGCTGGAAGAATATGGTAGTTTCACCGTTAATATTGTTTGGTGTTGGTGAGCTTTGGTCTATCCACACTATGAAAGAGGGTGGGGGGTGCTCTGGTGGCCCTCCGTGCCCCCATCCTCTGGCCCCCACCTTGTCTCAGGCAGTGATGGGGGCGCTATTGGCTCTGGTGGCTGCTTCCAGAGCTGACTCTAGTGATTCTAAGAATGGAAATGCCTCGAGAGTCTCAGGCACCGGGAGGAGGTGGGCGCAGCTGTGTCTACAGCTCAGGAAGCCCTGAGAAATATTTGTTGTACTTCATGGGCCAGAGAGAGGGGGTGGCAGGGCCCCTTCCCTGGAGCTCCCCCAGGGAATCCACAGGCCCTGTCTGGGTGAGTTTGGGTGCAGGGGCAGGAGCTGGGAGTGAGACCCTTTCCCTCCTGACATGTCACCCTCCTGACTCTTGCCCTTCTGACCTGGGCCTCCCCAGAGGCTGTGCCTTATCAGTGGAGAAACTGAGGCAGTCTGAGAGTGACAAGCTCCATTAGACACCCAGCTGTGAAGTGCTAAGGCGTAGACCCAGGCGTGTCTGTCTTGGAGATGCCCTGAGCCTGAGATGCCAGCCTGTCTGGCTGGGGGGCTAGGCTGAGGGGCTGTGTCTCTAGTGGACCTACAGGTGGAGATTGGGTGGGACTTGGCCCAGACACTTCCTACAGGTCCACATGGCAGAGGGCTGGGGCCAGTGTGGAGGCTTTCTCGGGGCAAGGACTGAGGGCCCAGCTGGGAGAGCTGAGGGAGGTGCCCTGTGGCTTCCCCCTGCTCTCCTCTGGATGAAAGACTCTCCTGTTCCCAGCTGTGGGCCCACCCCTCCTCCCCAGGTGCCAGGGGCCTCCAGGCCCCACAGCAGCATTATGAGCCTGGACAAATGGACAGAGGCCCCTCAACCAGGGGAGCCAAGAAGGGAGAACCAGGGTGGGGAAGAGCTGGGGGGCCGCCTATCCCCACTGATACACAGTCCAAGAAGTATGTCTGTTCTTGTTGCAGCTCCTTTCCAAGCCTCCCTCCTGCCTGGCTGGCTGGTTCCGATTCTGGTAGGGTCCTGGAGAGAGGGGTGAGGAAGGGTTTGGTGCCCAGGAGAGGCCTGTGGCCCCTGGGGTGGTCACAGAGGGTGAGAGCTATACCGGCTTGAGCTTTCCAGCCCTCGTGGGCCCGTCTTGTGGATCAGAGCAGGCGAGGAGGCTGACAGGGAGACAAATGACGGGGAGGGGGTAAGTTCACTCTACACACCATCCCCCCACTTTGGCTGGCGGAAGTGGTCTGGGGGCAGCTGTGGCCAGTGCTGGCTGGCTGCAGCTTCCAAGTTTCCCGGAGGTAGGGTGGGTAGGCCTCTGGTGCTCTAACTGAGCACTTGAGCCCCTTCAAGCCCGGGCGAAGGGGAGGTGGGTCCAGGCTGGGGAGGTGGGCTCTGCCCCCTCCCAGTTCCCACGTGTCTGGAAGGGCCACACCAGTCCAGAACACTCCTGCTCCCATCACACACACATAACATACGAGGGGGGAGGGAGCGTACAAGGAGGGGTGTGGCCGTGGATAGTTAGAACTCCGCGACACCGCCGGGAGGTTTCCGGGCCAATTCTACGAGGAGAAAAGGAGTGAGAGGGGCCGCTGCCCGCGTGGGTGCGCATAGGTCCCTGGAGCGTTCTCCCGGCGCCCTCTGGCGGGTTAAAGCCGCGCTGCACCTGGAGGGGGCGAGACGCGGGGCGGCCACAAACCCCGCCCCCTAGGGCCCTTAGGTGGGCCCTGGCTTCCCCACCCTCCCACCCGGGTGGTAGAGACGCCCGGACAGAGGCCACCCGTCCGGCAGCGGGACTCCGCCTCCGTGCCTATGCCCGCCTATGCTGGGCCTTTCCCTCCGAAGCAGCTTTCCGGTGGCTCCGCCCGCGGCCCAATTTCCAAGCGACTGTTTCCCGGCGACCGTGCGGGTGGGGCGTTCTTGTTCCCCGCCCGCCCCGCCTGCCAGCGCCCGCGAGGCCCCGCCTCTGGTTCGGTGCGGGAGCCGGGGCTGCCTGTGGCTGAGACCGCGCGCTGCTGGGGCGGGTCCGCATTGGCAGAGGCATGGCACGCGTGGCCTCTGGGGTCAGCAACACCGCGGGTGTGCAACGTCCCTTCTCTGGGCCTCAATTCCCGCGTCTGTAAAACGGGGGCGAGAACGGAGCTTCAGGGCAGTACTGCCTGTAAGTCCCTCCTGAAAGCCCTGCCCCTGTGGGTCTGACCCGGTCTGGGGTCCAAACGCAGCGATGGACTCGCTGGCAGCGCCCCAGGACCGCCTGGTGGAGCAGCTGCTGTCACCGCGGACCCAGGCCCAGAGACGGCTCAAGGTGTGTGTGGAGAGGGGAGTGGAATGTGGGTCAGTGTGTGTGTGCCTGCCGGGTCCCGGTCCCAAGGGCTCTGGGACGTGACAGGGACCGGCAGGGCCAGGGTCCACCTGACTGGGCGCTGGGACCCCGAGGGTGGGGGAGGCTCGGTGCCGCTGTCTATAAATAGCCCTTGCTCCGCCTTGGTAGCAGCAGCCAGCCACCCCCGCGGCTGGATGGTGGCCAGATGGGGCCTCCCACCCCCTGGTACACTCAGGAGGGGTGAGTATTGAGGCCAGGGGGCTTCTCCCGCCTATGGAGGGCCTTGGATGTGTGTGAGGGGTCTGGGTCCTGGTGCCCTCTGCCCACCGCCCAAGGGAGGACCCAGCCTAGGCCTGCTGCAGCCAAGCATCCTAAACTCTACACACACAGACACATTCTCAGGTCCCTGCAAAGCCCCTCACTGAGGCGGGGGCAAGGATGTCTGTCACCCCCTTACCTGCCTTCCCAGCTCCAGGCCTTTGCTCACAGGCCCTCACCCTATTTCTGCCATTGAAACTCCCCACACAGAGGACTCTGCCCTCTGTTGCCTCCATGTCTGAGCCGGGTAGGGAACAGGGCATCAGACTGCCCCAGGAATCCAAGCCTGCTCCTGACTTGCCCTGCCCCCGCCCCCCAGGATATCGACAAGCAGTACGTGGGCTTCGCCACACTGCCCAATCAGGTGCACCGGAAGTCTGTGAAGAAGGGCTTCGATTTCACGCTTATGGTGGCGGGTGAGTGGGCTGGACTCCCAGGTGGGGTGGCTTGGGCCATAGCCAGCTAGGCTTTGTCAGAGGGGTCCCAGACTTAACCTGACTCTTTCACTGTACCTGCTGGCAGGTGAGTCGGGCCTGGGGAAGTCCACGCTGGTCCACAGCCTCTTCCTGACCGACTTGTACAAGGACCGGAAGCTGCTCAGTGCTGAGGGTGAGTGGGCCCTATGCAGCCCTGGCATTGGTTCCCCATCCTCTGCTGTGTGACCCTTCAAAGGGGTCCCTTCTGGGTCCAGACCCTGCTCCTCTCTCCCCACAGCGTGGGTCTCTCCTGTTCAGGGTCCAGGAATAGTGGCCCAGACCACAGTCAGGCCATGAGGCCAGGGCTAAATGCTAGAATGGATGAGAACAAGGGTCCTGGCTGCCCAGTGGGGGTGGGGTCTGAGAGTTGGAGAGACCCCTCCAAACGATGCCTCGACACCCACAGAGCGCATCAGCCAGACCGTAGAGATCCTGAAGCACACGGTGGACATTGAGGAGAAGGGGGTCAAGCTGAAGCTCACCATTGTAGACACACCGGGCTTCGGGGATGCTGTCAACAACTCTGAGTGGTGAGGAGAGCCTGGCTGGGGAACAGTCTGTGCCTAGGCTGATCCAGTGTCCCCTCTGGCCTCACCGACCCTCCTGCCTACCTGCAGCTGGAAGCCCATCACCGACTACGTGGACCAGCAGTTTGAGCAGTATTTTCGTGACGAGAGTGGCCTCAACCGCAAGAACATCCAAGACAACCGTGTGCACTGCTGCCTCTACTTCATCTCCCCTTTTGGACACGGGTGCGTGAATGTCCTGGGAACAGGCTCAGGGTGGGGGGTGGGACCCGCCTCCATGGTTCCTCGTTGGCTGCACCTGTCACTGCTTATCTTCTGCCTGTGCCCTCACAACCATGCCCTCCCTGAGCCCATCCCACCCTCTCTCTGTGCCCTCACCACCCCCACCATGCCCCTCTCCACCCCTGGATGCTCTCTGCAGGCTGCGGCCAGTGGATGTGGGTTTCATGAAGGCTCTGCATGAGAAGGTGAACATTGTGCCCCTCATCGCCAAAGCTGACTGTCTCGTCCCCAGCGAGATCCGGAAGCTGAAGGAGCGGGTGAGCCTGGCAACTGGGCCCGGGCTAGGTCTCCAGGACCCAGAACACCAAGTGTGCTGATCCTGGGTGCCAGAGCACCTGGCCCCGGGTCCCTGGCCAGCCTCAAATCTGACAGCCCTTGCCCCGCCACAGATCCGGGAGGAGATTGACAAGTTTGGGATCCACGTGTACCAGTTCCCTGAATGTGACTCTGACGAGGATGAGGACTTCAAGCAGCAGGATCGGGAACTGAAGGTGAGCGGCCTGGGGTGGCAGAGGAGGGAACTGGAGGTCAGTTTACATGGCACCAAGCATCCAGGTCCAACCCGGTGGGGGAAAGAGTCTTTTGTCTGGGCAGTAGAGCCCCTCCACCTGGGGTGGGGTACAGTCACTCATGTCCCCACTGGCTTGTGCAGTTTGGGCCCCGTGTGGTTAGTGTGTCATGGAGCACTTGCCAGGACCCAAAGGCACAGTCCTGGCCAGGCCTCCACCCTGACCCTGCTCCTCAGTCTTCTTCCAATGGGTCACGAGCAGAAGGGTCTGGCCTGATGGCCACAAGCCTGTGTGTGCCCTGGCTCCCAGAATTCTGAGCTCCAGAGGATGGTTGTGGCTTTGGGTGCCCCGGGAACTAGAGTGGCAATAACCAAGCCTAAGGCACGGGATAGGCAGCCACTGGGCCAAGAGCAGGGTGGAGCCCTTGGCCCCAGCTTAAGTCAGCATCAGTAACAGGAGGCAGGGGCTCAGCTCTGGGGAGGGAGGGATGGCGATGGTAGCTGAATGGAGCAGTTCCTGATGGGAGATGGTGTCAGAAGGGGAGGATATGCCTGGCTGGGCACATACCCTGTGCCACGGGTATAAGCCATGCCAGCTCTGGCTTCAGAGAAGCCACAAGGGTTGGGCAACTCCAGGATCTCTTTGGGAGGGGCTGTTGATAGTGATACTGGAGGAGCGACCAGGTGCCGAGTGCCCATGTCCCTCTTCAGCCACTAACCCCATACTCACACTAACTGGGCGCGAGCCCTTGTACCTGCCCTTCCCAGGAGAGTGCGCCCTTCGCGGTTATCGGCAGCAACACAGTGGTGGAGGCCAAGGGGCAACGGGTCCGGGGGCGACTGTACCCCTGGGGGATCGTGGAGGGTGAGTTCAGGCATGGGGTGCGACAGAGGGAGTGGGGTGGCTCCCCCGGGCCTGCACCCACCCAACACCCGCTCTTGCCCCACAGTGGAGAACCAGGCACACTGCGACTTTGTGAAGCTTCGCAACATGCTGATCCGCACACACATGCATGATCTCAAGGACGTGACCTGCGACGTGCACTATGAGAACTATCGCGCGCACTGCATCCAGCAGATGACCAGGTGCGCAGCTCTGACTCGGACCTGGATCGTGCACCTCATGTTCCCAGCCAAGGCTCCCTAACAGAGGGCTGATCCTTGCTGCCTTCCCAGATCTGAACTTTCCCCCAACTCCCAAGTAGGCCCCCCACCCTGCACCTTGTCTTCCCAGAGCCGACCCAACGGTGTGGGAGCTCAGGAGGGCAGAGCCTCGGTAGTGTCGGGGGTCAGACAAACTGTCCTTCTTGTCCGCCCCACAGCAAACTGACCCAGGACAGCCGCATGGAGAGCCCCATCCCCATCCTACCACTGCCTACCCCGGATGCTGAGACAGAAAAGCTCATCAGGATGAAGGATGAGGAGGTTAGTGGGGCCACAGGGGAGGAGAAGGGGTGGAGGTGGGGGTCCAGCCCCTCCTATCACGTTTGTCACTCTACCTTCTGCTGTTCCCGTCTCACCTCCAGCTAAGGCGCATGCAGGAGATGCTGCAGAAGATGAAGCAGCAGATGCAGGACCAGTGACCCCAACCCAGCCCCACATTGCCATGGATATACTGCCAGTTTCCAGGCTGGCCCTTCCCGTCCCTGGACCCCAATGGCCTGGATTCCACCCTGGAATAAATCTGGATCTCCAACAGGCCTGGGCACAACCCCGGTCCCGGAATGGTCCAGACCAGGACTGTTCCCGACTGTTCCCAACCTGACCCAGAGATGCAGGCTCATAGCCCCCAAACAACCCTAATTTATTCTCAGCACCAGTCCCTCCCCTTATTTGTATCTGCTTCCAAGGGGCCTGGACAGCAGCCCCCACAGCCGGCCCTCTTTGGCCTCGGGGGAACAGGAGCTAATTTGGGCCATGACTTTTGAGATCTACCCCTGCCCCAGAAGGTCATGAACTCCGACTCCAGGCCCTACTCAGGTAGGGGGATAAAACAAGGCAGAATAGGGGAGCAGATCCTCGGCATCCCAGGTCTATTTCTCCACCCCAGTGCCACAGAGTGGACGTGGGAACCCTCATGTGCCCCCTCCCTCGGGCCACCCAGCTTACGCTGAGGCCTCACTTTGTGCCGAGGTGGGCCAGTCCTTCCCTACCTCCTCACCCCTCACTGGGTAGCTCAGTGGCAGGTTGGGCAACAGAAGCGCTTAGGATCCCTCCAGACTGAAGGAGAGCAGCTGGCTGCAGGCAAGGATCTCCCGGGGCTGGTGGGGCAGGGACGCCTGCAATTGCCCAAACTCCTCATCTAGGGCTGTGGCCTGGCCTGAGGGCTCCAGGAACAGTGGGTGCTGGGCAACCTGGGAACCCCCCACCCCTAGACTGCCATTCCCTGCCTGTGGCTGGAGGTCCTTTCTCCCCAGCAGCACTGTTGCCCTGGGTTGCCTAGGCCATCCCTCCCCCACCCCCAGCATGATACCTTCCCCCCCAATCCCAGTCTCCAGTTTTGTTCAGTTGTGAATGCTGCATCCTGTCCTGGTGACAGGAGAAAAATGTTGGTGAAGTCGCAGTGGTGTCCGAGTGATCCGTGCTCCCCTGGGTTGGTGGGGGGCGGAAGCCCTGGTAGCCTGCGAGCCCTGGTGATAGTGCTCTATCTGGGGCCGCAGCGTCTGTCTACTGGGCCTCCGGGTTATTTCTGGCGGGTGGCAGCGCTGTGGTCGGTTCGGCCAGGGTGCTGGGGCCTGGCAGGGGCGGGGCGGCATTATCGCTTGGCTCTCCAGCCAACGCTTAGCGCTCCAGAACAAGCCAGGTCACCATCCTCTCGCCATGGGCTCCGGTGAGTTTGGGGTCAGGCAGGCCCGGGACTGCGCTCCTTGAGCAGAGTCGGGTTGGGAGGCGCTGCAGTCATCTGGGCTGCAGTAGGGAGATTTAGGGCGGACTTCCAGTCAGCGCGCGGATGGTCGAGGTGGAGAGGCTTTCGGGTAAGGCGGGGCTCGGGCCTCCGGGGCCCGGGCCGGGCCCAGCGCCCTGGGGTGTACAGGGACCCGCCCAGGTGCCACACAGGCCACCAGGCTCACTGCGGCGCTTCCCTTGCAGGGCCGCGCCGGGCGCTGAGCCTGCTGCTCCTGCTGCTAGCGCCGCCCAGCCGCCCAGTCGCGGGCTGCCCCGCGCCGTGTGGCTGTGCGGGGACGCGCGTGGATTGCGGGCGCCGCGGGCTGACATGGGCCTCGCTGCCCGCCGCCTTCCCGCCGGACACGACTGAACTGGTGCTGACGGGCAACAATCTGACGGCGCTGCCGCCGGGGCTGCTGGACTCGCTGCCCGTGCTGCGCGCCGCGCACCTGGGCGGCAACCCCTGGCGCTGCGACTGCCGCCTGGTGCCACTGCGCGCCTGGTTGGCCGGCCGGCCCGAGCGCGCGCCCTACCGCGACCTGCGCTGTGCCGCGCCCCCGGCGCTGCGCGGCCGCCTGCTGCCGTACCTGGCGGAAGACGAGCTGCGCGCCGCCTGTGCGCCGGGCGCGTTCTGCTGGGGGGCGCTGGCAGCGCAGCTCCTGCTGCTCGGCCTCGGGCTCCTGCACGCGCTGCTGCTGCTGCTGCTGCTGCTGTGTCGCCTGCGCCGGCTGCGCGCCCGCGCCCGCGCCCGCGCCGCGCACCCGTTGTCGCTGACCGCCCCGCTGGTGGCGGAGACGGCCGGAGCCAGCGAGTTCTACGAGTAGTCCTGAGAGGCGCTGAGCGACGCGGGCGTGCCAGCCCGACAGGACCCTGCCCCAAGGAGCCCTCGCCCTGACCCGGACCGGGGCTCGTCCTCCGCCTGGGCACAGTCTTCCAGACCCCACCACCCCCCTGCGGGCCCCGGGCCACACGCGCCCCTCTGCAGCGAGGCGAGCCAAAGCCCAGGACGCTTAGGCGGGTCAAGGGGGTGAGCTGCAGCCCAGCCCCTGCGAGGTTCCCCACACCAAACTCCAGTGCAGAATAAACCCTTCTCCCAATCTGACTGGTCTCTGTGCCCCACCACCCGGAAATTCCCCTCCCAAACCACAGGACAAGCCCTAGGAGGTGATTCAAGGGGGATGCATCACATCTTCCTACACCCAACACGGGATCAGTGACTCTCCCAGACCACTCACTTTCAAAGGAGTTCAAGTGGAAGGCACAGAAGAACTCAGACAGTGACCACATTATAGGGTAGTGAAGACATTGTGGGGACAGTGAAAACAGTGTTGAGACAGTGAGGACACTGAGGGGCAGTGAGGACACAGGGACGGTGAGGATACTGGACAGTGAAGACAGTGGGGACATCGAGGGCACTGCAGGACAGTGTGGTTGAGAGGAAGAGAGAGGATGTTTGGAGTTGGGGTCTCTGGGGGTCAGTGAGGGGCCGTGAGGAGGCTCTGAGGACTGTTGGGAGCATAGATGGGCAGATTTCAGGGCAGTCAGGGATGGGTCAGGGTGGTGAGAATAATCTGATGACCCACCTGGAACTCCCTGGGCATCTGAATTAGAAGCTCAGCCTCTGGAGGACAGGTGAGGCAGGTCCCTGCAGGGTTGAGTGGGTACCAGGGTGTTGCACAGTGTCTGGAGTCATGTTCTGCACTTGACCACCACTTCCTGTGGGAAGGTGCCTCTGACTGCTTGGACCAGCCTTGGTCCCTGGTCTCCCCTATCCCACCCCTGAACTCAGGCTGAACAGCCAGGGCCTGGGACTCCTCCAGGGTGCCCCACTGTGGCACAGGCTGCTAACAAGGGACCCAGGGTGCCCAAATGAAGGGCTGACACTTTCCTCAATATTGGAGTCCCATTCCTGCCCTGGGTGGGGCCTCCACCTGGCTGGCCCTGTAAACAATGAAGGCCACTCTTCATGGACCCAAACAGGACCCTGACAAGAAGCCTCAGGCCTGGGCCTGGGGCGCCTGGCACAGGAAGGCTCTGGCCCCCATTGACCGGGTCGGGGAGGCTGCCGCTGACATGGCCTTTGTCCCAGTCTTTGTGGGACAAGATGGATGGCCCTCCGGTTGGGCTGATGCTATCTCAGGGCTGCCGGTCAGACGTGAGGCAGGAGCCACCCCCTCCTTTGTGGGCAGGTGCGGGGCATCCGGCCCATTGTGGGCTGTGGCCGACTGTCCAGCCGTCCATCCGGCCTTATCACTACATCAGGGATGGCCCCTTTTGTACAAATGAACTGCCAACCCCCCCCCCCCACACACACACACACCCTCAGGGATGGCCCAGCACACCCAGAGCCCCTGGTAGGGGTCAGAGGTAATAGTCTTTGTCACAGTAAGGTACACAGGCAGCCTAACTCAGTCCCAACATGGTACAGGGAGGGGATGTTCCCCCTCACTTTCCAGAGGAGGAAACCAGATGCCAGGGAGGGGTCTTCCTGCTGGGCCTGAGCTTTCTCCACGCTGCACTGGAAGCAGAGCCCCTAGGACTCCTCTCTTACTCCTCACTGAGGCCTTCAGGGAACAAATGTAGGGCTCAGGAGAAAATGGCCTGGGGGTCTTAGGTGACCCCAAGCTAAGAGAAGGAAGCCTCCTGGGCTGTGAGCCCAGGCTCCATCAGACACTATGTGGAGGGGTCAGCAGGAGCCCAGGCCCACTGCCCACAAGTTTGAGGGCTTCTGGGCCGTGTCCCTCTGAGAGGATGGGCACAAGGAACCCTGAGAGCCCGGAGCTGCAGAAGCAGCTGGAGCTCCTCTGATGTAGGAAAGAGGCTGGTGTCACAGTCTGGTCAGACCTGAGGAAGAACTTCCTTACTCCCTGGTAAATAGGGCAGCTGAATTCCATGGTTCCTCCTAGACTCTCTCTCTCTTTTGTCAGTTCTTCATGATTTAGATTGGCTTCTGCCCAAGGTACTGGCCACAGAGGGTGCTGGCCTGGCCTCCCTGGCGAATCTTTTCCAGGCTGCCTGGGAGTCCCCGGTCCCAACTTGTGACCCTGAGCTGACCCTCCATGCACTGACCCTGGGGCCTCCAAGGAGTGTGGGGAAGTGGATGGTCCCAGCTCAGCGCCCCTGAATGGCCCTGTGCAGGGAGGGGGAATGTACACCTCTACCCCCACCTCAAGGGCCTGCCATGCCCCTCCCCCCAGCGTGGTCCTCCATCTAATGGACACCACACCTGCCCCAGGGGCCCTTCCCCACTGACAGCTTGGTCCTCTCTGCGGTTTCAGACTCCTTCTCCTTCCGGATGGGAACAAAACGGTGGCCACTCAAGGCATCCCCCCACGCCTGCAGCCCCCAAGCTGTCTGATTCAGGGTCCTTTGCCCTACAGCCCAGGGGTCCTCTGACCACATCACTGCCCACCCCCAGCCTCTCTGAACAAGCCCCGGCAGGGCCAGACGGCATTCCTGGGACAGATACAGCCGTGACCTCCCTCTGGCAATCTTCGTGTCCTTGTCTGTGAAATGGGTTGCGGCCTCGGCTGAGGACCTCCCGCCCCCAAATCGGCATCCGGTTCTCCCCTCACGCGCCGCGACCCGAATGAGCCACCAGAGGGCGCTCGTGGTCTGCGGAAAACCCCCCACGTGGGGCGAGGGCAGCCGAGGTGAGCCCTGGGCATGCAGACAACCAGGGTCCGCAGAGGAACAGACGCCAGGAGAGGACGGATTTGCCCAGGCTGGTGGGGGTGGATCGCCGAGACGGCGGACAGGTCGCACACCCACGGGAACAGGGAAGGGTGCATCAAGTGGCCACTGACAGGGAGGGGTGAGCGCGCCCCCTCTACACCCTTCCCCTCCTTTACCTTCCTCTCCTTTCCCCTCCCCGGGGTCGCTGACAGCCCATCAACAGGGAAGATAAGGGACTTCTTCCGCCAGGCGGAGGGAGTGTCAGCTCAGGTGCTCCAGCCGCACTCCTGCCGCCTGTTTGCTCCGTAAACATACATTGGGCCCCTGCTGTGTGCACG
The DNA here is from genome assembly GCF_028018385.1 of Neofelis nebulosa. Taxonomy (NCBI): domain Eukaryota; kingdom Metazoa; phylum Chordata; class Mammalia; order Carnivora; family Felidae; genus Neofelis; species Neofelis nebulosa. Next base: position 66,765,078 of record NC_080792.1, read on the forward strand.
GAGGCAGGGCTGGAAGGAGCGGCTGCGTGGTGGCCGGTGGCGCGTGGAGGGCGACTAGAAGGAAGAAGCCGGTGGGGATGGTGGAATGGGAGCCCCCCAGGGGGAGTGGAACAGACGCTTCGCCACCTCCCGACCAACCTGGGGGCGAGGAGTGTGTGCGGGTCCTTCGTGGGCCCCCTCCTGCCTGGGGAGATGAAGGGGAGCCTGGGGAGGGGGGCGGCCCCTCGGTGGGCGGAGACTTGAGTGGGGCCCGCGTGGACGAGACCCTGGGAAGGTCTGGGGGCCCCCCGAAGCCCTGGCCACGTTGGGGTGGGGGTGCACCCGCGGCTCAGACAGAGCAACAACATTGGGGTGGGTGGCGGGGCCCTGGGGGCCCATAGGCCCCCCGAAGCCCTGGCCACGTTGGGGGGGGGGGGTGCACCCGCCGCTCAGACAGAGCAACAACATTGGGGTGGGTGGCGGGGCCCTGGGGGCCCATAGCTCACTGCACCGTCTGCGCCCACCCCCGGCGTTTCCGATGGAAGACAGGCAGCAGGCGATAAATCACCGGCTCCCACTCCCACCCACCCAGGCTGCCTCGGGGAAGAGGGGCTGCATGTGACTGAGACAGAGACAGAGACAGAGACAACCACAGAGAGAGACAAAGGCAGCTATGGCTGGCCAGCTGACACTGGCCAGGTCCTTTTGCTCAGGGTGTCTGGCCTCCCACCCCAAGATGCCCCCTCTATCAGGCCCATCTGGAAACCAGCTGAGAGCCACCCCACCCCAACCGACCCCCAACAGGGAGGAGGAAGAGGGAGGGAGCAAGGCCTTAGCAGCCATAACTCTGTCCACCCTGGAGAACCATAAATCAGCAGGGGGCTCTCGGGAAGCACTCACCCCCTAGGCTGAGGGGGGCCTTTAGGGTCACTGGTCCTGGTGACTGGGCCTGGCCTTAGCTCTTGTGTCCCGCCCTCCTTAAACAGCCCCTGGGGTATCCCCCAGGCCTACCTCCGTTTTTCCCCAGCACAGTCACATGCCCAGAGCTGTCTACACCCAGGGCTGTCTACAATGGATGCAACACTCTCCTCGTCCTCACCTTCTCTGTGCACAGACAGGAAATGTCTGCAGAGGATGACGTCCTGTCCTATCAGGAGAACCCATGGGCTGGCCCTGCAGGGTCTGGGGATCAGCAGTCCTTCCCAGAGAAGCCTTCCCATGGGGATCTTCTCTGCCCCAGAGGAAACACGGTCTATCCCTCCTTCTGTCCTGCTTTCCTGTCACCACCACCCCGCAGCGTGGTGAAGGCCAGCTGGACAAAGGGTGCTGGGAGATCGACTAGGTGGGGACCCCTCCATTACTGTGGACATCCCCTGAGGGGTCAGTACTCAGTGGGCAAAGCTTGAGAGAGCCCACGGGAATGTTCCCAAGACCTATGGAGTGTGCTCAGCACCCCCACTGCCCAGACCCCCAGTTCAGCCACTGGCTTCATGGATCCCTGGCCCAGGGGTCTGTCCTGCAGACAACCCCTCAGGGCTCTTGTGGCAGAAATAAGGCCACTTATACACAGGGAAACAAATGTCCACCATGAAATCTCTCAAAGAGCGGAGGGAGCGGGGACGGGAGTGTCCTTCAGAGCTCTTGGAATTCTGTGCCTGAGAGAAACCCTGGTCCTCATCATGTGGATGATCCCCTTGACCCTCAGAACAAATCTGAGTGCCCCAGCCCCGGGACGTCAAAAGCACTGACTGGTATGTCGAAGGCAGGTGGTGGGGAGGGCTCCTGGGGATGTTGAGGCTGAGGGAGCAGCACTGTGCCGCCAGGAGACGCCTGTCAGGGGAGGGTACAGAGATTGCAGGGGCCAGAGGTGCCCTGGGCTCAGCCTGTAGGAGGGAGAGGGCAGAAGGGCCCCAGATGTGTAAGGGGAGCTGCCGTCCAGTCATTTGTTGGTTCTGAAGCATTCTTCCCAGCAGTGTGCAGTCCCATCTGGAGGCTACTGTCTGCATGGTCTGGGGGGGCTTGGGGGTGCAGGTCCCTTGGACTCCAGCCTTCACCTATCAGAGGCTCCCACCCTCCTCACCCCTTGTCCTACTACAGGTGTCCTTGTGGGGAGGGCCTCACCTCACCCTGTTTAAGTGTGTTAGACAAATTGAGGGGCTCTCGGCCAGATAGACACTCATGTGGCAAGGGGTGGGGGACGGGAGGGCACCTTCAACAACAAGGACAGCCTGACTGGCTCTCTCCACCCACCCCAGTGCTGCTCTCCCTGCCTCTGTCCCAGTCACACAAGACCCTGGGATCATCCCCACAAGGTCACTGTGTCCCCAGTGGGGTAAAAAAAACCCTTCAGAAGTGGCAGGGGCCTGGGGCATCTGGGTGGCTCAGTTGGTTAAGCGTCTGACTCTTGCTTTTGGCTCAGGTCATGGTCTCACGGCTATGTCGGTTTGAGCCCCTTGTCAGGCTCTGTGCTGATGGGGTGGAGCTTGCTTGGATTCTCTCTCTCTGCCCTTCCCCCACTTGCACTGTCTCTGTATCTCTCAAAAGAAGTAAATAAACTTTAAAGAAAAAAAAGAAGTGAGAGGGGCTGGAAGGGAATCCTTCAAGCTTTGCCAGAGGGAACCCCTGGGGTTTGGGGGTACAGACCTCAGGGCAAGTAGAGGGTCCCCATGCTGCTTCTCTTGCCCAGGTGTGTGCATAGGCCTGGTGTGCCCATTCCCAAGAGGGAGACTATAGCCTGGGGCCAGGGGGCTGGGGAGGTGGGGGTGAGTGTCCGGGGCAGTGTGGGCATCGCCCAGGTGATTGTGCCCCTGGGACTCTACAACTCCCAGGCTTGAGCAGGGCTTTGAGGAGGCCTATGGGAGGCCTAAAGGCCAAGTTCTGCTGTGCTTCTGCATGGAAATCTATGTTAATGTGACTTGTATTTAGGAGCTCACTTTTCTCTGTGCTTTGTTTATTTAAAGATGCTCTTGAAGAATTCCAGCCAGATACCGAGGAAAGGGCTTCTGTCTGGGCAGGGCTGCGGGGGGTGGGGTGGGGGTGGGGCGGCGCCCCTGACAGCCGCCTGTCCCAACACGCCTGCGCCCCTGTGTGCCCACTGAAGGTGCTCACCGTGTTCAAGTTGCCTCATCTCCTGCAAGAGTGCGTCTTGGGGGGCCACACCCGGGAGGACACCAGTGACACAGACCAGAGCAGAGCCAGAGCCCATAGACAACGCCATCCTGAGATGTTCATGCGGGGGGGAGTGGGGGAAGACCATTGGCTTTCTTTATAGGAAAAATGGGGACAGACTTGTTTGTGGGAGCCCTGGGTCTCTCTTGGCACAGAATGCCTCACCTGGGTACCCCTTGCTCTGGGGGTCCCTAGTGAGGGTCCCTATTTTATGAGTCTCTCTGCGTCAGATCCTTCATCTAGAGCCCCTGCTCTATAGGTCTCTTCTCTTTGGAGCCCTGGTATGGAATTTCTGGTGTAGGCGTCTCTGGTATGGGGGTCTCTCCTCTGGGGATCTCTGCTCTGAGGTCACCGTTTGGCAGGTCCCTGGTGTGGAGGTCTCTGGTCTCAGAGGTCCCGGATGGGTTCTCCAGGTGTCTGCTTTGCATCTGGAGGTCCCCAGTGTGGAGGGCAGTGATGTTGTCTGTCCTTATTTGGGGTACCATGGTTTTGCCATGGTGGTCTCCAGGATACCAGTCAGCCCCTTTGCCCCGGGCTGGGGATCCACCGCCACAGAAATCCTCCCGGAGGGCCACACTCCTGACTCTCTTGTGGCAAGGCCAGCAAGATGAGTGTCTGGAGCATGAGTGGGTCCGGAGATCATCCACGGAAGGGTGTTGACAGCTAAGGCTGACCCACAGCCTCAATTCCATGAGAATCCTAAGTCCTTGCCAGACTTCGGTGACGCTGCTTTGAGTCCACCGGGGTCTTCCTGGAATCCTCTGTTTCCTGAAGCTTCCTGCTGCAGTCCCCGCGCCCCCACCCCCACCCCCACCCCTGCACTCTCAGGCCTGTGCTGCTGCACCTGGATTAGTCCCAGCAGGTAACTTTGGTTGGTGCCAGCAGAGCCTCGAGCCTAGAACTGCCCCACAGGGTCCTGGTGGACAAAGTGGGCAATGCATGCATGGTCAGCAGGCCAGGCAGTGGGACTGTGAGGGGTCAAGTCTGTTATGGCCTCATTGCTTAGCACTGATGCCTGGGGTGTGTTCAGTGGCTGGCTTGTCAGGGCCATGGCTCCTGGTGCCCCTGGGCCTCTGAGACAGTCAAGCCCCACACAGGACCGCGGCATCACCACCCAGCCCTTGTTCCCACACATCCTGGTCTCCTGACACACCTATATCCTCCGTAGGCCAGCTGGTCCCCTGCTCTGTCTTTGCATCCTCATGCAGTGGGCCCTCCACCATGGCGCCCTGCGTGGGCTGTCTGGAGATAGTAGAGACCCTGCACACACACTCACACACGTATAAGCACACGTATGTACACATGCACATGCACAAACATACATGCACACACAAACGTCCAAGGAGCCTTCCTTATCTTTCCTTTCTCTGTGGGAATCGGGATGTGGGAGAAAGAGCACACCTCCAGGGTGGAACCATGCATGCTTCTGGGTGACATGGCCACTGAGTGTCCCTGAGCATGCTGTGCCACCTTCAGATGTGTGCGTGTATATGCAATCACACCAGTGTATGTGGGTGCGCATGTGTGTTTGTGGGTATATCAAAGATGTACAGTTCCACCTCCCTTTATGAGTATGTCTGTCCCCACATACCCGTTTGCATGCCTGTGTCCCCATACCCTCATGTCCACATCCCTGCACCTCTCGCATGCACGTGTCCTGTTGGCCTGCCATGCCCCCACATGCCCCCCGGCAGCCGCCCATCCCTGCCCGCCGCGCCATGTGTACACAGAGGCTTGTTTTCTCTGCCTTGCGGGCCAGGGGTGTGCTCGTAAATCGTGCAGTCGATGACACATTTATCCCTCAGGCGGCTGGCGGTGTGAATTTATGGCTGCCCCTCCCTCCTAGCCGAGGCAGGACAGGGGCCTGGACACCCCCGTAGGCAGGCACCTACAGGCCGCTCGGGCAGCCGAGCTTTCCTGGGGCCACCAGGGCCAGGGCCGGCCAGGAGAAACTCAGGAGCACTCTCGAGGTCTTGCCTGCTCAGGAATCCTGTAATTTTAGGGAGCTCAAGGCAGACAAGAGGCCAAGAGGCTGGGTCAGCTCTGCCTGGGCAAGGCCTGGGGTGCAGGGGCTTCTAACCTGCTAGAGGCAGGGAGACCAAGAGCTGGGCCTGACATCCAGCTCAGCTCTGCACCTCAGTCTTCCCACCTGTGAAATGGGACTGCAGCTTTAATATGCAAGACTGGAGGGGCTGCTTCCCTCGTGGTGGAGTCAGCCCACCCACTGCTTCAGGGCTTGTCGGAGGTATTGGAGGTATCGACGGAAGACTTTGTGAAAGGGTGGGGACCTCGAAGACAGCTGGGGCTGCACACAGGGAGGGAAGAAGGGTGACCATGGAAAGTCAGGGCAAGGAGGGCCTCTCAGAGCACACCTGGCCTTCTCTGCTTTATAAAGATTGGGAAATGCCCAGGGAGGGGCAGGGCCTCAAGACCCCCGTTCCTATACCCCAGTGTGCAATGTGGGGTTCCCAGGTTCAGCAACCCCTCCTGGGACAGTCTCCTTTGTCCTGCAAAGACTAGTTGTGGGGGAGGAGGACGGCCAGCTGGGTCAGACAGAGGAGATGATGGAGCAAGTGGGGTGCCACTGGGGCCACAGCCAGGGATGGGAGTCAGCCAGGGGTGAGAGGCCTGCCTGCCTCCACTCTGTCCGTCTGTCCGTCTGTGTGTGGGGTCGGTCTCTAGGGTACGCTCTTGTCGGCTCTCATGCTCCCCCCTACCTCTAGTCCCCAGCCCTCCCTCGCTGCCCGCCTGTCAGGATGAGCGATGGCCGTGCCCCTCCCCGGGCCCTCAGCCCCAGGCCCGGTTCCCGCTCATTAGCCGCTGACACTGTTTGCTTTCCCGCCCGGGACGCCCACCCCCGTCACAGGCCATTTCTCCCGGCGCCCCCCACCCCCATGGGCCTGCCCGGGGGTCCAGGGTGCTGGGCAGGACCTTCATTCGGCTCCCAGAGTGATGGCCTGACGGAGCCCAGCCCCACCCTCACCTGCACACCCTAGAGGACGGGTCCTGCCACGTAGCAAAACCAGGCCACAGGACAAGCGGGACAGGGCCATGCCACCCAGGCTCGCTTTGTGGTGACACATAGGGTGGGTCTCTGGTGACAGGGGCCAGGCTCCCTCTCCCATCTCTGTCTCTTTTTTATCTCTTGCCTCTGTTTCAGTCTTTGTCTCTCTGGGTCTTGAACCCAGCCTCTCCCATGGAGCAACTACTGAGCCACCAGCCCTATGCAGAAAGCACATCCCTGACCTAGAGCCCCTGTCCTCACAAATAGCCCCAATGCACATCCCAGGTCAGTATGTGGGTCAGAGGGTGAATCTGTGATGCCAAGGCTGTGGGAGGAAGGCAGGGAGCAGGAGTACCCAGGGCAGAGATGAGGGTGCTTCTGGGGCCCATCACCCCAGCTCCAGAGGGGTCCAAGCAGGGGAGACTGTAGATGTCAGATTACGGGAGGTTTGGCACTGGCTTGGCCTCCAGAACACATTGGGGGTATGTTGGGGGCTGCAGGCACTCCTCCATCAGGCCGGCCACTTGCTAATCCTCCACACCCCCTCTCCATACCCTCCCCCACCCCCAACCCCCACCCAGTGTGGCCACAGCTGGGCGGCATCAGGGCCCGCAGGCCGGTGGCAGCCAGTCCTTCACTTAAAAATGTGTTTGTGATTTCGGCGGCGGCGGGGCAGATAACGGTGACGAATGGCCCGGCTGCCCCACGGGGCCCCCAGCCCATCTGGTTTGACTTTGGCCTGTCTTAGGGTGCCCTTGGGCCCCTAGCCCTGCCCTCGGGCAGTACCCTCAGAGTAAAGCCCAGGGGCCCATGTGGACAGCCTTGGGCAGCCCCGACGTACCTCTAACTTTTATACACACCCGTCCCTCTGCCCTCCAGTGTGTGTCCCCCCACTCTCATGGGCCTCCCATGGCTGTGCCCACTTGGGTCTACCCTATAACACTCGGGGCCTGCAAGCACTGAATGCTGGCTGGGGTCCATGTAGAGGCCATGGCCCAAACAGGCCCTCTTTCCCTCCATAGAATGAGGAGTAGTGGACGCCCCGCCTGGAAGGCTGCAGGAGCTGGGGTGAGGGTGATGGAGTGGCCGCTACAGAGGGAAGGCAGGGTAACGAGGTGGGGCTTGGCTGAGCCTGTCCCTTCGGGCCGCGCATGTGGTCATCGTCAGGAGCAATTTCTGACAGGGCTCCCAACCCTCCTGCAGCCACTGCGACCCCCAGACCATCGATTATCTGGTTGGAGAGCAGCTTCCGGGTCTGGCCCCAGGCTTGGCTGGGGGCCAGTGAGGTTGAGGCCGAGCCTCTTGGGTCCCAGCCCCTCCCACTCTCCCTTTGGGTATTCTAGGGGTGGGAAGAAGGGCTGGGGGGGGGGGAAGGGGGGGCGGCCCTCTGCCACCAGGGCCCTTGCTCCTCCCCTACAGCCCTCCCAGAGAGCACCCTGGGCTGGGTCTAAGTCCAAGCCAATGTCACCCTTGGAAGTAGGAGGATGTGTGGCCCGTCCACATGGGGCGTGGTCAGGGTCCACAAAGTTTGTGTGACCCAAGGGACATAGGCTCATGCATCGATCAGAGAACCTTCCAGAGACCTGCCTGCCCAGGTCACAGACATGGGTTACACCCTACCTTCATGGACGAGATAAGGGAGGTGGGGGATTTGGAGACCCCTTGGCTCAACCCAGGGGCCTGGGAGGCCAGAGAGGGACAGAGAGGGCATTCCAGGCCCTGGGAGCCTGCAGGCCTGAGGAAGAAGAGCTGGAGGTGGTGGGATCACTCTGAAAGGAACAGCCTGAACTGCTTGGTGACAGCTTCATCTTCAGGGCAATCCAGTCCCTACCCCTGTGGTGGGGACAGCTGGGGGAGGAGGGGAGGGGGAAGGGCAGCGCCATGTTGGGACCCCAGCCCCCCTTCCCTTGTGGCAGGAAAATCCCTCTCCCTCAGTGTCACATTGTTGAGACTTAACTTTGTTGAAATAAAAATTGGTCTTGGTATTAACTCGGCCTCGAGGATTTTCTCCGGGATCCAGGAGGCCGCAGAGGGGTCAGACGCCCATTCCCAGAGCCAGCAGCCAGCTTGGGTTTCAGGGGTGCCAACGACCTACTAATCCTCCTGGCCATAACTCTCTGCCCTTTGTAGACACCGCACCTGGCTCCTTGGGGTTGTGGGAGAGCTGCTCTGGCCCCTGCCTCCTCTGGCCCCAGCCACGAAGCAGGATGGTGTGGACAGTGTGGATCTCAGGGGTCTGTACCTGGCTCCACCCCATTCCCCTCCCAGGACTGCCTCCATTCCCTCCCCCACTGCTCCATGTCACTTGGCAGCCACAGTCGGCAATCCACAGGACACTTCCACCCTTGAGGCTCTGCCACGGCCTCAGGCTCACAGTCTTTCTGGGTCTCAGTTTCCCCCACCTGCAAAATAGAAGACTTGCCCCAGCCAGGGTATGGGAGACCCTGAAAACAGATAGATCTTCCAGGCCATCAGACACTCAGCAGCAGCCAACACAGTGGTGACCCTTCTGAGAGGGGAGCACCCTGATGTATGGCTGCGTCTGGAATCCTCTGAAGGGCCGGGCAGACACACAGATGTTCAATGGCTCAGCCACAGATAGAAATTGGCACCCCAGGGTGTGCATGGGGTGGGCAGAGGTGGACGACAGTAACACAAGGTCTGTGGGCACCACCTAGAGCTCTCCAAGACTCCCTGGGGCTCCCAGGGAAGCAAGTAGACACTCATCCAACATGTGCTACCAAAAAGGACAGCAGCCACCAAAATGATATATTTCTGCACCTACACAGATCTGTGTGCATCTGCTTTGAAAGCTGGTGGGGGTCTCGCTGCCCCCCCCTCCATGGTTCCCTCTGGCCGGTGGGGTCCCCCTGGAGTCTTCCAATCATTTGAAGTGTGTGTATTCCTGCAGGGAGACTGAGCCTATGGACACGAGCAGTGGAATTAGGCAGGGGCCCGGTGGGTTGGGGGCTGTGCTGTGCCTCCTCCCAGCCTGATGGAGAGGTCCTGCATCCTGATAGTGAGGGGATAGGAGATTTCCCAGCCGGTGGTCCCTTCACAGCCTCGCCCAACCGCGTCCCTAGCAGTGTGCTTTTGGGGGTGGGGTGCAGCCTGGGAACGGGCTGGGCTGGGGGCCTGGGAACAAGGCAGTGGCCCCCGGGGGACGCTCGAGTGGGGCCAGCTGTTGCTGCCGGCTCCAATTCCCGCTCTGCACTGAGGCTGGTCCCCCGGGCCGAGGCCGGTGGTCTGCCTGGGAGGGAGTGGGCTGGCTGTGGGGGCTGTGCCTTCCTCCGGGCGGTGGTCCCAGGGGTAGCTGAGGTAGGAGGCAGCCACCTTCACACTGAGTGGCAGAACTGTCTGTTCAGGAGGGCTCTTCTGTCCCCCTTAAGCAACAGGTCCCAAAGCCTCTGAGCACCAGAATTACCTGAGTCTCCAACCCACCCTCACCTGGGAGCAGGGCTAACCATCTGCCTAGCCCTGTGTTCAAGGCGCTTCAGAGCCTGCCCCCTCAGAGCCATCTGTTCTATCTACACCATGAGCCTGGCACGAGCTGTACCCTCCAGGCTGGTCCTTCTGCTAAAGCTGGCCCTTCTGTCCAGGGAGCCTGCCTACCAGGACCATCCTAAAACTCCTACTCACCCTTCAAAACCCCATGCAAATGTTTCTGCCCCTGGGAAGCCACGTTGAATGCTGGACCCAGCACCAAAGTAGCGTCATCACCATTTCAAGACTTCCCCTGAGCATCTTTCTGGCTCATCTGGTAGAACATATGACACTTGATCGTGAGTTTGAGCCCCACATTGGGTGTAGGGATTACTTAAAAAAAAAAAAAAAAAAAAAGACTTCTCCCTAGTGGCCCTGTATCTGCCACAGGCCTGGACACTAGGGTAGGGTACACAGCTCTACTGCCATGAACAAGAGACTTGTTTGTGGCTTTAAGGAAGCCTTGCTTCCCCTGGGCCTCAGTTTCCCTATCTGAACTGTGTCCTTGGATAAAAGCATCCATGAGTCCATTGGAGCAAGTTTGAGCTCTATGGGGAGACAGGTTGCTGGGTCTTGCACCTTTACCCCACCCCAGGGTTCTGTGAAGGTTGGGGTTCCAAAGAGGTGGGGTTTGCCATGGTCAACTGGGGGTTCCCCCAAAACAGAAGAGTAGGGGCCCTGCTGGCTGCCACCAAACACTTGGCTGGCTTCTGCTGAGGCCAAGGGGCGGGCAGATCGGCTGATGAGGTGGGGGCCAGTGAGGGGATCTTCTTACTCCTGAAATCCCTCCCGCCTGCCCGGTGGCCCCCAGGGGAGCCCTGTGATGCAGGAACCTGATATTTTAAGACTTAAAGCAAATGTTTCTGGAGCCCGAGCTGTGTCAAGGCGCCCTCCCAGCCCTTGTGGGGGCAGGGCCAGCCCTCCTACCCCCACCATCGAACCAACCCTGCCCCTCCCTGGACTGAAGTTTCTGGTGATGGGAGGGGTGATGAGGTGGGAACGTCCATGAGGGGTCAGAGGGAACAACTTCAGTGCCAGCCTCCCCACTCTGCTGGTCCCTCTCTCTTGGGCCTCCAGCACCATGTAAAACCGTAAAAAGCCCTGAACCCCTCTAGGGCTGGCTTTCCTTGATCCAGGAACCCAGGGTGCTACCAGACTGCCCTCCCCTGCCCCCATCAGGGCAGGCAAGTTGACTGCACTGCTTTTGACCCACTGAAAGAACCACCTGGAGTTCAGGGCTGTGAAAGCTGATGCTTCCTGGAGCAATGTGGAGCAGGAGATCAGGGATGGATTTGCAATGCCTGTCTGGGGTGCAGGTGTGAGGGTGGGGATTTGTACCCATAGAACTGGCTCAAAAAAGCAACATGACAGTTTCTTCACCTCAACATCAGAAGAGATTCCTCTTCACCTGAGCAATAGAGGGGCCCAGAAGCATGCCTCAGGCTGAGTAGAGCTGGCCAGGGTGAGGGTCAGGTCCCGGGCCCCACCTCAGTGGAGCCATCTTCCCTCTGGAAGCTTTCCAGAGTCTTGAGGGCTGGATGGGGTGGTTGAGTGGACAGCAAACCAAGGCTGGGGTCCCCCTGGAGCAGAAAGGGATTAGGGCCTAATCTCTAAGAAATGCTTGGGGGCTGGGCCAGCCCAGGCCTAGTGGGGAATGTGGGGGAGCACGGGGACAGATGTTCTGATGATTCTTCCAGGGTAGACCATCCTAACAACCTCAGCCAGCTGGGCTCCCAGCCTTCCAAGCACCTGTGGCTGAGTCCCTGGCCTGGTCCCAGTTGGTGGGGCTTGGCCATACCCCCTACCCTAAGCCAGCAAGTCTATCAGAGCCATGAGCCCCTTTAGGGGCCATATTCACGATTTTACAGATGGAGAAACTGAGGCCCAGAGAGGGGATAGTCCTCAGGTCCAGAGAGAAAGCCTACAGTCAGCCTTGCTGTACAGATTCCCTCCCCCGAGCCTGCCCCAGCCTCTGAAACCCTTTAATCTCTGCCCATAGGAGGGACGGAGCTCTGGACAGTCTGGTGTAGGTGAGGACAGAACTGAATGAATTCCAGCATCTTGCCTCAGGGGCCTGGGTACTGCTTGCTCACCCTGAGCCCCAATTCCCCACAGGGCCTTTGTGAGCATCACCGTGCTGTACTTCTCGCTTGTCCTTCTGCCCTGGTGAACTCCTATGCACCCTCAAAACCCACTGGGGTTTGAACCATGAGCTCCAAATGGCATACACACTCCCAGCCCCATCCTCAGCTGCTAATTGCCTCTCGCAGCATGAATCCTGTGCCTCATGCCCCACTGGGAGCCCAACAGTCTCCCTTTTTGGCAGTCCCATGCCTGGCCCTGCCCCTGCCCCTGCCCCCTCACCTCACTGGACACGCCACCCTTACTGTGAGGCCTGGACTCATGCTGTGAGGACAGACACACTATGTCACTGTGCCTCAGCTTCCCTAACTCTGAAATGGAGATGGTGAGTGTCTAGTGGGTGATGAGCCCTGGGTATCCTGACCGAATGCTCAGAGGAAGATGAGGGTGGGCTGCCCGGAGGAAGGGCCGTTGTTGGAAGTGTATATCACTTCTGAGAGGTACATATGCCATCTAGCTCCCTTGCCCAGGCAGCTGCTCAGGGCCCTCTATCCAGGTCCCTGATGTCTGAAGGCACACTATGGCCCTGCAAGGCCTGGGGAAATGTACCCACTAGGGGCCGAAGCTAGCAGAGCAGCCCCTCCCAGGAAGCCAGGCTGCCCAGAAGCCACTGGCTCTGTCAGTCTCGGCCAGCACCCACCACTGCCACCATCTCCCCCATTAGAGTTCTGGCTGCACCACTCAACATTGCTGCATGCCAGCACTTCTTTCCATTCCTTTGGCCTCAGTTTCCCCACATTGATCCAGGAGAAGGGCAGGTGGGCAGAATTTGATTGGAAAGAGGAGAGGGCATCCAGGCATTTTGAGCAGCTGGGGTTAGAAAAAGAGGTGATCCATGGGGCATGGGAGGGCCAGGAGGCAGGAGAAAGGAGGAAGACCCTAGCAGTCCCCTCTAGAGGTATAGAGACACCCAGGGCCCCACACGCAGGAAGCAGAGGAACCTAGGTTTAAACCAAAGGTAGATAGATGCTATGTGGGTGGGAGATGCCTCCCCTAAGAGCTCCACAGTCTGGGGCCTTAAGCCACTGCCCACCGTCCCCACTGTCCCCACACACAGAATGCATTACTCAGGCCTCTCCAAGGAAGGCTGATGGGGCCAGAAACCAAAGCCAGGTGGTTACTGGGAACCTGCTCCTGACCCTCTGATGGCAAAAACCTCATTGAGGCTGCACAGTAGGTCCCCTCCCTAGCCTGCAACTGGGACAGTAGGTGACGGCAGATAGGTTCAAGACCAGACCTCCTCCAGAAGCCCATGTGGGTGACACCCATGGCTCAGAGTGGAGCTCACCCACTTGTCTGCAGGTGAAGGCAGGTATGGACAGGAAGGTGACAGCAAGGTGGGTCCAAGGATGGCCTCACACTCAGTCCTGATCCCTTTCCTCAGCCACACCTCTGCCAGGGCCGGGCCCCTTACTCCGCTCCCACCCCTCACCCCCATCCATTCTCAGGCCCCTAACCCTGCTTGGGCATCCCGGCTCCAAACCAGAAAAACTAGATGAAGAACAAACAAGCCCACACTGCAGCCTCTACCATGTCCAGTGCAAGTAAGGCCATGGAAGTGAGACCTGCCTTCTAGGGACCTGAGGGTCAGGCCGGGAGGGGTAGTGGGACAGGGGGTGTAGATAATACTCCACACTCTCCAGCCAGCACCCAGCCTCCCCAGTCTGCTCCCTCCCACATCACCACCCAACTCCTACCACACCAGGCACCCCCCTGTGCTGGCCCTGCACTCTCTCCCATCTCCCCAGGAGAGGCTTTCTTTTTTTCTTAAAAAAAAATTTTTTTTAACGTTTATTTATTTTTGAGAGAGAGAGAGAGCATGCAGGGGAGGGGCAGAGAGAGAGAGGGAGACACAGATTCAGAAGCAGGCTCCAGGCTTTGAGCTGTCAGCCCAGAGCCCAAGGCAGGGCTTGAACACATGAACCCACGAGATCATGACCTGAGCTGAAGTCAGATGCTCAACCTACTAAGTGACCCAGGCACCCCCCCGGGAGAGGCTTTCTAGTCAACAACCTGCAAAGCAAGAACTACAAAGCTCACTGTCCTGGATGTGGCGGGCTGCTTGTGGGGAGTGAAACTCTCATCACTGGGGCATGTGAGTAGGGCATGAAGACTACAGTCCAGGGGGGGCTCTGGTGGGGAAGCACAGGATGGACCATATGGCCAGTTTCCCCAGGTCCTTTTCAGACAAGAGTCCCTGGACCCAAGACTCCCTCCTAGAGCCCCAGGCTCCAGGATTCTGACCTCTGCAATGGTGGTGTGCCATGTGGTGAGCACAGTGCCAGGCACATTGTAGGTGCTGGATAAATACTCATTTGGTCAATCAACAAATACCCCCAGTGAGGTCCAGGGGCACCTGGGTGTCTTGAACTCATCAGCCTCCACTCTTGCCTCAATCTGCCCTGCCCTTCCATGCCACTTCTGAGGCTCAGGCCAGACCACTGGAGCCCTTCAGTGCCTCGGACAGGCCTCACCACCCCAGCATCTACTGCTCCTGCCCCACTTCCCTTGCCCATGACTTTAGTCACACAGGGGAAAAACTGTTGATTTGTATTCAAGTAACTGGGATGTCCACATTGGAAAACTAGCAAGCATCTATCTCTCAGGCTGCTTGGCATTTTTCAGTATATTTGCAGATTCTTAACTGGACAGTCTCCTCTCAACAGGAAAGAGTGGGAGAGAAGGCTTTGCTTTAAAGGAAATAGTAAAGCATGCTGGCTGGTGAGAGCCATGTCCAAGGGCAGCTGACGGGTGTCCAGGACTTGCCCAGCAGAGGGGGATGCAGCACTGGGATCAGGAGAGAGGCCAGGGCTGGACCTAGCCTGGAGCCCAGGATGCTGCCTGAGGGGGCTGAGAGGGCAGCTGAGCCCTACCTGCCTTCTTTGGGGCCCTGACCCCAGTGATGTGGGGCTCAAGGGGCCTCACCCGACTCTCAGGTCAGGAACAGCTTGATGCCAGGACAGGAGGTAAGGTCCTGAGGGCGATTCTGGAGGACCTGGGGTTAAGCTCCATCAGCCAGGCTAGCGGTCAGCTCAGAACAGCCTGGATAGAGGGTCTGGGGATAGCACAAGGATGAGCATACAGGGCAGGAACAGGCTAAGTGTGGAGGGGACAGAAGAACCCTGCAAGGGTGAGGGACAGAGGGATGTTGGACAGTGCCAGACAGCATTCAGAGCATCCACTCAGTGACCCCACGTGGCCAGATGGATGTTTAGTCACCATGTGGGGCTGCAGGCTGGGGACTCAGGGGCTGTGAGGGTCAGAGTGGCAGGATGAGACTGTGCTAAGGGCTCAGCCACATGGACAGTGCCAGGCAGGCCTGACCCTTCTGGGGGCCTGGCAGCAGTCTCAGAAATGGGGTGAGGGTGAGGGCAGGGTCCAGGGTTAACCTGAACAGGGCGGGCCGGGCACCCAGCTGTCCTGTGAGGACATGCTGCCCCACCCTTGGGCCTTGCCACCGGACATTCACATGACCCACATCTGGCTGCCTGCCCGGCCAGCACCCCTGCCAATCACGCTGACCTTCCTCCCACTGGCACCTGCTGGGGGCTGACAGAGGTCTCTATTCCCGGCCAGGCGCCTGCTCTGGTTATATTTAGGACATGGTTGGTTGGGGGGTGTTGGGCCACTGACCCCCTCCCGGGGCCTAGAGCAGGGGCAGCTGGGGCTGGGCCATCTGCCCAGGCCTAGCCTGATGGCTTGGATTGAGCTCTGAGGCACAGGTTGCTGCCTGTGGGGCCTCTCCCTCAGCTCCTGGCCCTCTGTTCATAGCTGCATGCAGGCTGGGAGACATGGGTTCTGGCCATGGCTCATATGGGAAACCGAGGTTAGGCAGAGGGGTCTGAGCTTCTGGCCATAGCAGAATAAGGCTGGCTACTAGAAACTCCAGGAACCCAGCCCAAGGTGGAGGCCCAGGAGCTCCAGGTGGGGGTTGTGGGAGGCCCAGCTGGCCTTTTAGTTCCTGAGACTCAGACATCCATGAGGTCATTCCCTCCTGGGACCTCCCAGGGCCCTGCCTGAGGGGACGCTGAGCCCCAGGCCCTTCCTGCCTGCCCGGACTTGAGCCCTCTTCCCTGCTGCTGCCTGGGCAGGATGTTCCCAGGGAGGAAATGGCCTCTCAGAGGCCACCCCATCCCTGCTGGAGTCCAGAGCCACTTCCTGCTCTGTGTGGGCCTTGGTCCTGCCCTGATTCTGCCAGCTCAGGCCAGACCCAGACTTCCTGCCCCCAGCAGCATGGAGGGGCTGGGACATCTCAGCCTGACCAGCCTGGCAGGCACAGTCCAAACTCACCAGACCTGAGGGCCTGAGAGCCTCCACCTGGGCCCTAGATCCCTTCCTGTAGACCCTCCTTAAGACACTCCAGCTCTGACATCACCAACTGCTCCCACAGTCCATATCAGTGGGTGACCATGACCTCAGCCATCCCCAGCCCAGCTCTAGAAGCTGATGGCTGAACCAGGGCATTCCCCTGGCCATGACAGAGGTGCACCCATCTGACATTCGCAGGGTTGAACCAGTGGGCTAGCCTGCATCCAAAGGGTCCTATGGCAGATGTTATCACCCTGCTCCATGGGCAGCCTCATCTCCGGGAGAGGTCCCTCCTTGGCCCAGCCCTCACGTTCTAGCCAGGCCCCTTACCCACCAGGTCTTCACACCCCATTCAGCGGGGCTTCCTGTCCCTGCTGACCCTAGATCAGGGCAAGTCTCCTGGCCACGCCTCTGCCCTCTGCCCCGGAAACACGTAGCTGGGGGCTGTGGAGCTGCAGGACTGGGTTGGAGGAGCTGAGGGCAGGGCTGGGGGCTCTGGAGGGAAGTGGGCGGCCCCAGCCCAGCCTGCTCTGAGGTTCAGGAAGTGGGGGTCTCAGAAGCTTCCTCTTAGCTAGACATGATCCCAGTAGGGCCGGGCAGTTGCGGGGCGGGGGTCAGAGGCCTGGCCACAGCTGCCCCTTCCTCTCCAGCCTGTCACCAGCTGGGTGGCCTGTGCTGCTATAGGCCTCAGGCTGGGTAGCTGGGCATTCCTCGGGCCCTGCAGGTGGCCAGCAGTTAGGGCCAGAAGGTCTCTGAGCCTGCCAGGGCTGCAGGCTTGTCAGCCGTGGCCTCTGTGGGGCCCATGAACACCATCAGCACATCCGACCCTGCCTGGTGGGAGTCGCCATCAGCTGGGTGCAGCAGGGCTCAAGAGTGCCCAGTGGGGCCCACCCCAGCCCAGGCCTATGTTCCCTCCAGGCAGAATTCCCCCAAGCCTTGGTTCACCCATCTGTACAAGGTGGTAATCCCTGCCCCAACAGATAGAGGGGCTGCCAATGGGGGTTGGGGCAGGGATAACTGGGGCAGAGACCCCAGGGCCTTCTGGGTCAGTGCAGTGGATCCAGACCCTGTCAGACCTCTGAGACCTGGAATCCCACTGCCCAGCCTTTGTTCATGCCTCAGCCGCTCCTGGTGTGCCTGCCTGACCCTGCCCCGAGCTCAGGGACCCAGCCTCAACTAGGCACCACCCCCTGCACAGCCTGTTCAGGCTTTGCTGGGGGACTTAGGCTGTGGAGGCCCTGTGAGCCCAACTGAGCAGGCACATAAAGGTGCTGATAAAGGTTTCAAAGGACCCTGGCCTGGCCAGGTCTAGAGTACAGGCTGAGGAAGGGTTGCTTGCCCTCTGAGAGACAGGTGGGAGCCTCCTAGGGGCTATGGAGGACCCTACCATCAGGTATGTTGGCTCGCCCCCTACCCATGATGGGTACCTAGACTATGATACCCGCTACATTCATGGAGAGACTGAGGCTGGGAGAAATAGTATGCCTGGTCTCCATCCACTGGGGCTCTGGCCCAGGAATGTCTCAAGGTAGGGTAAGGCCAGCACCACGGCTCATGAGTGTGTGTCTGTGCCTGTGTCCAAGGCTTCACTGGGCCCCCGCCTCCGGCCCACACATGATGGGCGGTCGTCCATCAGCGAGGCCAGCCCCTCTGGCCATCCATCACCAGCCGGCGGCCACAGGAGGAACGGCCTGTTTGTTTTGCCAGCTCCGTGTCGCTCCCTGGGGCAGGGGCCGGAGGAAATGGCCATTTTCTGTCTGGGCGGGCGGGTGGACAGCAGAGGTGGACAGGGCACCAAGGGCGGGTGGATTGTGGCAGGACCCCTGGATGGGCAAGGACCCTCACAGATGCCAGAGGCCTTGCCTTGCTCTGTGCCTCAGTATCCCCTCTGGAACCAGGGTGTGTGACATTGGGATTTTCTGACTGTTCCCATAGCAGCTGTCTCCAGCCAGGTCACTCACCCCTGCCCCTTGCCATTGGGTGGGGTGGGCTCAGGTGTCAGCTGCCACCAGGTGGGGGGTCCCTTTGTCAGAAATCCAAGATGCTTGATGCTGGCTGTCATATGGTGACGAGCTGCTCTGAGACTAGGTCCAGACCACAGACTAACTGGTGGGGTGGGGTGAGGGTACTGCCAGGAGGTCTGGAAGGGCCTGGGCACCTCTTTGGAGATGTCCAGCCTCAAGATCAGAGCCAGGGACACTTGGGGTCACATTAAAAGAGACAGCATATGTAGAAGGAAGGAGGTGACATGTACCAAGAGAGCAATGACAAAACTCTAGGGCAGTGTCCTCAGCACCTACACCATGGCCACTGCTGTTTCGTGAAGTGTGTACATAACAAGTATAATTTACTGACACAATGCTAGGCACCCAACAATCACAGCCCCTGAGGCCCCCACGGGCTGAGTTGGGGTATGTCTTTCAGCCTCAGGCCTCTGCTCTTATCCATAGCATGGATACCCTGATCCATAGCATGGTTATCCTCACAGGCCCAGTCCTGAGCTAGAAAGGAGGGCAGGCTCCCATTGGGCCTGTGGACAAGGAAAGCGAGCTCCAAAGTCCTCAGCATGCAGGCCACAGGTCATCAGCCCTTGCTCCCAGAGCAGATGACATGCAGAGAACAGACTCAGTGGACTGAGTGTCCAAAGGGGCCTCATCCCAGAAAGCAAGGCCAGAAGCCCAAAGCTGGAGTCAGGAAAATGCCCTTTATTTTTTTTTTTATTTATTTTTATTTTATTTTTTTTTTATTTTTGGGACAGAGAGAGACAGAGCATGAACGAGGGAGGGGGAGAACAGACTCAGTGGACTGAGTGTCCAAAGGGGCCTCATCCCAGAAAGCAAGGCCAGAAGCCCAAAGCTGGAGTCAGGAAAATGCCCTTTATTTTTTTATTTATTTATTTATTTTTATTTTTTTTTTATTTTTGGGACAGAGAGAGACAGAGCATGAACGAGGGAGGGGCAGAGAGAGAGGGAGACACAGAATCGGAAACAGGCTCCAGGCTCCGAGCCATCAGCCCAGAGCCTGACGCGGGGCTCGAACTCACACTGCGAGATCGTGACCTGGCTGAAGTCGGACGCTTAACCGACTGCGCCACCCAGGAGCCCCAGGAAAATGCCCTTTAGATTCAGGCTTAGTGTCTCCCTGCGGCCTGTGCCACCCCCACTGTCCCCCTCCCTTCCCTGTGGCCAAAGGAGGCCACCTCCTTTGCTTGCCTCCCAGGCACTCCAGACAATCTCATAGCTCTTCTTCATCTGGGAACAATAAAACTCCTTCCAGAACTTTCTTCCCTGAGACTTGGGCTGCTTCCTTTGCCCAGGGACAGCCCTGCAGACATCTATAGGGTATTGCCAAATTCCATCTTCTCACACTGAAAGGTACTGTGCCCTGCAGTAGACCTATGGCTGGTCTTAGTAGATGTTAGGAAAGAATCTGCTAAAATTCCCTCTAAATTGATGAATAGTCATCTTGTTGGAGACTCGGGGGAGGAGCTTGCTGGAAAAGTGACACCTGAGACACTGTGAGGGAACTTTCTGGGTGCTACATTGAAAGGACTCTGGGGAGAGAAAAGCTCAGAGACCAGTCCCACTTTCCCCCACCAGTGTGGGCTGACTCCCCAGGTGTCAGCCCTGGTCCAGCTCACAAGGGATGGCTTAGCCCCACGCATGTGCCACCTAATTGCAGACATCTGAGGTCACCTATCAAAACGGCTTGGGCCTGCCTTGATGCTCACTGCTGCTATGCACACATGGGCCAGACTGGTCTCCTGATTCCCTTCCTGGCCCCCCAATTCCAGCCTGGAAGGGAACAGTGACACCACCAACAAATGACTTGGAGTGCAATTCAGAGAGGTACCTGCCACAGAATCGGAAGAGAGCCAGGCCTGGGAAGCCCTAGGAGCTCCTACTTCACATTGCCTCTGTCAGAGGGCCATCTTGGTTTCTCCAGTGGGCACCTCAGACACTCATATCTGCCCCAAGGCCTGGCCATTCCCAGAGAGGCCTGAGACAGCCTAGGGCTGCCCATACCCTGCCCAGCACCGGGCTGCCTGTGCGCATTAGGTCCTAGCAAACACGCTGGAAGGAGGGGCTGGGTTGGCTTGGGACACTGGTAAAAGCTCACATCTGTCTGTCTGTCCACCCAGCACAGCTGGTGCCAAGCACCCACTTAGCGGGATGGGGTAGCCGGTGCTTCCACGTGGTCCACGTCACCTCCTGTCTCCACTGCCTAGTGGCCCAATTTCCCCATCTCTGGGAGGCTCCTTGGTGGATAAAAGAAAAAACCCACCCAGGCCCTCCCTGCTATCCTTTTGGTCTCTGTGGAGGGCTGGCCTGGGGAAACTGAGGGTGCAGGCCTGACCAGAGGCCCCTACTTCCTCCTCCCTGCCCCCAACTGGCATAACCTCAGGGCCATTGACAGCTTAGTGGGTTAGTGGGGATCCAACTTGGGGGGCTTCAGTTGAGGCGAAAGTGACCCAGCCCCTGCTCCACCCTGTCACCGGAGGCTGCAGAGACAGCAAGAAAGGCCACTCTCTACACACATTCATAGACACAGGCCAGACCCCCTGGGCCATGAAGGCAGAAGAGGCCAGGGGGGAGGGGTGGGTAGAAGAACCGGCTCCAAGTCTCAGCCCAGGGACCCAGCACTGACTCAGGGAGCAGGCCTGGCAGGCAGGGGCTCCCAGTCTGGGGGGCCTCAGGGCTGTCAGGCTGTCCCCTCCCCGCAGCTGTCTCAGGCTCCCACCTCCCCCGCCCACCCCCAGGACTCCTATTTCACTGAGGAGATTAAGACCACCTGGCGAGAGCCCCCTCGGCCCCTCCCCTTGTCCCAGCCCTCCCTCCTAGCCCCTTCTGCCCCTTGAGGTGCCTTCCAACCCTCGGCCGCCTCTCCACCCCCGCGTTCCCACAGGGCTACCATGGCCCTGACTCTGCTCCTCGACATCACCACCCGCTCTGCCCGCTGCCTAGGTCACACCCCACTACATTGATCCTCTGAGTCCTCAACTCCTCCAGTCCTCACTAGCCCTGCTCCAACAGCTCTGCCTGCCGTACCTCAGCAGGACACTGTCACCAGCTGCTGTCCCACAGCAGATTGTTGTTCACATCCAACCATGCCCCACCAGGCCAGGTGTCCTTTCTGCTTGGCGCAGGCTGCACCCTCCTGCCATGCTTGCGGGGTCTCGGGATGGGGGGGAGGTGGGGCAGCCCAGTGCTTCAGGTCAGCTCTGAGCCTGGCACGTCCATGCTGGTCCAACAGCCGGCGACCTAGGGGGCTCAGCTGTGGGCCCCGTCCAGCCTGCCGGGGGCGGCTGGCCGGGCTTGACGCTGGCTCAGACAGACAGGAGGAATCTGAGCTCTGAAAACCGCAACTCTGAGCTCGCCTGTTTGTTTGCTTTTGAGAAATTCCAACCTGGTTCAGCAGAGTCTTGGAGGAGGGAAGGGATTTGTCTGGCTGGGGTGGGGCGGAGCCATGCTCATGAACACGGGGAAACTGAGGTTGAGTCTAGGTACCTGAGCCAGGTGTGGAAGCTGGGTAGAATGTTTGCAACTGGGCTTCTTGGGAACACAGCCAGGACCACTCCCCAATGGGCCACTGATTCCCAGGCCAGGCCTGGCAGCCCCACAGAATCACAAAGGCGACAGCTGCCCTACCCAGTCCTGGGTGACCGGTTGAGATTGAGGGATGGCCCAAGGAGGCTAGGGCAGCTGCAATGATGATATCAGCTGAGCAACTACGTGAAAGAGCTGACATGGCTGCCCTTGTCCACCCTGTGGGGCCTTGAGAATTCTCCCCATTTCTCAGACAAAAACACTGAAGCTTGCCGAGGCCAAGGTGTGTCCCAGACACAGAACACTGCAGAGTGAGGGTCACACCTGGCCCCAGCTCATGAAGACTGAGTCATCCCTGGTTCTGCCTTGCTCTGTGTCAAGGCAGAAGGGCCTCTCTGAAGAGCCGAGAGGACAGTGAGCCCTGCCTAAAGGAGTCAATTCTCCAAAATGTTATCCCTGCCTTGTTCCCAGCAGCTTCTCCCCAGCACACACAGCCTTCTGCAGAAAGGCAGGAGACCAGACAGGGCTGGAAGATCCACTGGGGAGGGGCATGCACCAAGGAAATCTGGCTACTCCCCAGGTCTCTCCAGGCCCTTAGTCTCCCATCTGCCTGTTGGGTGCTAGCCCTCGGCAGAGGGGCCCCAACTCTAGAGCCTTGCCCATAGGCCACTGTGCCTTCACACTAATTCTGCTGTGACAGCAGCATCCCTGCCACTGCCCGATGCTGGACAGTCCACCTGCCTCCTACCTTCAGCCCCAGGTTGGTGGGTAGAAAAAACCAAGGTGGGCCTGCTGAGGGCAATGGGTGCTGAGGCTCTGGCTGCCTCAGGCTTATGTCATCCTGGGTTAATGGGGACAATCCAGCAGCCCTGGGGGCTCAGCCAGGGAGCAGAGTGGATGAAGAGGGGCACAGGTGCAGAGCTAATTCTCCACTGCACTTGGATCAGATTTTGACACAGAGCTTCTCCAAATGGTCCCACTTTGCTGTCACCGTGAATACATGGACAACTTAAATTTAATTGCTAACTTAAGCATTTAACAAAAATTCCAAGTTGGATATATTCCATTATTTTAAATGTTCTAAGTATCCGTAAGGGGAGACGTAACATATCCAAAGACCATAAGGGAGCATATCCTCATTTTCACCTATTAACAATGGCACTGGTGTAACTGGTTTAGTGGTCATTCTTCATTGCTTCTGGCCCTGTCCCCAGTTTCTTACTTTTCACAGCCTCCCACGGCTCATTTTAGCCACCAAGACTGATTCAGGGCTGGGGCCTGAGCATGCAGACTGACCTCCCAGGTGATTCCATCCAGAAGGATCCCTGTTGGGTGACCCTGTTGAGAGACTCTTCCTGTACCCAACATCCAGGACATCATCCTGGCCGTTAGACCTCCCCGCCCCGGAGTATCATCTTGGCGTGTCACCTGAAGGAAATTTCCCAACATGAGTGGACCACAACATTGTATTCTTCCTTCATCATGTGGTGCCTGCAGCTCCCCACGGACCTCATCCAAGTCAATTAAATCTAAAGTCCACCTGAATTAGTGAAATGAGTATCAAGGACACCGAAGACTTGCCACAGTGGCCACTCTGAAGGATACACTTGCACATCCATGCGTGACTGGGTATGTGTTCTGCAAGTGCTGGTATGTGCACTCTAGCCTGTATTGGTGTCTGTGTATATGAACAGTGCATGCATGTGTGTGTCCTGGCTCACATCGTGTGTAAGCAGTATGTGTGCCCATTCTCATAGGTGTGTTTGTTTGTGTCCAGTGTATGCACATGTACATGTAGGTCCATGCTTGTGTGTGTAATGTGCGTGTGTGTACATCTGTGGGTGTGTTCATATATGTGTGTGGTGTGTGCATACATGTACCTTCATGCTCACAAGTGTGTGTGTGTGTGTGTGTGTGTGTGTGTGTGTGCATGTGTGGTGGAGTCAATGCCATGTGAGTACATGACATGGGGATGCTGGTACCCCACCTGGGTCCCCTGCTGGCCAGAGGAACCTGAGAGGAGCTGTCCATCTTCTGGCCACTCTCCTTCAGCCAATACACCCCAGGAGCCTTTAGGACCTGTCCTTTTCCCTGGATAGTGTAGGTCCTCCTGCCCTGGCCAAAGAGGGCAAGGAAGGGGTGCCGGTGGGGCTGGTTTTCTCAGTCCTGTCAGTCTAAATCTAGATCACCTGTGTTTCCGAGTTCTGCCTCTGCCTGACAGCACCTGGGGTAGAGGGGCTAGTGTGACCAGTAGATGGACAGAGAGATGGACAGCCAGCTCACCATGTGGCTGGGTCCTCCCGCCAAGTGGGCAGCTAAATCAACAGGCCCAGAAATCGGAGAGGGGCCTAGGGTCCGGCTCTGCATCTGTCTGTTTGTTTGTTTGTTCTGGAGTTGTGGGAACTTCCAGTCTGCAGGAGGCCCTGGTGCCCAGTGGGGGGCAGGGGGTGCTGTCACCCAGGCCTAGCTGACAGCCCCATCCGGCCTGGCTATCCCTCTCACCAGGTCCCCACTCGTTCCCTCCTGGAAGACAGCACCCACAGTGAGGGGGTAAAGCTACGCCCTGGGCAGATGGAGGCTGCAACCCAGCTGTGCACGGCCGTACAGGCCCTGGCCCACCCCCTCCCAGCTCTGAGGTGCCTGGTGTCACAGGGGTGTGTGTCTCTCTGTTCTACCTTTTCTTCCCACTGCTGCTATCCCCTGTGGCATCTACCCATTAAATCTCAGTTCCCCTATTTGCTCATCCTGCAGTCCCCAGTCCCCAGGGTCCAGGCACCAGCACTCCAGAGATGGAGCAAGCCCTCCTCTGGGACCATGAGGCAGGTGGTACTGGGGCCCAAACTGAGTCCTAGGGGATGTCACAGGAGGTGTGAGAGGGCCAGCCTCTACCCTGGCCATGCCTCACCTCACCCCCCAGCCCATGTCCTCTCTAAGCCACCAGAGTGCACACACCAGGCTGTTTCTAACTCCTGGACCTTTGCCAAGAACTCCATCGGATCTGCCTGGCTAGACTCTCTTGGGCATCTCCTCCGAGCCCTTAGTCCCCCTCATATGAACCCCACGGTGAGCCTGGGGCCCATAGGCAGGACTTCTGCCTGCTGCCTGCCACACCCAACAGAACTCAGGGCTGGGCACAGACACACATCCCTGCCCACCAGAGGTTAGGGCAAGAGCCCAGCACCAAGGAGGAAGCCTAGTGATGGGCTCATGGAGACTTCTGCTTCTGGTGGAGGAGCATGAGGAAGGAAGGGCCAGGGAGCAGTTAGAGGCCAACGGAGCCACTGCTCTTCTGGGTACATTGAGTCCTCAAGCTGGAGAGAGGGACTTGCCTCCTCCAACTTTGTGGGATGGTGTCACAGGAGACCAGATGTGTGTACTGCAGGGCCAGGGCAGGAAACTCCTCTTGCCCCTGCTCTGGCCCCAGCCCGAGGCCACACCATAAGCCCCTGAAGACCACCCCCCAGTCCCAGCCCACCACCTGGAGGGTCTGTAAACCCAAGGTATGTGGTCAGATGGTGCTCAGGCAAGCAGTGCCCCACGTGGGGCGCCTGCTGATTGAAACCCGGCTTTGATACAGACCCTGGGGTGGACTGAGCCTGATCCTCCACTGCAGGGAGCTGGAGGTTCTTCTCCCTGTTCCGTGTCTGGGCAACAGGGTAAGGAGGCCACTGCACAGCCACTCTGCCGACAATGTGAGCATGGCAGTGCCACCCATCATCCTCCAGAGCTTGGGGTCCCTGCTCGTCCACACCGGTGCCTCCCTGAAATCCACGTTTGCGGCATCGGGGGCAAAGCACCTTCACTGGATGGAGGAATGATGGAGCGCCCCCGAGGGGCCAAGGTTCTTCTCGTGAGGGTCCTGTGGTGGGCTGGAGCGAGACGCGGGGACAGAGCTGGAAAAGGAGGACAGAGCCGCCCAGCGTGCTGCCTCTCTCCCGGCTCCAGCGAAGGTTGCCTCCCTCCCGCCCCTGCTGCCACCCGGTGGAGACGGGTCGTCCTGGGGTGGAGCCGCTGACTGTGGCAGAAAGGCCGGGTGCAGGGTGCTCCTGATGCAGGACTTTTCTTTGAGACGTCTGAGGCCAAGTCTAAGCATACGCTCGCTCGAGGTAGTTCCCGCCTGATCAATTCTGAAACGAATTAATGGGATCAAGTAAAGCTGGGCTGTTCTCAGTCTGAGCCCTGGGAGGCACAGCCTGGTTCTGCCCGGATCCAAACTCCGGTTCCTGGAGGAGGGTGTCTCCAGTGCGCCACGCACTCGTGTCCTGTGGGCACCTGCACGGATCCATCAGTGTGTGCATTTGCCCCAGATGGCGGGAGACTGCGCTGGGGGAGGGGGTGGTGTGCCCCTTGTCTTTGGGAGCACTGGAGTGCAAGGATCTATGCGCTTTGCCTCTACCAGAGATGCACAAGGGTGCACAGGTCCTTCCAGGGTTGTGAGTGGAGAAGTTCTGAGTGAATTATGAGCAGCGGTAGCATGGTCGCAGTGCTATAGATGTGCCTTTACAATGCACAGAAGATGAGAAGTGGGGTCCTGCCAAAAGAGGGTGAGTGTGCCTGTGGTGACAGCTCCCCCGGGGGAGCCACGTGCACTCCCGGGAGGAGCCAGGCAGGCAGCCGTCTAGACAATACACTCCAGGGGCCACCTCCAGCACACTGGGGAGAAAACCTCCAAAACAGGACTTGCTTCAGGCAAAACTCCAAAGATGCTGGGTGGGGAGGGGGGTGGTAGCTGAGCATCCTAGGGTAGTGCTGGGGGGCACAGCCAAGCACCCATGTGGGACCCCATGCCTGGCCCAGGGGGAAGCAAAGTCTACGGCTGTGCTGGTGCGGAGGGGTGCCTCGGTATCGCCCTCCTCCAGCCCATCCAACATCCTGCCCTCCGCAGGACTTCAGGTGTCCACCCCATACCCAACTGCAGCCTGTCAACACCCAGCCTCGGTTATAGGGCCTGTCAGATGGTCTCATAGTCACCCTGACTTTGCAGCCAGCCACAAAATGCAGCCCTTGTCTTCTCTGTGTCCCAGGCAGAGGGGGCAGCCTGCGGCCTGAGAAGGCAGACCCGGGCGGCTCTCGACCCCAGCCGTTCTGCCCTCCTGGCCAGCCAGGACTCCTACCTCGCGGTAATGGAGGCGCGGCCGGCAGGGGGAGCGAGGCGGAAGGGAGCCGCGGCCGGGCCAGGTGAGGGAGGAAGGCTTCCCGCGGGCGGCGGCGCGGCGTGCGCGATGGGCTGTGCGGGACGCCGGCCGGCGGGTGGGTGCGCTCCCTCCGGGCTGTGGGCGAGTCCGGGGCTGGGGCGGCGACGGCGGCGGCCAGGGCGAGGGCGCGGGCGGGTTGCGGGGCGGCGGAGCGAAGAGCGAGAGGGCGGTGCGGTGCCCCAGGAAGAACGGAGGGAGGTTCCGAGAAGCGCAGCCCGGGTGGGCGGTGGACGCAGAGACTCTGCCCTGGGTTGGAGGCTCCGGCGGCCTCGCGCTTCGAGCGCTTCGGGCCCCTTCAGTCGAGGGCTCCAGGAGGGCCCCGGCGTTGAGCAGCGGGGTCCCCGGCTCTGCAGTTTCTCGGGTGAGTATCGCCAACGGGTGGAGAGGGGTCGACCCCGCGAAGACAGAGCAGGCCTAAGTGAGGCTCCCTCACCTCTTCCCAGAGCCCTTTTCCCCAACCAGGGTTTGCCCACCCCAGAGTCCCCAACTCTGGCACTTTTGCCCACCCAGCCAGACCCAGCAGCTCTCAGTTCCAGCAGGAAGGGGTTAATAAGGGGCTGGGAGGATCAGGCACTGGCAGACACCGAGGGCCAAGGGCCTCAGGACAGTGCCCGGGAGGCCCATCCAGGAAGCCCCAGATTTTTTCCCTTTCATTTCTCCCTTCTTAATATTGGTGTCACCCTCGGACTCCACATCTGGCTGCTGCCCTCAGGTGTGTGCCCAGATATGCGCAGAAGCCTCCCCAGGTGCACAGGACACAACCACCAGCATCACCACATGCTGGGGCAGCATGCATCCCAGATAGTGCACAACAGCAGGCAGGAACCCCACCCAGACTCCCCACATGGGCCCCACATGCAGCCTGTAGGGCCCAGGGCCTCTCTGGATGCAGACTGCCAGCATGAGGTGCCCCTGGTGACACTGTCCTTCATGCCTTTCTGGGTATGGACTGCCAGCAGTGGGCACGCCTCCTGCAACACTGCCATGACCTGCCCTTACCAACGTCCCTTCCTAGCTGGGCTCTCCTATCAGAAGCAGCTTCTCCTGGGGTCCTGGAGGCAGGGGGCTGCCCTGCTCAGGGGAGAGGGAGAGGGACCTTAAACCCAGCTGGTTCCACATTTCACTCCTCCTTGGAACCTGCCCCTGGGTCCCCCAGGTTGGTGTCACTGTCACAGCCCCAAACAGCTGGTCATTCAGGGCTGAGGGCATGCTCTGGCAATAACTTCCCTTTCTCTCCACACTCCACAACTACAGCCTCAGCTGGAGGCGCAAGTAGGGGGGCTCACTGTACATGAAATCACGCATACCACACCCCAGTCATATACCCGCATGCTCACCTGCTGCACACACTGCCTCCCAATCTTTCTTGGACCTCAGGCCCAGGAGCCAGTCCCTTCCTAATGGAGCTTACTCCCGGTAAGGCTCAGTTCCTGAGCCTTCCCCACTTTCCAGACAGCACCCTCTCCAGCCTGGGGTCTGAGTCCCTGGGACTGTAAAAACCCTGGGAGAGGCTGCCTGCCTCCTACCCTTATCCCAGGCAAGCGCAGGCGAAGGCCCACAATATGGTTGCAGGCGGAGAAGGCTTGGAAACAGAGGCCCTGAGAGCCAGAGCCTCGGCAAAGGGCCAGAGAGGCTCCTGGGAAGCTGGGAGATATGATGCTCTGCTAGGAAGACCCTGGGCAGAAAAGGCATGGATGCCCTGAACTGGTCAGAGAAGACCTCAGTGGCAGTAGGTGGGGGAAGGTACAAACCAAGTTAGGCCTTAGTGTCCCGGATCCCTGAGCCTAGAGACCTTGAGGCCTCAGGGTGGGTCTTGCCTCACTCTGCTGGGCCTGGATGGGCACCAAGGCAGCAGGGCCTAACCAGGTGGGCAGGCTGAATGCAGGGTAGGTGGCAGGGGCAGCATACAATACGACCCGGCGGCCTGAACTCCTCCGACGTGTCCTCGGCTCCCTGGGCCAGTCCAGGCCCCGCCCCCGGCCCTCCCTGCGCCCGGTCGGTGCGCGGGGAGGTCGGAGGAGCGGGCACTGCCCACCCTCCGGATGTATAAGCGTCCTGACCAGAGGCGGGCGGTGCGCGCGGGTGCGCGTGACGCTCGGGCTCCCGGGCTGCGCGGCCTGGGCGGCGTGCCTCTGCTTGGGGTCCCCAGGCACGACAGTGAGCCGACTGAAGGGGGTTCGGGGGCATTTGCTGGGCTGCGTCCTGTTCCGCCGCGCCGAGGAACAGACGACGCCACAGCTCTGGTGTTGTCCGCCTGTGGCCAGTGCCGGAGCCCGAACTGCCCTCTCCTCACCCAGGTGCAGGGGCAGCCAGGGAGGAGGAGGCGGGAGGGGCCGAGGGCAGGGGCAAGGCCAAGCCAGGCGGCCCCACGGTGACCCATCGGTGCCTCACCGACACAGGTTGAGGCTGGGCGCTCCCAGCGTAGCTGCCTCCGTTCGGGGGCTGTAGAAGCCGACGGTGGCTTCAGTGGCTTCGCTGAACAGAGGGAACCTCCGCCTCGGTGGGAACAGCGGGATGTTCGAAGAGCGCTGGTCACGGAGGTCCCTGGGAGCAGAGGCCAGGGGCAGGGAGCTTGAAAAGCAGAAGGGCCCCACACTCCCAGGGCGCTCCACCCATCTGGGCCCCTCGGCTGCCACCGGCCCGGAGTGGGGGGCCGTGACGCCATAATCCCTAGGGCCCAGGGCTGGAGGCTGAGTGGCACCGCAGGCCCCCGCCCCCGGGTCCCGTGGGCTGGGCCGGCCTCGGTGCGGCTGGGTGCACGCAGTCGGAGGCGGCGCCGGCCAGGCCGCCGGGCGCCTATGGACGCGCGGAGCCCGCTGTCTCCCCGGGCCAGCGCGTTCAGCATCGCCTCTCTGGTTGCAGCAGAGGCCGTAGAGCGCACAGCTCGCCTGGGTCCCCGGTCCTCCGACCAGGCGAAGCTTCGCCGGCTGCTGGGATCCCCGGCCGGGATGCACTTCAGCACGGTCACCAGGGATATGGAAGGTGAGCCTCCCCGCTGTGTCCGCCGGCAAGACCCCCTGCCACAGCTGCTTTGGGGTCCTAGCAAAGAGTTTTGGCAGGGCCCTGGCAGAGTGGGTAGAGGGAGCTCTGGCGGGGTGGGCTCCAGGCTTCCAGTGACTCTGGAGCAGAGAGGAAGGGCAGGCATCCTGCTCAAAGCCTGTGCACCTCCAGCCTGGGAACCCGGCTGCAGAGACCCACAAGGAGCTAGACACGGGCCCAGAATAGGACTAGTGGAAGCCAGGAAGGACAGGAGAGAGAAGGACCAGAGAAAGGGGGCAAAGGTGGCCGCAAGCTGGGAGAGGTGGGAGGGAAGTTGGCAGGAGAGGAGAGTGCCATGGAGTCTGGGAACCCAGGAAAATGAGAGACAAAGTGGTGAGGGCAGCCGGGAGGAAAAGTAATTGAGAAGGGAGAAAACACAAAAACCCGAAAGGAAGGTAGGAAAAGTGAGAAAGATGAAAAAGAAATAAAGAGACCGAGAACGAAAAAGAATAAAGTAAAGGGAAATTTAAGACGAAAAATAAAGGCATCAAAAAAGGGAAAAGCTATAGAAAACCTCCAGTTTTTATTTTGTTTTAAAAAAAGAGGAAAAAACCCTGAATAACAGGAAAAGACCTAGAAAAAGAAGAGGCAAAGGCAGACTGGGAAGAAAAACGAAGTGATGAAAAATGAAGTGGAAAGAAAGGAGAGGGACAAAACTGGAAAAAGAAAGGCAGAAAATAACACAGAAATAAAGAGAAACGAAAGAGATAGTGGAAGAAGGAAAGAGGCTTAGGAGGGAAAATTTCAAGGAGGAAGACAAAGGTAAAGAAATAACAAATTGGAAAAAGAGCCTGGAGAGAGAAAGGAGAAATGCAACGCGGGAGGGCGGCAGAGCGAGGGGCGGCGGGCGGCCCGGCGCTGTAGGGAGCCGGTCCGGGCGGTCGGGGGGCCCGGGCCGAGCGAGCCGCGGCGGGCGGGCTGGGGGCCGGGGAGGGGGGAAGGAGCGGGGGAGGGGCGAGGGACGGGGGAGGGGAGGGAGGCCATTGTCTCGGCGCTTGGGGGGGGGGCGCGGGGCGGGGCGGGGCGGGGCGCCTCCTCGGGGCCGGCCCGCGGTGTAGGGCGGCGCGGCCCGGGGCGCAGCGCAGCGCCCGCCACTCGGCCCGGGGCGCGGGGCAGCGCTCACCTCGGCGGCGGGGGCGGCGGCGGCGGCGGCCCGCGGGTCATGATCTCCGCCGTGTCCAGCCCGTGGCTCACGCAGCTCTCGCACTTCTGCGACGTTGCAGCCTTCACGGCCAGCAGCCTGAGCAGCCTGGGGGCCGCGGGGGGCTTCCCGGGCGCCGCGTCGCCGGGCGCCGACCCGTACGGCCCGCGCGAGCCCCCGCCGCCGCCGCGCTACGACCCGTGCGCCGCCGCCGCCGCCCCCGGCGCCCCGGGCCCGCCGCCGCACGCCTACCCGTTCGCGCCGGCCGCCGGGGCCGCCACCAGCGCCGCCGCCGAGCCCGAGGGCCCCGGGGCCAGCTGCGCGGCCGCCGCCAAGGCGCCGGTGAAGAAGAACGCGAAGGTGGCCAGCGTGAGCGTGCAGCTGGAGATGAAGGCGCTGTGGGACGAGTTCAATCAGCTGGGCACCGAGATGATCGTCACCAAGGCCGGCAGGTCAGGGTGCCCCCCTCCCTGCCCGCGACCCTCCCCACGTGGCGCGGGTCTCGGGCAGCGCGTCTCGGTCCGATCCACACGAGTGGAGTCGAGAAGCGGGGTGGGGGCGCGGCCCCGCCACCTGCGGGCCCCTCTAGGCGCGAGCCGGCTCTTCGCTCTCTGCGGTCCCGGCTCCGGCGACAGCCGCCTGGTGCGCCGAGCGGGGCCGGAGGGGACGGCGCGGGCAGCCTTGGAAGGCTGGTGGAGAGAAGCCCGGCAGACCGGCTTTCCCCTTCCGCAGCCCCAAGGCACCCGCGGCCGGAAGCCTGGGCTGGCTCGGAACACACGGGGCTAGGGGTTAGGCAGCCACCCCTGAGCGGCCTTGCCAGCCAGCCAGCTCCCAGTGGATCCCACCTCAAAGGAAATTCACGTCTTTAGTTACCCAGTTCACTCTATACGGGTTAGGTAAAGAGGGGTAGCTAGACAATTGTCTGGAAATTTTTTGGAGAAAGTTAAGACCCTTAAAAACAGTTGCTCTCTTCCGTGAAGGTTGCTACCCAGTTTTCTCCGGCCTAAATTTCGGGTGATTGTGGGGCCTGGCGTTGCTGCTGGGGCTGCTGCCTTCCAATTGGCCTGTATTTGTTTTAAGGGCCCAGAGAGAAGGGGAACAAGTTTTGCGATGCAACCGATTTGACCAGCAGACAAAGGAGGGTGCCGGGCTGTGTCTAATGTACACACGGAGACACCAGCTCTGCGTCCACACAGCCAAGGGGAACTCAAGGCCTGTTTGCAGAGCCTTCTCGCGGTTTCTGTTTCCCTGCCCCGGCTGTCCTCCCTGGGGATCCTGGGGCCTGTGCTCAGCTTCAGCTCTGTAGGTCTTCTCCAGGCTCTCCTCACTGTCCCCTGAGGACGGTGCCCCAGCCTCTGGCCCAGTCCAGTGCAGCAAGGGTGTTGGCGGTGGCCAGGCTTCAGCCCAGAAGCCAGCATTCTGCAGCACCCACCAGCCTGCAAAAGTGGGGGTGGCAGGTCTGACCAGGAGGGCTGGCTCCATGGCATCTGTGTTTTGCCCACTGCCTGCAGGGAGTTGCCTATGAGGCAAAGCCGTAGGAAGGGCAGGTGGGAGCCAAGCCTCATGCTGTCCTCCGGGGCCCCAGTGGTTGGCACTGCTGTGCTCTCAGTACAGGGCCGGCCCACGCTGGCGGCCCATCCAGGAGCTGCAGAATGTCCTTTTAAGAGCCTGGACGGGTCATAGAGTCGGAGTCTGGGGGAAGGGAGAGTTAGGGGACATGAGAGAATAAGCCAAGTTCTCCCAGAGTAGCTGCATCCCGTCCGGGGGGCAACAGTGGTGGGGGGGGGGGAGGGGGACTTATATCCCTGAGGAAGATGGGGGGACTCCAGCAATGGGCTGGAGACAGAGCCTAAAAATTGGGTCTGTGGGCTCTGAGGCCTCAGCCTCACTGGAAGGACTGGGGAGCAGCCCCATAGACCCAGCCGAAAGGGCAACTGGGACTCTTGGGAACCACATAAGAGTGCCCGGTTTCATTTTGTTCGAGCCGGGAGTTTACATCGGTTGCTTAGATGGAGCTGGGGGAAGCTCTGTGGAGGGCTGAGAATGTCTGGAACCGCATCTTGGGAGTCTTACTGATCCGGTGCTGCTGGCTGAGGCTAGCTTTGGACTGGACAGCCGAGAATTAGCAAATGCTAGGCTGGCTCTATGCAGGCAAATGTGGCAGACGCCATAGACCAATGTTGGGGGGGTGGAGGCTTAGCTGTAGTGTTTAGTGAGCCATTTTGGGGTTTTGAAAAAGGGACCAGGGGGCTACTCTGCCCTTCTACTTGCCCTTGGCTGGGCAGGGGCCTAGTTGGGTTAGAGTAGCTGACTGAGAGGAGAGGAGTTGGAGGGGCCAGGCCGATGAATGCAGCCGCTGGCAGGAAGCCGCCTGTCCTGGGTTGGTCAAGGTGGGGCAGCCCTGCCCTCCCCCACCTGAGGTGACCGGAGGCCTCGCCGCCCCCAGGCGCATGTTCCCCACATTTCAAGTGAAGCTCTTCGGCATGGACCCCATGGCCGACTACATGCTCCTCATGGACTTCGTTCCAGTGGACGACAAGCGCTACCGGTGAGCGCCCAGCAGGATCAGGGAGGGTGCCCTGGGAAGTGGCTGGTCCCTGCTTGGTGATGCCTCGGAGGGCAGCCCACAAGGACATTAGTGCCCGGGAGTCCCAGGCACCTGCGCCGCCAGCCCCACTGTCCCCCATGACCTGGTCCCTCCCCAACCCGGTCAGACCCCAGACCCACACACCCCACCCCCAGAGGGAGTCACATAGGCTGGGCCCCTCCACCAGCTCTAGACCCGAGACAGCTTCCACGCCCCTGGGCCAGCTTGCCTGAGGCAGGCAGGCCCCTCGCACACAGCCCCTGCCTTTTCTTCATGTCTCCTTCTCCCACGAGGTGAGCGTGGGCACCTTGTCCCCTTCCCCCATCCCCCGGGAACGCTGGGCCCCGGAGCCGAGCAGGAAAGGTGGGGTGGCCGGGAGAGATTATGCTGGGCGGGCCTCAGCTGCCTGGACAATTAACAGCAATTAATAAAGAGAGCGTGGTCCGCCCTGCGCCTGAGGCCGCCGGCGCAGCCAAATCCGGGCTCCCGCCGCGCAGGCGACACCGGAGGCGGCGGTGGGGAGGCCCGGAGCAGGCAGACCCGCGTGCAGCGAATTGTGGCGCCCGGAGCCCAGCCTCCTCCCTTGGTGCCCGGCTTTCTTCTGTCTTGTGTATTGGGACTGGGGGGAGTTTTGTTTTTTTCACAATTCCCCTTGGAAAAGCTCCCAGTCTGTGTGGTAGCCGAAGGCTTGAGTTCACCAATGATAGGAAAACTCATGAGAGGCACTTTGGGGGTTCACTGGGCAAGGCCCTCTCTGTTCACCCTACGTGGCATGACCCCTGTTCTGGTGTTACCCCAGGTATGCCTTCCACAGCTCCTCCTGGCTAGTAGCCGGGAAAGCGGACCCTGCCACACCAGGCCGTGTACACTACCACCCTGACTCGCCTGCCAAGGGTGCACAGTGGATGAAGCAAATTGTGTCCTTCGACAAGCTCAAGCTGACCAACAACCTGCTGGACGACAACGGCCATGTGAGCAATCCTCCCACCTCCCCAGGCTACCCTGGGCAGGCCCTCTGGAGTCCCTGTTGACCAGAGCCAGAGGCCGAGCTTGGGCTGTGAATGAGGGCCAGGCTGAGGAGAGGGGGCCCCACCGGTCAGGGGCTCAGGGCCTGGTGGCTCTCAGGCCTGGGAGAGGCTGTCACCTTGTTTCCCTCCCTCTATTCCTGATCTTTTGCTGGAGTCTTTTTTTTTTTTTTTTAACTGGAAAGGATGGTGTGTGGGGGTAGCCGCAGGAGGCTTTGTAGGATCCAGGCGGCTGATGCCGCTTTCCTGCTGGGCTGAGCTCTGGCCTGCAGCCGCCTACCACTGCCCGCTGTAGGCCTGAAGTAGTTCTGAAGGACCTATGGGAAGAGAATCCAAACTCTGATCTTTTGCCATTTGGGGTGTCTTTCCTGGTGGTCCCCAGTTGACTGCAGTCTCCGCTTGAGCCCCATGGCTGGACCTCATTTCAGGAATTAAGGGTTTCGTCCAAGTTCTCTGGGAAATTCACTGCTTATCTGGACCTTCTCCCATTTCCTAGTTCCAAACTTGCCACCTTGTCTTCCAGATTATTCTCAACTCCATGCACAGATACCAGCCCCGCTTCCATGTTGTCTATGTGGACCCACGCAAAGATAGTGAGAAATATGCTGAGGAGAACTTTAAGACCTTTGTGTTTGAGGAGACTCGCTTCACTGCGGTCACTGCTTACCAGAACCATCGGGTGAGACCCTGGGGATGCAAATTCAATACTTCTGGGTTGCAATTTCCAATTGCTGCCTGAGGGAAAGAGGTTTGGACCCAAAGACTGCGGGTCCTGGTGGAACACAACGGCCGATGGAGTCCCACCCTCAAAGGCCTCAAGCAGCCTCCTCCCCTCTGCTGCAGGCCAGCCCAGACTCCTATCAGGTTGACCTTTCCAGCGGCAACTGTCAGTGCGGCCTGAAAGTTTGTTTTCCAAACCATTCCGGAAACTCCCCATCAGGGGCCTGATCCACGGTTTACCCAAATTCCTAGGGCATCCCCTCCCACCCCTGACTGCAGGGTGGGCGGTGGAGGTGACTACATTCCCATCCCCGGCAGGGGCACTGGGTCTCCATCTCAATCACTTGGGGCCACAAAGGGGATCCTTAGCGAGAAAGGAAGCTCCCCCTTTGGCAGCAGAAAGGCACAACTCTCAGCAAGGGAGAGTAAATGTGGGAGGGTTATTGTCCTGGAAGAGTAAAAGGGCTCTTATTGGGGGAGCCCCTTCTAACATTAGGCTACCCTGGTGCTCCAGGCCCCAGCGCAGGAGCTCCGGCCACTTGCTCAATGCCCACTCCCCAACCCCCCCTCCTCAGATCACGCAGCTCAAGATAGCCAGCAACCCTTTCGCCAAAGGCTTTCGAGACTGCGACCCGGAGGACTGGTGAGTGTCCTGTAGAAGTGATGGCTACAGTTCAGGAGACTGGCGGGGTGCCCCCCTGACCCGCTGCCCTTCTCCCTTCCGCAGGCCCCGAAACCACCGGCCCGGCGCGCTGCCGCTTATGAGCGCCTTCGCTCGCTCGCGGAACCCGGTGGCCTCCCCCACACAGCCCAACGGGTCAGAGAAAGGTAGGGCCCGGGTCGTGGAATCGGGGCCGCGGCCCTGCGCGCGCTCCGCCCCGGGCAGGCGGCCGAGGCTGGCCTCGCCTGCGCCCCAGGGGCGCTCGCGGCCTTCGCGCAGGTTGCACAACGGCGGTGGCGGCGGGCAAGCGCGCACTCGCCCGCCCGGCCCGACGGCTGCGCCCCGCCCGCCCCGCCTGCCGCCCGCGGAGGGGCGCGGGCCCCTGGGGAGGCTCCGGGTCTCCGGCAGGTTCGGCGAGAAGGGGCCGAGAGGGTCCGAGCGCGGGCTTGTGCCCCCTTCCCGCCAGGACCGTTGGAGCGCTCGCGGGTCCTCTCTGCCGTCCCGACCCGCCGCGCTTACCCCTCGGCCCTCCCCGCAGAGGCGGCCGAGGCTCGGCGAGAATTCGAGCGCGACGCGGGTGGACCGGCCGTGCTCGGGGACCCGGCGCACCCGCCTCAGCTGCTGGCACGGGTGCTGAGCCCAGCGCTGCCCGGGGCCGGTGGCGCGGGCGGTCTCGTCCCGCTGCCCGGCGCGCCCGGAGGCCGGCCCAGCCCTCCGCACCCGGAGCTGCGCCTGGAGGCGCCAGGCGCGTCGGAGCCGCTGCACCACCACCCGTATAAGTACCCGGCCGCCGCCTACGACCATTACCTCGGGCCCAAGAGCCGGCCGGCGCCCTACCCGCTGCCGGGCCTGCGCGGCCACGGCTACCACCCGCACACGCACGCGCATCCGCACCACCACCACCCCGCCGTGAGCCCAGCCGCTGCCGCTGCCGCCGCCGCCGCCGCCGCTGCCGCTGCCGCCGCCAACATGTACTCGTCGGCCGGGGCCGCGCCGCCCGGCTCCTACGACTACTGCCCCAGATAATGCGGGCGCCCGCTGGCCGCTCCCCGCCCGGGGTCCCCGCACAGCCCTGAGGGCCGTCGGGGTTCCCGTCCACCCAGCCCCAAGGGCCTTCCAAGAACACGTTCCCCCAAGCCCCGGGGGCCAGTGCGGGTCTCCCCTTCCCCAGCCTCGAAGCCATCGGGGTCCTCCACCTTCCAGCCCTGACAGCTGTCGAAGTATATGGTTCCCCAGTTCCGGGAGCCACCGCGGGTCCCTCCCCAGCCCCGAGGGCCACGGGGTCCGCGCCCGCCAGTGCCAAAGCGCCCGGTCAGCGGCGGAAGGAAGTGATATTTATTGTTCTCCGCGAGACCGTGTCGCCCCCCCCCCCCCCCCCGGCCCGGCCGGCAGTTGCAGTGTAGACGATCCGAGAGCCCGTCTGCAGGCGGTGTAGATACGTGTAGATATTTGTAGATACTGTAGATACCGCGCCGGCGCCGACTTGATAAAGGTTTCGCCTCTTTTGGAAGCTGCCTGCGTGTCCATTTATTTGCGTCCAGTTAGATCGCACACGGGGATGTCGGGGGGAGAGAGTCCGGTCTATACGGGGACTTCGGGGTCTCCCCAGCTGCAGTCCCCACGGGCCGATGCTCCAGGCCCCACAGCTCCAGTCCCCACAGTCCCCACTGTGTCCCTACAGTGCCCTGCGAGCGCTTTCTCCGGGCTGGTTTCCAGAGCCTCTTCTCGGCCACGCCCCTCTCCGTCCTCTCCCCGCCCCCTCTGCTGTGGCCCCAACCCGGTTCGCTCCCAGGGTCTCCTCCCGGCTCTGCCAGCCAGTTCCCCACCCCCACTGCCACCTCGCAGCTTCATCCCACCCGCCCCCAGGCTGAAGGTACCGGGGCTCCGCCCCAGTCCCAGGTGTACATAGGGTCTTTTTACTTAACTCTGGCAGGCAGTTGTCTCTCCTCTAGGATTTAGGCAGGCACTCCTCGCCTGTTTTCAGGACCAATGCCTGTACTGGGTGCTTTTCCACGGAAGCTGGAAATAACCATCACGACAGGACACTGCCAGTTGGGGGCTGGGAAAGGGAGAAGCTCTGACTCTGATAGCAGAAAGACAAAAACAGGCAGTTCTGCTGTTCTAGCATTTCCCCTGGCTGGACCTAGCCCAGGCCTGCGTTTTCCCCTGTTTATTGACTTTGTTCCCTGTGAATGTCCCCACGGAGTGACCTGGACAGGGGGTACAATGACAGTGGTCATGAGTCATCTTGAAACCTGTCTGTGAAGCATTTTCCCCAGGCCAGGTGGTGACGGACCTCTCCCCATTAACTCAACACCAGGGATGGGGCCAGAGGAACCCTTTGATCCCTCCCTTCCTGAGTCCAGGCAGGAAAAGCTGACAACCGGTCAACGTCAAGGCTGCTAACTTGGACACATGATGGACGGGAAATGCAAGTGGCTGAGGTTTTATCCCCCTTCTGTGTCTGTCTGAGTACGTTTGTGGCAATTGCTGCAACCTGGTGCCACCTCTCCCCAGCACAGCCAGTCATTTCCCAGTGTCCGTCCTAGACTGGATGGTTTCTTCCAGGATGTGTTCACCCATCTGATGATGTGAAGTGACTGAAGTCTTAGCAATTGGACGGTAGAAAGTGTTTCCATGAGGCAGGTCTACAAAGGGTAACCAAGGCTGCTGAGGAATGAGCTCTGGAGCCAGGGTCCCCCAAAGCTTCAAAGGTCATCTAGTGCCAGGGTGTGAAGACGCAGCATATGATTGAATGGGCTCTGTGGATGCAGCTTCAGGGACTCCTAAGGGCAGCTCTGGACACCCATCCCTGATGGACGCCCTGCTGCCACCTGCTGCAGACCTCCCTCTGGGTGAGCCGCATGCACCACTGGGCTCCCCACTCATGCAGCCTGTTTCATGTTAGTGCCACAAATGTGCCCTGCATCCCTTCTTGTCCTGGGAGGCCTGCAGGAGTGTTGGGCTATGCCCAGCAGAGCTGGTCTCTCTGCACACTTTCAAACACTCAGGCCATGGCGAGGGGCAGGGGGTGAGAACCACAGTTGGAGAGAGCTCCACTTTGGTTTCATTTAAAGCTAAAATGAGAAGAAGCTTCCCTCTGAACCAATGATGGTGCGGCCTGCAGATGAGAGGTTGAAGCTGAGCATATGGGCCTCTGGTGCAGCCGGCCAGCCTCCTGCATGTGGACCCCCTCCCATGACCATCACCTACTCAAGACAGAAAGCTGCACCACTGTCCGACACGGTGGCTGCCAGCCATAGTGGGCCACTTACATGTTAATGAACAAAAATAGAATAAGATTAAACATTTGGTTCCTCACTGGCTGCATTCCGAGTGCTGGGCAGCACATGTGCTGCAGGTCAGCTCGCTGGATGCTGCAGATGAGGGCTGCCCTGTGCTGGGGAATAGCCCCCCAGGCAAGGTTTTCTGCCCTCTGCCCCCATAGATGAGTTTGCCTGCCTTAAGAACTTCTCATAAATGGGATCATGCAGCAGGGCGCCGGGTGCTCCCTGGTGTGGCAGGGATGGCCCACACTGCTGCCCACCTGTCAGTTCTTACTGCTTACCAGTGTCCAGTCTCCTGTGAAGGGCACTCAGTTGTTTTAGGATGATGGGTGCTGTGATGTCCAGCACTGCGCGGGGGGGGGGGGGGGGGGAGGGCTGTTCCTCCAGGCAGTCCTACAGTGTGTAGGCCATGCAACACTGTAGTGTAGGTGGCCGTCACCCATCTTCCATCCTGGGAAGAGGGCGAGGGAAGGGTGGCTCCGGTCACCCAGCTTCTGCTGGGGGCTGCGCATTTCAGAGCCCCTCTTGGTCACTCATTCCTGGAACAAGTGCCTGGCGAGCGCTGCCAATGTTGTCACCTCTGACTGCCGTGTGGGGCTGACACTCCGATGGGCAGCTACCCCAGACAGTCCCTGACTTCCCTGTGAAGCTACTGTCCTGGCAGCTTCTGTGTCCCTCGCTTTGGGCTCCTCTGTGAGCACACCTGGCCTGCCCCTTCCGTGAGCTGCCGTGCTGCACTGTGTGGGTCTCGGGTCCCATCTGATCTGGTTCCTCATGGGCTCGTGCCTCAGTGTCTTCCTCTAGGTTCACCAATTGGCCCAGAGGTTCCGTTCTGCTCCCTTCACTTGTCTCCAGGTGTCCAGCTGCCAACTCAGGATGAGAAGAACTTGGATTAGAAGGGGCCTCAGAAATCTGGTCCAGGGACCCCAGACTCCTCAACCCTCAAAAAACAATGGATGTGCAATGGATGAAACAGGTGAACTCCTGACTAAGTAGAGGAGGGGTGGGGCCTGTCCACTGCCTTCTGCACTCCTTTGGGTCCCACATAAGGGGTCTAGAGGACCCAAAGACCCTGGGGTGTGGTGGGATGACACCCCCAGCAGCCCAGCTCACTGTTTTTAGAGGAGAAAGACCAGGGGTGCTGGGTGGCTCAGTTGGTTGGGCGTCCGACTCTTGATTTCAGCTCAGGTCATGGTCCGCATTGGGCTCTACTCTGAATGTAGAGCCTGCTTGGGATTCTCTCTCTCTGTCTCTCTGTCTCTCTCTTTCCCCCTCCCTCTGCCCTTCTTTTCCCCGCTTCTCTCTCTCTCTGCCTATAATAAATAGATAAAATAAAAATAAAATAAAATAAAATAAAATAAAATAAAATAATAAAATAAAAAATAGAGGAGGAAGACCAGACCAGAGCCATAGGTAGGACCTGCTGTCCTGCTTTCCTCCAGCGCTGGAGCCTCTGTCTTTGACATAAACCTTCCAGATTCCTAGGAAGGCTGAAATGTGTGTGGGATACCCCAATACAAATGACTGGCATTTTTATAGGACTTACCAAGTGTCAGGCACCTTGGCAAGCCCTATGGTTGCCACCTCCTCACAAGCACTCTAACAACCCCACAGCCCATGGGGTCTTATCCACAGGCTCATGGCTGGTGCAGGGATGTTCTGGAATGGGACCCTCCCCCAGTACTACCACTAAGTAAAGCTGGCCAACACCACATGCCTTTATGGGGACAAAAAGAAAGTGCCCAAACAAGCGTGTCGGGTGAGTCATAGGGCACAGGCAGATGTGGACACAGGTCTCTGATGACAAATAACCTGAAGGGGCTGGTTACACAGGGAAGCATTTGGGGTGCGGAGGCAGAACACTGAGGTTGTGGCATGGACGAGGGGAGTGTGTTCGGTGGCACCTCAAGCCTGGAGTTGCAGAGGCAGAGGAAGCCTGGTTGTGGGGCTTCAGCCACCCCTTCCCTCTGGCTGGGGGACGTCCGAAGAGTGTGTGGGACCTGTGTGGTGACAGTTGGGTGAATGTGAGGCACTGATCTCCAGGTGTGCTGCGGATCAAAGCGCCTGAGCACTAGAGAATTCCACAGGGCCACAGCTGCCAGGGGCAGCGCCGGCAGAGCCAGGGGAGCCACGTGCAGGCAGACAGAGGGAGGGCAGGGGCCCAAGGAGCTTCTTCCTGGGCCAAAAGAATGATTCCAGTGGCCCAACCTGGAGCTGGGTGTAAGGGAGAGCACACCTGCCAGGTTCTGCAGCCTCTGTGCCTCAGTTTCCCCTTACTGCTGGGGTGCTGACCCTTGCCCTGTGGGAGTGGTATGAATGGTGAAGGTCCATGTGAGCAGTGGGGACCGTCCTCTCCTCCTCCGTGTGGGTTCCAGTGAGGCTGTGCAGTTTCACAGGTGCCGGGGGGCAGAACCGGGCATCTATTTGGGCACATCTGTTGCCTCTGCACAAACCCAATTCCCATATGCCTCCCTATCAGCCTCCCTCACCCCCAAGGCCACCTCTGTATTGTGACATGGGCACAGCCAGGGAGCAGGCCAGGGGACATGGCCCCACAGCCGGGTGGTGGCATCCGGCCCTGGGAGCGGAGGATGGGACTGTCTCCTGGTCTACCCCACACATTTTCTGTATTGAAAAAAACACACAAATCTTGCCTTTGATTCAATTCCCTTCCCTGCTTGTCGTACTACTTCAAACCAGATGGGTTCACAAGATGAACCTTTGGAGTCTCGGCGCCGCTGTTTAACTGCTGCCAGGTCTGTGTGTGGGGAAGAGCAGAACCAAAGGTATTTTATGAAAAGCAGCCCACATGGGGGAGAAGCTTAGGTTTTAATAGCAGTAATTAAGTTATCTTCTTAATTATAAAGAGGAATGGCATTGCTGACATCCTTTATCTATCAGCTTTCAATTGCATAAAGTAAGTACTTAATCCTCCGCTTCCAGCGGCCGCCACCCGTGTCTTCCCCCTCCGCTCACAGAGAAGGCCGGCCCAGCTCTTGCTGCGGAGACCTGTGCTGGGGACACGTGAGGGTCTAGGCCCACCACTCTTGCTCACACCGCCGAGGAGAAGGCCTTCCGATCACACCGTGACCGCCTTAGACTGAAACACGTCCTGACTTCGGAGATGCTGAAGTTTTCAGTCTAAGGGGGTCACAGTCTGATCAGAAGAACTTCTGGTGGGCCTTACGGTTGCTGGGGGCCTGGACTTGAGGGACATTCTTTCAGCCACATACTTATGACTTGCGGGGCCAGGGCCTGGAGCAGCTCTGGGTACTGCATCTCAGGTCACCGGGAAGACAGCAAAGCCCCACCCTGGGAGACTGGGCTCCTGGGGCTCCAGTCTCTGAGCCCTTCCCACAGTGGCCCTGGCCTTCCAGGATGGATGGCCCCGCGCCCGCTCCTGCACACACCTGTCTTCTTAACTTCCTCCTCACTCCATCTGTGTCCCCATCTCTGAACCTACCTTTCATCTCAGAACATGTTTTCTAGATTCTTCCACAGGATGGCTTCTTTTGTGACCTCATCACACAGTGAAGGTGGTAATGGCAGCCAGGGCTGATGGGCTCCCCACGGCTGTTTGGCTGCATGTGGCTGCAGCTTGGATCTTTTCCCGTCGGGCAGTACATGCGCTGGAGGACACGGTAGGCTCTTCACTGCAGGGCTGCCCTCTCCGAGTCCTCCCTCATGGTAAGGTAGGCTTGAGTCACTGGCTGGGACACAGGCCCTTCCCTGTGTCTGCTAAGGCTGCCCGGCCTGGCCGGCTCCTGCATGGTCTGCAGGTGGGGCTCAGAGCTGCAGGAAGGCTGGCTGCAGTGTGTCCTCTGCCATTCATCTACAAAGGGCACTAGTAGGTCAGCTCTTCCAACATGGCAGTGGGGACCAGGAGCGCGTGTGTGTGGTGACAGGCAGCAACAAAATAAGGAAGCAGCAACTTCCATGCAAAGAATCCGTCTTTTGATAACGGTAAGCAAAGTCTTAAAAAGACTGAGAAAAACAAGCAGTTTAATTAAGATGCCGCTGGCCAGCTTGGCCCTTCTCCTGGAAGAAACTACAGGGCACAGAACTGCAGAGACCAGGAGCTGTCAGGCTATACACCTGGCCCGAGGGCATCTTGGCTAAGGTGGGAAGTGGGCTGCAGGGAGCTGCCAGCTGCCAGCTGATCGCGGAGGTGGACACT
Source organism: Neofelis nebulosa (assembly GCF_028018385.1). Classification (NCBI taxonomy): domain Eukaryota; kingdom Metazoa; phylum Chordata; class Mammalia; order Carnivora; family Felidae; genus Neofelis; species Neofelis nebulosa. The sequence continues at coordinate 66,808,540 of NC_080792.1, forward strand.
CATATACACACATTCCCCACACACCTGTCACCCAGCAGCCTGGCTCTGTGAGGGATCAGGCACTCTGGGATTTTGAGGCAAAGTCACCATCCCCACAGGCGGAGCTGAAGAGAGGCCACTGGACCCCAAGCGTGCCTGCTGTCATCTCCACTGAGAAGGACTGGGCAGCTCTGCTGGGCAGCGAGGGGCAGTGGGCCTCATTTTCCCCAGCGCCCCATGGAGGCTTCTATAGTGGGCCCTTGTAGTCCTTGGTGTTTTTGGTCATGTCTCACCCTCTCGGCACCAATGATCAAGCCCTCCTCCCCTTTGGGTGGACAGCCAGGAGGGTCCGTTAGAGGCAGGGCCCAAGGCAACAGTCAGCAGGCACCCTCTTCTGGAGACCTGGACTCCCAGAAGCTATTGCAGGACTGTCCCCAGAGCCGCAGCTGCTGCTGGCCTCTTCACTTGCCACTGTCATTTCCCTGCCACTTACCAGTCCTGCTCCTTGAACAGGTGAGCTGCTGGTGGGAGAGGACTCCACCAGGAAGAGGACTGGTTTCAGTCCTGTGTGGACCAGGACACACGAGGGGGCTGAGGTGCCTGCTGTGTGCTGATGAGGCCATTTGGCTCCTCAAAGACCGCCCCCTGCTCCCCCACCCCCCACCCCCCTGCACACTGCCACTGGGTTTCCCTCCAGTTTCCAGCTACTTCCCATGCAGGTGTCTCATCCCAGTGAGATTTAAGTTTCCAGAAGACAGAGATCCTATTACACATACACCTGGGAAATAATTTATGATGAATTAAAAATTTGGATTAAACCACAGAGAGAGACCACTTTGTGCCCATAAGGACACACACACACACACACACACACACACAGAGAGAAAATAACAAGGGTTGGTAAAGATGTGGAGAAATTGGAACCCTTGTGCGCTGCTGGTGGGAAAGTAAAATGCTGCAGCCTCTGGAGAAAACAGGATGGAGATCCCTCAAAAAGTTAAACTGAGAACTACCATAGGACCTGGCATTCCCACTCTGGGTCTGTGTCCCAAGGAAGTGAAGCAGGGGCTTACGCAGGTACTTGTACACCCATGTCCACGGCAGTATCAGTCACAGTAGCCAAGAGGTAGAAGCAAACATAGTATCATCAACTAATCAATGGATAAACGATGGACCGATAAATGGATAAACATGTGGGATGGCCATACAGTGGGACATTATTGGGTCATAAAAAGGAAATAGTGACCTGTGCTACAAAGTGAATGAACCTTGAGGACATTATGCTCAGTGAAATCAACCAGACACAAAAGGGCAAATACTGTATGAACCCACATAAATGAGGTCCCTGAGTCAGATCTATGGAAACAGAAAGTATTGGTGTGGGGGGGGGGGTGCAAGGGGCTGGGGGAGGAGAGAATGAGGAGTTAGTGTCTGATGGGGAGAGAGCTGCAGTTTGGGCAGATGACAAACTTCTGGAGGTGGATGGTGGGGTGGCTGCACAACATGAATATACTTAATGCCACTGAACTGTACACATGAAATGGTTAAAATGGCATATTTATATTTAAAAAAAATTTTTTTTACTGTTTATTTTTGAGAGACAGAGAGAAAGAGCATGAGAAGGGGATGGGCAGAGAGAGGGAGACACAGGATCTGAAGCAGGCTCCAGGCTCCGAGCTGTCAGCACAGAGCCCCACGAGGGGCTTGAACCCATGAACGATGAGATCATGACCTGAGCTGAAGTCAGACACTTAACTGACAGGTGTCCCAAATTTATATTTTTTAATGTATATTTACATGTGTTTAACAATTAAAGAAACCCTGGATTATCCATAATCTACAAAAGCCACTCTGTTCACCTTGGATTGACCAAGTCCTAACCTGTCTCTAAAGTGGTTTTTAATGTGGAAATTTCATTCTGCAGGGGCATTCGGCAATGTCTGGAGACACTTTTGATGGCCATACTGGGTGGGTGGATGCCAGGCATGCTGTTCAGCACCCTGTGGTGCACAGGAAGGCCCCAACACAGAATGATTGGGCCCAGATGTCACAGAGTCTGGACCAGCTAACAGCCACAGCCGCAAGTAGTTTGAGCCCCGCATCCTGCCTGGCAATTAGCTGGACGGCAGTCAGACGAGTGAGCACCCCTCCTACTGGGAGCCACTCTCTTGGTGCTACCTCCCCAGGCCGAGTCCACCCCAGGCTCTCTCCATAAGCCTCACTGGTGCCCAGGGACCCAGACTCACCCATGAGGCAGGCAGTTCATCCCCCAACCTGAGTGGTGGGTCCTACACCCTGGGGGAGCTGGTGACAGCCCCGGGTGTGGGGTTTAGGACCCCTGGGAGATGCCTCTCCCAAGTGCCTGTGCCCTGGCCAGTCCAGCTAGCTCTTGTGTCTCTCTCACAGGGACATTGTCTCATTTTGTTTGTGGGGGTCCATAGCTTCAGTTAGGGATCCCAAGTCTTCAGGAGGGCAGGCAAGGCCATTTAGCTCTGGGAGAGCCCAGCCCCACCAGCCCTCTCTCTTTCAGGGGAGGCAACGGTGTGGTGTGAGGTGGGGAGCGGAGTCACATGTTCACACTTTCACATGTCAAAGTGGGTGCCACACAGCATATGTTGAGATGCAGTTTCTGCTCTAAGAGCTCCCATGTTCCCACAGGGAGGGACAGATGGAGGCCACCATGCTGGCCAGGTCCTCTGGGGGGGATGGGGGTGGCCAGTCGACTCTATGGGGCAGGGCTGAGGGGCTCAGGACAGGCTCCACAAAGACAGACCACCTCAGGGGTAAGTCCAGTTGCCTGCCGTGCTCAGGAGCCCAGTCCCCCAGGCGTGAGGGTCACTCTGGGAGAAAGGAACCGTTTCTTGGGGGGACAGCCATTAGACCCCAAACACAGAATTGCGGGTGACCAGAAGGGAGGCACCACACTGTAGGATTCCGTCTATACTCATTCTGAAAGAGGCGAGGCTACAGGGTGAGAGAGCAGACCCATGGGTGCGAGGGCTGTGGTGGGGGCCAGCAAAGGGGCAGGAGGGTATTACTGAGGCGGGGAGGGAGTGGAACTTTTGTTACAGTTCAACACAACCATCTTCAACAGAGAGTGAATGTTACTGAATGTAAGTTCTCCTCTGACATGAGAACCTGCTGTCCCTTCCTTGCCCCTTTCTTCCATTTTGAGCCCATTCTGGGGTTTGTTCTTTCCCCTCTCACCCCCTCTGCAGTCTCCTCCCTCTTTCCCCCTATAACCGAGCTGAGCGGTGTGTGGGGAATGGCTGTAGGATTTGTTCTTCCTGACTAGCAAATCTAATCTCGTTCTTTTACTTCTCCAATGAGGGAAGGGGGACGTTGAGTTCCCATGTTATGGGTAGGAAATGTGTGTGCTGCTGTGGGCTTCGCCCCCATGGCTGCGGACTTGGGCAGAATCCCAAGAATCCCCCCACCCGTCTGCACATCAGATACCCGATGTCTGTCTCGTCTACAAGGAGAAGGTCATGTGTTTCATGCAGAACTTTGTCCACTCCCATCTGATGGGATCAGGAGATTAGGAGGTGCCAAGTGCCTGCTTCGACACTACAGGCCCAGTGGCCACCAGCAAGGTCTCAGTTTAACGTTGAAGCCAGGTGCTGGCTTCCTGGGGTTTGCTGTGTTTCCTTCATCGTGGCCTTTGTTTGAGATTTCCAAAATAGAAAAAAATATCAACGGTTCGATAAATTCTCAAGATTTATAAACTGTATGTTGTGTAATAAAGAATTCTCACTATAGTACACCCTAACTTGGGTGATATATTAAAACATGTCAGGTATACAGATATAACAGAATAAAATTTCCCCGACATTTATACATTGGTTGCAAATGCATCAAAAACACTTGTAAATATTTAACAAAAGTGACAAGCCTAACATATAGATCTGAAAATGTCTTAACATCTTACGAAAGATACACACACCATATGAGATTCACAAAAGCTTGTGCTAAAAGCACTGAACTATGTTTAGTTTCTCTTTGTGTTTTTCTAAAATTTTTTTTTTAATGTTTATTTATTTTTGAGACAGAGAGAGAAAGAGCATGAATGAGGGAGGGTCAGAGAGAGAGGGAGACATAGAATCTGAAGCAGGCTCCAGTCTCTGAGCTGTCAGCACAGAGCCCGACGCGGGGCTCGAACTCACGGACTGTGAGATCATGACCTGAGCCGAAGTTGGCTGCTTAACCGACTGAGCCACCCAAGCGCCCCTAGTTTCTCTTTGGATTGTTTATTATTCTTCCTTAGGTGTGTTCTCAGCAACCCCAGGGCTCAGACTACCCACTGGGTCAGCGGGCTGTTTGGCTCCAGGCTGGGCGCCACAGGAAGGCCCAGTGCTGTCACTGAGTGAGTCTGGCCTACCCTGTAACAAAACCTCTCCGCAGGTTGAGGAACTCTTAATGACAGCCCCGCCCTTCATATTTATTTTCAGCTTCTGACCCTTAGCTTCTCTCCCTGAGATGAAGGATTCTTTGGTTTCATGTGGACGGGAGGTCCAGATCTGCTGTCCATTTATTTGGAGATCTAGCCTGGTGTTTTGGGATGGGTAACCTTCTTCATGAGCAGTTCATCACACCCTGCAGGGTGGAGTGAGGGGTGCTCCCTATGCATGGCTCGGTGCTCCCACCTGGTGATGGTAGGGGGCCCAGGTCCTGTCCCGGGCTCCTTCCCCCTAGTCCTCGGGTCTCAGTTGTCTGTGCTCACTCTTTCTTGCTACCCAAAGAGAAACAAGGACAAGCCTCATTTTGTAAAGGATGAAGACATTTTGGCTTTCTTCCCTCATGAGGTGGGGTCTTGTGTCCCTTTTCTGATACCAGGGCTGGGCAAAGAAGGCTCCTTGGTCTGCTGGATGAGCTCTTGGAGGCCCCATGTAAGAAGCCTGGCTCCCCTGAGACTGCCAGGCTGAGAGGCCATGCAGAAGCGTTCACATCGACAGTGTCCTCTGTGCCCAGTCCTCTCTGGTCTCTACTGCCCTGCCGAGCCCTTCCCAAATTCCTGGCTCCTGGATTCCATGAGTACAGATGACTGCTGGACACTGCTGAGTTTGGGCTGGTTTATTAATGCCACATCTTTTTTTTTTTTTTTTTTTTTTAATGTTTATTTATTTTTGAGAGAGGGTGCACACGCACAAGTTGGGGAGGGGCAGAGACAGAGGGAAACACAGAATCCGAAGCAGGCTCCGGGCCCTGCGCTGTTAGCACATAGCCCGATGGGGGCTCAAACCCACGAACTGTGAGATAATGACCTGAGCCAAAGTTGGACACTCAACTGACTGAGTCACCCAGGCACCCCTTAACATTCCACATCTTAAAAAAACAATAAAAATGTAACATTTTGTCTCAGTCCGTTCAGGCTGCTATGGCTTATAAACAACAGAAATTCATTTCTCACAGTTCTGGAGGCGAGAAGTCCACAATCAAGGCAGATCCAGAGTGTGGCGAGAGACCACTTCCTGTGTCCTTGAGTGGCAGAAGGGCAGAGGGAGCTCTCTGGGCACTAATCCCATTCACAAAGGCTCCACCTATGACCTAAGCACCTCCTGCTGCCATCACCTGGAGGGTTGGTTTCAGCCTAGGAACTTGGAGGGGGACACAGACATTCAGACCATAGCAGTGTTCAGACACACTTGGCCTACTTCACTGTTACAATATTCTTCTGGTCTACTTCACGTTAACTTTTCTTGTTTTCGTGTCAGTGAGAATTCTTGGGCTATCACAGTCTCACCAGTTTGAACAGATGACTGTTGACTGTCTGCTTGATGCCTGATGCATCCCAGACCTGTGTGGGAGCCCCCCTTGGCCTCTCGTGCTGCTCTTGGCACCTCTGACCACATCCGGGCCTTGTGGCCGTAGCAGGATTCCCCACGTCTGCCCTGTGCCACAGAAGCAGCTATTCTTTAAAGAATGTTTGGGGGCCAGCAAACATGAATACTTTTGGCTTTGTGGGGCCAAGGTCCCAGACGCTGTTGCCCAAGGGTGTCTGTCAATGACACACAAGGTGTACTTTCCTGACCCCGCTCCAAGATCCGAGAGCCCAAGTCGGGTGTCAGGTGTGCACATGGAATGGCTCTAGGCACTCCCCCCTTGGCAGGGATATTTCATTTAAAACATTTCATTTAAAGGCCATGAGCACCTGTTTCAGTTTAGCACACAATACAGGTACACCCTACTTCCTATGGTTTGTGGCTCTGTCTCCCACTCAGATGTTTTCCTGCATGGATTTCCTCAGCGCAGTTTCAGAACTTCCTTTGTAGAACTGACAATCCTATACGTGGTGGGCATGTTTCCGGGTGGGCTGGGTGTATGTCTGCCCCACTCAATAGCAAGTCTCCTGGCTCCCGGGATCTTGCTCAGCTCTGTCCAGCCCAGGTGCTTCCTTCCTGCCTGGCTCCTAAGGGAGGTGCCAGACAAGCTGGTGAGCTTGGCCTGGGGAAGCTGAGTCTAGGCAGGGTGCGTGTGAAACCGGGGGGCAGTGATGCCGTAGGAGAGGGGAGTGGGCTGGACACGGGGCGGCTGCGCCGCTGGAGCTGTGGGGCATGGTGGGGAGCAGCGGTTCGCCTGCGCTGGAGCACAGGTGCACAGCACACTCAGCTTTAAGGTGTTCGTCTGTGCCAGCTCGTCTTTGACACCAGGCTTTCCCATGAAGTTATAGCTAGTTGAGTATCAAGCGTTTCTAAAGAACCCCCTGAAGGAATGTTTTTTCCTTTGTGCAAATAGTCCTTTTGTGCAGAGGGTGTTCTGTGGCTTCTTGGCACAGACACAGGTGGGTAACACCTGATTGAACATCACTCACTCGGGAGTGTAAAGACACGCACTGCACGTCAGCACAAAGCCAGACTGCCGAGCGAGTGCAGCAAGGTCTCCCTGGACACTGCGCCACAGCAAGCCCTTCCTCGGGTAATCCTGTGTCTGAGTGCCTTGTCCAGCTCTCTGGGGTTCACCGCCCCCCACCAGGCATGGAGGCTGGTTTGCCTACTTCCAAAGCACATGGCTGTCTGACGTTACCCCATCTATGAAACTCAGGGAGCGCAGGAAAAGATGATGAATTCTCAACGACTGACCGTGGTCCTTGCCAGGTCTGCCGTGAGCTTCCTGCTTGTCCGAGAGGGAGTTGGCCTGTGGTGGATGCTGGGTAAGCGCTGCCCACCTGCTGGGTGGGAATGGCTGTGAACCCCTCTTACAGGGTTACCAGAGGTCTGGAGGGGGATCTGCAGAAGGTTCCTGAGGCGGATTCAGATGCATATACCGGGCCACCCACTTGCCTATGCTGGCTGGCCAGAATGGCACAGCTGCTTGCCTTTCAGGGCAGGTGGCCTTGAGGTGGGACCTGCTGCAGTCCCAGCCTTCCAGAGGCTCCCTCTGCCCTGGAGGTGGTGGCAAGGGGATGCTTGGACTCCCCAAAAGAACATTCAGATCACACCCTGGGTCATGAAAGTCACAGCACAGAATATCCCAAGGCCACGCCCGCTGGCCGTGAAGGAGCCTCAGGCCTTGGGCATCAGTCATCTAGCACAAAGCTGTGGATTCTGCTAATAACCAGGAGGGCTGGAAGAGGACCCGGTCCCACTGATACCTAACTACAGTCTGTGAGGTTCCCACCAGAGGCCCCGGCTATCCTGTGCCCGCACTCCTGACCCATGGAAGCTGTGCCAAGAAGGACAGGACAGCAGAACACACTGAGCAGAGGGGTGCCTGGTTAAGCGTCCGACTCTTGGTTTTGGCTCAGGTCATGATCTCACGGTTTCATGAGCTCAAGCCCCGCGCTGGGCTCTGTGCGGATAGTGCTGCGGAGCCTGCTTGGGATTTTCTCTCTCTCCCTCTCTCCCACTTGCGCCGTCTCTGTCTCTCTCAAAATAAATAAATCAAACTTTAAAAAAAAAAAAAAAAAGGACACACTGACCAGAGCTGCACACAAGAAACGTCTATAGCTTCTCCCAAATGAGTTTTCTCTGATTGTGTGCAGCTTCTCCACTAAGAGGGTATTAACGAAGACTTCTTTGAGACACTAGTGAGCCCCTCTCAGTGGCTGGGTTGGGCTGGAAAAGGTCTTCCTGAGGGTGAGGGTGACTGAGGACACATGATGAGTGATGCTTGTCTAGTGACATTCCCTTGGGGAACCACAGGTCTCTGCCTGGCTGCATTTCCTGTCCCCTGGGCACCCGCGCCATGGCCTTCCTCATCTTTCTGGATGATAACGTCGATGTCGGTGATGCAGAATCACCAGTTGGGCCACTGTGGACTGTGCTAAATCAAAGTGACCTCTGAATGAAACAGTGCTTAAGTGGAAGTCCTGAAAAATGTTGCTTGGCTAGGAAAGGCACTTTGGAAATGGGGAGAAAATCACAGGGATGATTTCGAAGAGCCACCCAGATGCCACAGACAGACGTGGCTGGGTGTGCGGAGGTGCTGGTGGGCTGGGAAGGGTCTTGATGAAAGCAACTTACATGAAGGAACACAGGCATGGCCTGGCCCCCAAGGTACCATGTGGACACGCAGACATGGCCTGTCAGCAAATGTGGTTGCTACTGGCCTGCAGGCAGGTGACCAGAAGGGAGTAGGGCTTCCCACATGGCCTGAGGTGAAGGCCAGGAGGCCCAGCCCAAGCCCTGCTCTTTCTTTTGTCTGTTTAATAGGTTGAGGAACACCATTGGTAACTGGACTTCCAGGACAGGTTTTATTGGCCAACACGAGGCATGTGGAAACATCTTTAAGGAAAAGCAGGCCTTTTGTACTGTGGTAAAATGGAAAGTGGAGAAAACTCTGTCACGGGGTGTGAGAGACCTCCTATGGGCCTCTGCCCGAGGCCATGCCCAGATCAGCCCTTTTGAGGTGTCACCCCAGGGTGCCTCATGCAGACATCCTGCACAGCCTGAGGGAGATCTGGGGATGGGCTGGACCTTGGCAGACTGTAGTTTCCACCCAAGCCCAGTTCCTCAGGGTCCATCCAGGCTCCTCTTCATGGCTGGCAGGACTGCACGTAGTGATGCACCACAGTTTGCTTCTCTGTCCCTTCATCTGTCAATACATTTGGGGTATTTCTAGTTTGGGGTTATTATGAATAAAGCTGCTATGATCATCCATGCAAAGGAAAAGAAACCACTCCCAGAACATTAAGGTCCCTAAGTTAACAGCAAAGGGACTGGCCATGAGAATGCACACATCCTTCTGGTAAAGCACAACCGTGGATCTACACAGAGGCTCCTCCTCATCGAGCACCTGCCTGTCATTGTGGGAGAGCCGCAGGGACGCCGCTGTGCCCACTCTGCAGCCCACCCTGGGATGGTCAGGGAGATCAGCTTAAGTGCTTCCAGAAAGGGGGCCGCACAGCTGTTGGAAGACAGCAGTGCTCCTGCACACCTGGGTCCCGTGGCGCAGCCAGCCACCGACACCTTGTCAGGTCTGAGGAGGGACATGACAACAACTATCTGGGACTTTGCAAACATGAAGCATCTTCTCCAGGCTGGGCGTCAGAGTGGGGCCCCTGTTTCTGATGATGCTGCGGGGAGTCTGAGACTGGTCAGGTCTGTGGTGATTTGCTAATGTCCTCAGATCCTGTTGTACAAAACTTTGGGCCCCATGGTGGGCCGAGAGGAGAGCCACGCTGGTTCAGACACCAGCGTTTCTAATACAGTTGGTGCCACTGCGGTTCCTGGTGGCTCAGCTGAATGGACAAAAGTCCTGGCCACCAGTCTTTCCCTATAACATCCATAAAGCCTGGCCGGCCTCAGAACATGCTTGCCTATCCACAAGACCCCATGAGACACACAGGGCCTGCAGGGCTGTCACAGCCCAATTTGGCCCTCATAAGTAGAGATTTGGCCACAAGACGTCCCCAGACACTGCTCACCAGCATGTGACCCTGGTGGGACAGCCCAGAGCCCAGTGCACGGTCAGTTGCCTGTGATCCTCTATGCACCTCTGCTGGTGCCTTTAACAGGAAGGTGAGGGCCAGGTATGGACGCCGGGTCTGCGTCTGCCAACACCTCCTCTCTACCATCTCCAGGGGCAAGACACAGGCAGTCAACACACACAGCGCACCTCAGACATTCTGGAAGTATCTCTGGCTTTAATAAACCTCATGCTGACTTGCACTACCCTGTCCCTTTGTCTGGAACACACACCTCCATGGCTGTTTTTGTAAATATGGTGATTCTGCCAAGAGACAAGAATCCCCAAGATTCCTGATGAGCTGATGACACAGGCATATACAAGGGGCGGGGACACCATTTCCTTGGCCATTGGGTTCACAGCCTCTTGAGGTTGTACCAGTTCCAGGCCCAATGCCTCAGGGCCAGAGCTGAGGCAGGGTGGACGGCACCCCCACACAGGCTTCCCAGCCATGGCAGTGGGTTCTGGCAGGGCTGCCTGAAGGGCATGCAGAGTAACTGAAGGGGCTCGCCTCTCCCTTCCCCTGCTGTACAGGCATGCCCCTCCCTCCCGGCAACTGCCTGCAGCGCAGCCCATTCCCAAAAGTGCTGGTGAGGGTGGGATGTTGACATCACTCTGCGTTCACAGCTTTGCTTTAGCAAGGAGGCTAGGTGCGTTCCGAGACTCATCCAACAATCCTTTGCTGTTTAGCATCAGCCTGTGGCTGCCTGGCCGTGGGCAGGATTAGCAAAGGTTCATTTTTCAGAATGACCTCCCACAACCCAGTGTCCCACTGCCTGTGGTAATGTCAGCAGATGGGTGCCTCTTGCAGAGAGAAAGAGAAGGGAGGTGAGCAGCAGCACTGAGCAGCCCACGGCTGCTGTTCTAGAACGTCCTTAGTATGTGGGAGTCATGGCAGGGCTGTGGCTCAGCCACCGTCCACGGTCTCTGACCTGACAGCCTCCCTGTGAGGAGCACCCCGAATGTGGCTCACTCGGCAGTTCCCCTCATGTCTGGTGAGGTTCAAGTGCCTGCAGCCTAAATAGAGCCTCTCCTTCGGACATTCATGATGTGGAGATCCCTCTAGATGGGTCCCCCAACATCTGGTAACCTGGCCACAGGACACTCCGGGGCCAGCGTGGTCCCTCCCAAAGGTGCCGGAGGACACTCTCCAGCACCTCTGTCCAACAGGGCCCATGTGGGTAAGCCAGTCCCCAGGCAGGGCTGTCAGTGAGCTCCAACAGTGTGCTGTCCCCTCGGGAGTAGCCGTAGGTGACTGGGGAGGCTAGGCAGAAGATCCGAAGTATACGTGGTCAGCAGTACAGTGCGATCTTTCCTCACAAGGCCTGGGTCTGTGATGGAGGGGCTGTGCCTCTGTTTTGGTGGCCTGGGTCAGACATCTGTCTGCTAGATCCAGAACGCTTCTGCTCAAGCAGAACAAGCCAGATTTGAGTAGGCTTCCCATCAGCTCCACTTCCAGGGCCCCAAGGCCACCAGCCCACACCTGCACCTCTGCGAGTCTGGCTGCTGGTGGCTGCAGTGGTCCCGCTGCCCACCACACAACCACACCTACCATGTCTTGGGTCATGAAGTGCCACCACTAGGCCTTGCCACTCTGAGATCCACGGACTCCACTGCATTTAGAGATCCTTGCTCTGTGGCAGTGGCTCCAACTGACCTGCAGAGAAGAGAGACCACAGAGCTCTTCAAGGACGCTGGGCTCCCCTTGTGGATGTATGCCTCCAAGACATGGGGAAAGGCACATGCTCCAGCCCCTCTTGTGGAGGGTGAGCAGGTCTCAGTGATAAGTGCCCTAGAGCACCCCAATCCCCCTGCGCCCTCAGGTCATTCCCTCTGCAGTACACGGAGGTGGTTCTGGCATTTCAACTGCACTTAGCAAACCTGCCTTGTGGTCCACGTTTCAACCAAGCAACCAAACCCTGGGGGCCTTTCTAACTCCTCAGGCTGCAGTGAGTCCAGACCCTCTGTTAGTAGCCCTGTTTCAATGGATTTGGCCTCATGCGTCTCATATTCCTGCCACCTGGATCCCACACGTGTTCTCCAGATTTCTGTCTGCATGAGGGTCTTCTGGAGCACTGCCACTTCATCACGGGCCACACTTTGTACCTCACCCTTTGGGGCCTCCTGGGGCTGGAGTTTAGTTATAAGGCAAGCTGTGAGGTGGGGGAGCTGGTCCTGAGTATCCCACATGGACCCTGACCCAGGGGAAGCCCTTCCAGGTCCTTTAGGTAAAGAAGGACTGACCTCTTCAGGCAGGGACCAAAGGGGGCTTTTCTGGCAAAACAGCCAGTGCAACAAAGGGGTTTGAGGCCCCCAGCTTTCCTACCTGCCCACAACCTCCATCCCAATTTCCAGGGCCAACTTCCTTCCCTATCAATAGCCCAGCTTTGATGGCTGGGCCCAGCCATGCATGGAAGGAGACTGGCTGCACTGCCTGCTTTGGCTGCTAATTCCCAGTTGCCCTGAGTGCACGGCACTGGCTGGGACTGTGTCATTGATGGCTGTGTCAGCCATACTTAATTCTGCTATGCTTTTCACCCTGAAGCTGCCCTTGCCATCCTTGGTCTTCCCCTCTTTGGGGTGGCACATCCTCCCATGGGTCCTGCGTTTGGCCTGGCCCTGAACCATGAGCTCTCTCTGCCCAGAGTTACCTTTGCCATCAGCCGTGGCCACCCTGCTTCTGCCGTGTTCTCTTGAAGGGTCTGGTCACTTCTTTCTACTGGTTCTGGCTTCAGCCCTGTGCATCAGAAGCTCCTGGCCATCCTTGGGTATAAGGAGCCACATGGAGTCAGCAGGACCTGGGGACCACATTCGGTACCCCCCATTGGGCAGGGGTCAACTGTCCTGCCCATTGGAAAGTCTAAGGATGGCTCTCAGAGCTAACTCTAAGGGGGAAGCAGGGTGTCACCTTGGAGAATTTGTACTTTGAACCTGCAGGTTTGCAACTGGAAGTTTATTATAAAATAGTATCCCCAGGTTGGCCTCTCACCTGGACCACAGATGCCCAGGTGTCTGGCCCAGTTACTCTTTGTAAACTGCAGTCACTGTCAGACAGAGGCTGTATTTCACAAAAGGAAACATAAGCCGGGGCGTCTGGGTGGCTCAGTCGGTTGAGCGTCTGACTTAGGCTCAAGTTATGATCTCATGGTTCGTGGGTTCAAGCCCTGTGTCGGGTTCTGTGCTGGCAGCTCAGAGCCTGGAGCCTGCTTCGGATTCTGTGTCTCCCTCTCTCTCTCTCTCTCAAAAATAAAGACATTTTTAAAAAATTAAAAAAAAAAAAAAAAAAAAAAGGAAACCCAAGCCTTGTGAAGAAAATGAGGACTCCAAGGACTGGACACCTCTCGTAACTGGAGGAAGATAACTGTGACTGGTTGTCCTCAAGGGTCCTGATGCACGGTTTCTACATGCCTGGGTCAGGCCAAGGCATGGGCTCCCACCTCCGTGTCCTCCACATGTCCTGACAAGGGAGTGGATGAGTCACTGCTAATCGGGTAGAGTGACCAGATGCTGATGCGCTGATCCCCGGACCCTGCAGCAAGCAAGCCATTGGCAGCGAAGGCCACACAGTGGACAGTAGCACTGTGGAAGGACAGTACAGCCAGTGGCTTCATTGTCCGCCAGTGAAACACACGGACACGATGGTCCCAGCCTGCAGTGGCCAGGATCTTGCGGTCTGGCCGGATCTTGACATCAGCAATCCCGGGATTGGTGAGTTCATGAGTTTTGCATACCTACAAGATCAAGAGCAGCAGAGAGAACCATGAAGTGGCTTTAGACTTGTCACAGGGGCTCCCACCTGTGGACATCCCCGGTCTGGCAGCTGGAACAAGGAGGGAAATGCAGGCTGCCAAGATGATTGCATGTTCCTATAAACTTACCCCCTACCTCCCAGGAGCTAGCCACAGACCTGCTGAGGGGAGCAGCCTGACCACTGCCCTTGGCTGAACCCTTGGGTTATGAAAGGAGACTTCAGCCCCTTCCCTCAGAGAGCCCTTGAGGCCCCACAGAGCTACTCTGCTTCCCTTTCTATCAGGCCCTCAGGAAAGACCTCAGTGGGCTGGGTCCTGGAGTCCTTCATCACAGAAATACACTGCACTCTAATGAAATGCAAGAGGCATTTCCTGCTTGATAGAAGAATAAGGTCTGCATTTCTCCCTTCTAGGGAAACCTCACACCGACCCCAAAGCAAGAGGAATACAAGAAACAAACTCCATCTTCAGCAAGAGGGGTTGAAGAGCCCCAAGAAGGGGAGCCAGTGGGTGCAGGTAGGAGGAGTGGGGGACAACAGGAAGGTGCAGGTCACAGGAGCACCTGCAGAGCCTGCCACACTGGCCATGGCTGAAACCTTAGTCCCTAGCCTGGTTCTGAGAAGGGGGCAGGCAAAACAAAACAAGGAGTTACACAGATGCATTCTATCTGTGTTGAGCCATTGGAAGCCAACTGCTCTCTGGGGGCTGAGCGCTCCCACAGTCAGTGCTGTGTGATGACCCCTCCTTGACACGTGCCTCCTGCAACAGGTAGGGATCCGGAGCTGCCTTTGTGGTCACAGGACCACTTGTGGTTATACAGCACTATCTTATGCATGGCAAGGCAATCTGGCATCTCTGTCCCCACACACGAAATGACAAAGGCACTTTGCCATCATTGTGACAATGCACAATGGCCACTTTCTTCTACTGATCCCATGATTGGTCTAGCCCTGTGCACCACAAACTTTTGCTGCCCTGAAGTTTGCCGTCTCACCAGCACACCCTTTTCTCCTAATTCACTTCCTAATGGGGCCATAGCAGTCTTGGTTAAGAATTCCTCATCTCTGCAAAGATAACACTAGGGAAAAGGAGGAAAGAAACATTTAAAAACAAATGGTAGGGGCACTTGGGTGGCTCAGTAGGTTGAGTGTCCAACTCTTGGTTTCAGCTCAGGTCATGATCTCACAGTTTATGAGTTCCAGCCCTATGTTGGGCTCTGTGCTGACAGCATGGAGCCTGCTTGGGATTCTGTCTCCCTCTCTCTCTGCCCCTCCCCACTTGCTCTCTATCTCTCAAAATAAATAAATAAATAAATACATACATACATACATACATACATACATACAAATGGTAATATTCCTTGGAAGCAAACAAATATTGCCACCAAGCATTTTTGCCATAATTTAACAAAACAAAACTTCATGAAGCAATCACCTCTACAAAACAAGAACCCAAAGTAGCAAACACAGAGGGAGGAAAGCCGAACTGACAGAGCACAGGAAAGAAGTGGAAGAAAGAACTCAAAGAAATGAAGGGGAATGGGAACAGCAGAAGGAGACTGGAACTAGATAGGAAGAGCAGGAAAGATACAAAGTGAGCAAAATGAAAGAGAAAGAGTTACAACAGACTGGAGAGAAAACAGCAGATGTAGGAGACAGGTGGAGGTGCTCTAACACTCAATGATTTAGAAAATCAATTCTAATTTCTAGAAATTGAAGTCTTACAATCCAAATCCAAAGACAGGCTTCAGGATGGTCAATGTTAAGATATGCCTTAGGAAAATCATCAGACTGAGGGGGGAAAAATAAAAGCCCTTTGGTGGTCAGGCAAAAAGATCAAGTTGACTGTGAGGTAAGGTTTAGGCTGTCCTCAGAATGTTCCATGGCCACATCTGTGGCAATAGACAGAGAAGGCTGTGAGGGCAGGCACGGTCCACGAATTTTATATCTAGCCAAACTGCTGTTCAAGTATAAAAACAATAGACAAGTATTTTTAAACATGTAAGAACTCAAAGAATATGTTCCCATAAGCTCTTCCTGAAGGACTGGAAGATTAACTCTAGTCTCATAAGAGATAACCAGAGAACTTTAACAGATGACCTGGCAGAGAGTATGGAATCTACTTACCATTGGGATTAGGTCTAAAACAATATGTGGATTATGGCTATAGAACTGGTTATGCAACTAACTGAAATATGGGAGGATTCTGAGAGAGATGGAATTTTTGTTAAATTCATTGATTTGTTCATCTTTTGTCATTTGGGGCCTAAGATAAAATAGTCAACCTCATACTTGAGAGATTATCTGACAACCCACTGTAAGTAATGACAAAAACAACATTACTTCCTTCCCCACCCTTGACACTAGGTGCCATGATTTCCTAGAACTTGCCCTTGTATTTCTTCATACAAATATACTCAACAGATTTATAACTGGATTCCAAAGTTAAATCCAAATCTGTGCTATGTGTAAGAGAGACACCAAAGGAATGACTGGCAAAGATATACCAGGAGAGTGCACACAAGAGAAACAGGGGTACAGTGTCAGTAATAGGAAAGGTTGAATTCAGAGCCAAGAGCATGAAGACAGACTATATACCATACTTATCAATGATAAAGGGTACAATTCACAATGAAGAGCTATGACTATCTCTTTAAGAGATAAATAGGCATATCATTTATGAAGCAAGAACAATAGGAATGTGGCTTTGATGGAGTAATAACTGGTACCAGACCAGTCCTCATGCTATAAACAACCATCAAACTGGACAAAATATACCAAGCAACTGTGTCTAGGCAGTGGACAATAGGTGGGGAAGGGCAGCTGATGAAGTGGGCCTCTCAAAAACCCTAGCAGCAATCTGCCCAGGGAAATGTCCCAGCCATGAAATCTAGGTGGTGCACCTCTGTGTACATGAAGCTGAGGAGGCAGAGATCACAGAGTGGGGCAGCTAGAGCAGCTAAATCTGTGGGGTGAGCCAGCAGCATGGAGGGAACTGGGGGAGGGATGGAAGGCCATGTCTGGTTTCCCTATCCATCCTTGTGTGGAAGGCTGGGCTGTGCAAGCTCAGGACAGCACACGAGGTTTACCAGACAGTGGCTGCAGCAGGGTTAAATAGAATAGTTATAAGAGATTCAACAGTGATCTCCAGTGCATCCAGCCACAGTGCAAACACTGCCTGACATCCCAAGACCAACTGAGATGACACAATGGTCTTACTTCAGGAATGAGGAACATACCTTTGGGTAAGGCCTACCCTGGACCTACTGTAACAATGCTAGAGACAGAGCTCTACATGGTCTGAAGGGGAGGCAGAGTTTGGAAGGTGAGTTCCACCACTTTGGAGGAGCCTGGGAAGGACCTTGGGCTTTCCACATATCTGCCCTGACAGAGCATAATGCCAAACCTACATAAGTTCAAGGTCAACAGCCAGTAACTGAATTGCCTGCAATAACAAAAGTAAACATTCTTCAGCGCAAAAGACTAGACTGTATTACAATGTCTAGCATGCAAACAAAAAATTATTAGACATGCAAAGAAGCAGGAATATATGACTCGTGGTCAACTGGAAAAAAAAACACTAAATAGAAACTGACCCAGAATGACACAGATATTAGACATATCAAAGACTTTAAAGCAGCTGTTTAAATGTTTTTTAAAAAATGAAAGAAAATGCATTCAAATAATTACTAAAAATAATTGTCTTGATGAGTGAATAGACAGGAATTATTAGCAGAAAAATGGGAGATTATATGGGGTGCCTGGGTGGCTCAGTAGGTTGAGCGTCTGACTCTTGATTTCAACCCAGGTCATGATCCCAGGGTCATGGATTGAGCTGTGTATCAGCTCCACACTGAATGTGGCATGCTTAAGATCCTTTCTCTCTCTCTCTCCCTCTCTCTCTCCCCTCTCCTCTGCTTACACTCTCTCTCTCAAAGAAAGAAAGAAAGAAAGAGAAAAAAAGGAAATGCAGATTATAAAAAAGAACCAACCCAGAACAACCAACAATATTTTAAAGGAGACGAACAAAGTTGGAGACCTAACGTTACCTGACTTCAGGACTTACTCTAAAGCTACAGTAGTCAAGATAGTGTGGTTATTGATGAAAGAGACAGATTAAGAGAACAGAATAGAGAGTCCAGAAATAGACCCACATAGAGGCAATTTGTCTCTGAAAAAGGAGCAAAGGAAACATAATGAAGGAAAAGACAGTCTTTTTAACAAGCAGTGCTGGAACAACTGGACATCCATGTACAAAAATATGAATATAGATGAACACCTTATATCCCTAATTCACAAAAAATAACTTAAAATGGATCACAGCTCTGAATATGAAACACAAGACTATAAACATCCTAAAAGATAACAGGAGAAAAACCTAGATGATCTTGGGTTTGGCAATGACATTTTAGATGCAACACCAAAGGAATCCCTAATTCACAAAAATCCCTAATTCACAAAAAATAACTTAAAATGGATCATAGCTCTGAATATGAAACACAAGACTATAAACATCCTAAAAGATAACAGGAGAAAAACCTAGATGATCTTGGGTTTGGCAATGACATTTTAGATGCAACACCAAAGGAACGATCCATGAAAGAAAGAATTGAGAAGCTGAGCTTCACTAAAATTAAAATTTTCTGCTCTGTGAAAGACAATGGCAAGAGAATGAAAAGACAAACCACAGAATGGGAGAAGATACTTGCAAAAGATGTATCTGATAAAGGACTGTTATCTAAAATATACGACGAACTCTTAAGACTCAACACTAAGAAAACAAACAACCTGATTAAAAAATGGGCCAAACACCTTAACAGACACTTCACCAAAGAAGACATACACATGGCAAATAAGCATAAGAAAAGTGCTTCTGTCATACATTCTCAGGGAAATGCAAATCAGAACAACGACTAGGTTAACATTGTATGTCAATTATACTTCAATAATAAAAATTAAAAAAAAAAACATCAGTGAGATACCACTACACATTTGTTAGAATGGCCAAAATCCAGAACACCGACAACACCAACTGCTGGCAAGGATGTGGAGCAACAGGAACTCTCATCCACTGCTGGTGGGAATGCAAAACTCTACAGCCACTTTGGAAGACAGCTTGGTGGTATCTTACAAAACTAAACACAATCTTGCCACATGATCTAGAAATTGGACACTTTGGTATTTACCCAAAGAAGCTGAAAATTTATATCCATACAGAAAACTGCACATGGGTGTTTATAGCAGCTTTTTTCATAATTGCTAAAACTGGGAAGCAACCAACATGTCCTTTAATAGGTGAATAGATAAATAAATGGTGGTGCCTCCAGACAATGGAATATTATTCAGTGCTAAGAAGAAATGAGTAGGGTACCTGGGTGGCTCAGTCAGTTAAGTGTCTGACTTCAGCTCAGGTCATGATCTTGCAGTTCATGAGTTTGAGCCCCGTGTTGGGCTCTTGTGCTAACAGCTCAGAACCTGGAGCCTGCTTCAGATTCTGTGTCTCCCTCCCTCTCTCTCTCTTTCTCTCTGCCCCTCCCCCACTCATTCTCTGTCTCTCAAAAAAAAAAAAAACAACATTAAAAAGAAATGAGCTATTGGGGCGCCTGGGTGGCTCAGTCGGTTAAGTGTCTGACTTCGGCTCAGATCATGATCTCACAGTCTCTAGGTTCGAGCCCCACGTTGGGCTCTGTGCTGACAGCTCAGAGCCTGGAGCCTACCTCAGATTCTGCGTCTCCCTCTCTCTGTCCTCCCTGGCTCACACTCTGTCTCTCTCTCTCTCAAAAATAAACATTAAAAAATATGAGCTATCAAACCATAAAAAGACATGGAGGAATCTTAAATGCGTATTACTCAGTGAAATAAGACAATCTGACCCCGCCATGATGTTCTGGAAAAGACAAAATCAAAGAGACAATAAAAAAAAATCAGTAGTTGTCAGGGGTTAGTGAGGGAGGAAGAATGAATGGGTAGAGCACAGAGGATTTTCAGGGCAGTGAAAATACTGTGTGTGATACTATAATGGTGGACACATGTCATTATACACTCGTCCAAACCCACAGAATGCACACCACCAAGAGGGAACTTATGTGAACTGTGGACTCTGGGTGATAACATGTCAATGTGGGTCCACCAGTTACTTACTTTTTTTTAATCTTTAAAAAAATTTTTTTTTACCATTTATCTATTTCTGAGAGCGAGAGAGAGAGAGCGCGCGCGCAAGCAGGAGAGGGGCAGAGAGAGAGGGAGACACAGAATTCGAAGCAGGCTCCAGGCTCTGAGCTTGTCAGCACAGAGTCCGATGTGGGGCTTGAACCCATGAACTGTGAGATCATGACGTGAGCCAAAGTCGGATGCTCAACCGACTGAGCCACCCAGGCACCCCTCATGTGGGTCCACCAGTTATAATAGCTCTCCTGCTCTGGTGGGCTGTGGATAACAGGGGAGAGGCTACACATATGTGGGGGGACAAGGGGCATATGGGATATGTCTATACCTTCCTCTCAATTTTGCTGTGAACCTAAAACTATTCTAAAAAAAAAAGCCTTTTGTTGGGGCACCTGGGTGGCTCAGTCAGTTGAGCCACTATCTTTGGCTCAGGTCATGATCTCAGTTTGTGAGTTCAAGCTCCGTGTTGGGCTCTGTGCTGACAGCTCAGAGCCTGGAGCCTGCTTCTGATTCTGTGTCTCCCTCTCTCTCTGCCCCTTCCCCACTCATGCTCTGTCTCTCTCTCTCAGAAATAAATAAACATTAAAAAAAAAATTTTAAAGCCTTTTGTTAAAAAAATAAAGAAGAACTATAATAGAAAATGTAGAACTGAGAATCTCAATCGTTGAAATGTAAAATTTGTAGAATAGGTTTAACAGCAGACTGCAAATCATTAAAAATTAGTCAGTAAAGCAGAGGACAAATCAATCAACATTATTCAACCTGAAGAGAGAGAAGAGCGAATGAAGAAAACTCAACAGAGCTTCAGGAACCTATGGGGTGATATCCAACTGTCCAACTGTCGAACTTATGAAAGCCCCTACATGGTCAAACTCTGAAAACTACAGATGAAAAAAATCTTGAAAGCCGCCGTGGAGTGAGACATGTGGTGCATCTGGGAATAATGACAAGATATGATGAATTCTCATCAGAAACTATGAACACCAGATGACAACAGAACACCTTTTTAAAATTAATAAATTAAATTAAATTTTATTTTTTAAGTGGACTTCACACCCAGCATGGAGCCCAGCACGGGGCTTAAACTCATGGTCCTGAGATCAACACCTGAGCTGAGATCAAGAGCTGGATTCTTAACTGACTGAGCCACCCAAGTGTCCCAGTACAACAGCTTTAAAGTGCAAGAAGAAAAACAAAAGCATCATCCCTAGGTCCTATAGGCAGAATTCTTTTTATTTTACTTACTTACTTACTTATTTATTTTAATTAATTTATTTATTTTTAACGTTTATTTACTTTTGAAAGTGAGACAGAGCGGAAGCAGGGGAAGACCAGAGAAAGAGGGAGACACAGAATCTGAAGCAGGCTCCAGGCTCTGAGCTGTCAGCACAGAGCCCGATGTGGGGCTTAAACTCATGGAACTGAGTTTCATGACCTGAGCCAAAGTCGGACGCTTAACCGACTGAGCCACCCAGGCGCCCCCAGAATTCTTTTTTAAAAAAGAGGGTGAAATAGACATTATATGTATTATATACTACATACTCTTACAATAAAGTAAGCTAGAGAAGAGAAAATATTAATAAAATCACAAGGAAAAGAAAACACATTTATAGAACTACACTGTATTTATTAAAAAATCTGCATATAAATGGACCTGCACAGTTAAAACCTATTGTTCAAGGGTCAACTGTACTATGCTTTTTTTTAAAGTTTATTTATTTTGAGAGAGAGAGAGAGAGAGAGTGCGACTGGGGGAGGAACAAAGAGACAGAGAGAGAGACAGACAGACAGACAGAATCCCAAGCAGGCTCCACACAGTCAGTGCAGACCCAGATGCAGGGCTCGAACTCATGAACCGTGAGATCATGACCTGAGCCGAAATCAACAGTCAGACGCTTAACCAACTGAGCCACTAGGGTGCCCCTATACTATTTTTATTTCCTCTAAGTTCTAATAAATAAAAACTGATGATTTAGCACAAAACCAATAACACTGTAAAGTGGAGTTTAGACGGTGTGTAGAAGTAAAATGTATAACAGCGGCAGGAGAAAGGGTGGGAAGGTGGTAACTGGCATCCTAGCATGGGGTTATGACGCACATAGGGGCAGTGTGGCAACACTAAGCAAGGTTGGGAATGTCAATGATGCATACTATGGGCCTGCAAGGGCCTCAGAAGAAAATGGCAAAAGCTATAGCAAAGAAACCAAGAGAGGAAATAAAATGGAAAACTGAAATATGAATACTTGATTAACACACAAGAAGGCAGGAAAGGGGTAAAAGAGGGTCAAAACAGAAGTGATGAGTGGAAAACAAGTATCAAGATGGCAGACTTAATGCTGGACACATCAATAATTATATTAAGTGCAAACAGACTAAGTGCTCCAATTAGAAGGCAGAGATTGTCAGAAAGGATTAAAAAGCAAGACTAAGAAAGATGCTTTTTAAATATAAAGAGATGGACATTGGTTGAAAATAAGGGAGATGTGTGAAATGTGCCTTGAAAAGAGGAAACAGGAGAAAATTAATGCCACTTTATTAGCATCAGACCAAGCCGACCTCAAGACACCTGAAACTAATGTAACATTCATTGTGTGTCAACTATGTTTCAATTAAACAACGACAAAAAAAGACGTGACAAGAGCTACAGAAGGATGTTTCATGATGACCAATCAGCAGGATGTGGGAACCATCGTAAATGCGTGTAATGACAGCGCTTCAAAATTGATGAAGTAAAACAGACAGAACCAAACAGGGAAATAGGCACATTCACAGCCACACTCAATGATTCAAAGACCTTGCTCAGTAACTAGCAGAAAACCGGACAAAAAGATCAGTAGGGATATGGAAGACTTAAATGCTACCAACTACCTTGACCGAGGTCATGCTGACGGAACACTCCACCCACCAACTGCAGAACACACGCGTTCACCAAGATGTAGCATGTGCTGGGCCAAACACAAGCCTCAATAAATATCGAAACGTTGACATCATGCAGGTTCCTTCACTGACAGCAGAATTAAGCTAGATTAAAGATATCTACAAAATCAACAAATATTGGCAAATTAAATAATTTACTTCTAAGGAATAACTGCATCAAAGAAGAAATCACAAGAGAAAATAGAAAGTATTTTGAACTGAATAGGGGCACCTGGGTGGCTCAGTCAGTTGAGTGTCTGACTCTTGATTTCGGCTCAGGTCATGATCTTGAAATCTGTGGGTTAGAGCTGCACATTGGACTCCATGCTGACAGCGCAGAGCCTGCTTAGGTTTCTCTAACCCCTTCTCTGTTTCTCCCCAACTTGCGCATGCGCTCTCTCTCCCTCTCAAAATAAATAAATGAACCAAAAAAAAAAAAAAAAAAAAGAAAAAGAAAAAAGAAAAGAAAGAAAGAATTTTGAACTGCATAAAAATGAAGATACAGAAATCAAAATTTGTGGGACAAGACCCACAAAGGCTGGTGAGCTGGCTGGGAGCTGGCTTCCCCACAACCCAGTGAAGGGCCAGTACAAACCCACAGAAGCACCTAGAACTGTGGGCACCATCAGTGTGCAGATTCACACACTCAGAAGCTCCCAGTAAATGTTCCCTAACAGGTGGCTGTATCAGCTTCTGGAAGAAGTGCCTGAGGAGTGAGACTGCCTGGACAACATTTACAGTTATGAAACAGCAGCGATGAAATGCATTCCATGTGCAAAACCAGCTCTGTGAGAAGAGATACCTACATGTGAAGAAAAGTTGAAGGCAAAAGATTAAAAAAAAAAAAAATCTACAGGGGCACCTGGGTGGCTCAGTTAGTGGAACATCCGACTTTGGCTCAGGCCATGATCCCACAGTGTGTGAGTTCAAGCCCTGCATCGGGCTCTCTGCTCTCAGTGCAGAGCCCACTTCAGATCCTCTGTCCCCCTCTCTCTCTGCCCATCCCCTGCTCACACACGCTCTCTTTCAAAAATAATTATTTAAAAAATAATTTAAAAAATTTAAAAAGCTATAAAAAGAAGTAGTAAAGTCAGAAGAAATCTGGTATGAACCATATTAATAGTTGGCAAAATAGGCTTTTAGGCAAAAATCCTTTTCAGGGATAATGAGGTCACTAAAGTATAAAGCTTCATTTCCCTAGGAAGATGACCACTCTAAATCTGTATGTTCCTAAGCCAGCTTCAAAATGCAGAAGCAAAAATGTCTAGGATGCAGGAAAAATTACGGAGATGTGCCTCAGCATGAGGGTCTCCCTGCCGCTTCCAGAGGCGCCCAGTCCCGGGTGCCAGGACTGCCTCAGCGTGTGCAGGTACAGCTGCGCGTCTAGCAACGAGAGGCACTTCCTTCTCACATGTGGAATACTTATGTCAACTGGACCGGCCTCCACATTTCAAAGAGCTGATATCATTCAGACCTTATTCTCTGAACACACAGCATTAAGTTAGGAATTGAAAAATAAAAAAATAACTAGGGGGAAATATCAAACATTTGGAAACATAAATCTGATCAGCTCAGCAGTCAGAGAACAAATAAATATCGGGTCCACCCAAAAGTGAGCACTGATGAAGATGGTGACATCTCCCAACATGGGACACAGCTAGAGGGTCACAGACAGACTTCAGCTGCTGTGGGGAATGGATGGCAGAGAATGAGTGGGCTCCATACCCAGTTCAAGTCAGAGAAACAGACCAAGCTCAGAGAACACCGGATGAAAAAAGGGAAAGATCAGAGCAGAAATGAAACAGAAAAAGACCTTTAAAGATCAACAAAGAGGAGTGCCTGGAAGGCTCAGTTGGTTAACCATTCGACTTCAGCTCAAGTCATGATCTCATGGTTGGTGAGTTTGAGCCCCGCATCGGGCTCTCTGCAGTCAGCACAGAGCCTGAAGCCTGTTTCAGATTCTGTGTCTCCCTCTCTCTCTGCCCCTCCCCTGCTCATGCTCTGCCTCTCTCAAAAATAAACACTTAAAAAAATTAAAAGGAAAACAAGTAAAGATCAACAAAGATAAGATTGATAAAGGATAAAAATGGAACAGTTTTGTAAATATAGCAGAAATCTAAACAATCGTTACAAATAAAAAAGGCAGTATGAAAATACCTTGGAGGTTTTTATGCTCATAGACAAATTAGTTCAAGAAGAAAATCAAGCCTTCCTTGCAGAGAAAATGCCTGCCCCAGTGGGACAGGCCAAGAGTGACCCATGGCCACTCATAAAACTGACCTCCTGCCAACTTATCCAGAGATCAGGAGAGGAGGGGACGCCTGGCTCCAGACTCTAGGGCTCCTGATACCCCGACACCATAAGCAGAGTGGGGTAACAAGAGAGGGGGTGAAACTTAGTCTACTGAGAGACAGACAGATGGTCCTGAACAACTCCGGCCCAGCACCACAGTGCGGAAATGGTCATGCTATGTAGTGGGTTATTTTAGCAATATATAGTTGTTTTAATATTATAAAAACCAAAAACATCCAATATATTAAATTAACTGACTTGAGAAGAAAAGCCATGAGTCTGACAGCTCAACATCCATTCACAATCCAGATTCTTTCCCCACTAGGAGTAGAATGAGGATCTGATATGACTGGAACCTGCTAAAACCCCACAGCAAATGGGGTGTGCCATCCAACCCATGGAATGGCCAGGATCCTTGCCACAGTCCCAGCCTCTACTTGGAATGTCCTGGGTTCCTAGCCAGTGCCATCAGCACATGGGCAGCTCTGTAGTGACCTGTCCAGGGACCTCCATGCCCACCCCGCATCTCCTGGTCAAGGGCCCCCTCCTGCTCTTCCAGGGCTCTGTCCAGTGCCTGGTTCTACAGTTCATGGACTGCAATTGCCAAGCCTGGCCTGCACTGGAGGACTGTGGGAGCCGAAGCCTCTGTGCAGGTGTGAGAAGGCAAATCCTATGTGTGCCCGCATGTGAGGGTGTGCATCTGCCTGAACCTCTCTCCATTCTCACGGACCAGACAGGGTGGCTGGGAATGAGGACTGATGACCATCACTGTCCCCCATACTTTGCTCTTCTGTGGACTTTGCCTTAAGCCAGTGGTTAGCCAGGGGATTCCTGGGCTCAGAGCCATGGACTCCCTGGAACCCACCTGGGGCCCTGCTTCCAGATTTCCTCCTTCATAGTCCATCTTCATGTGAATTTGTTAACAGGGGGAGTATTTCACAGAGAGATAAGGGCTGCTTTCAAGTTTGCTCTCTGCTGATGAACACCGAGAGCCCAGGACAAATGGAAGAGGAATGCGAGTTTCCAGAGAGGCCCCTGAACTGGGGTCCTCACACATTGGAAGCTGGGTGCAGGGCAGAGAACACCTTCCATGCCAGTGTCGCCACCTAGAAGGGGCTAAGACACCCAGTGCTGCCCACAGGGGCAGGAGTGACTCTGGCCCTGAGGCAGAAGCACAAGGCAGGCTCCCCTGGCAGGAATGAAGAGAAGCAACTGCAAAAGCTTTGATGGGGACCTAAACCAAATGAGGCCAGTCCCTGTCCCAGGCTTGTATTCCAGAGGAGGAGGAGGAAGAAGAGGAGGGAGACCCAACAGGGACTGTTTGTGGTGATGGTGGCCAGAGCTTTGTTGGTTCTGCTATGTTCCTGAGATGCATATGGTGGGTTGGGTTGTGTCCACAATTTTCTTGGCCCTCCAGTCTCCTTCCTACCTGTCCCACATGACCTGCTGTTGATACTTTTGAGGAGAAGAAGGTCAGGGAGAAAGAGGGCAATGGCCACACAGCAGGACGAAAGGATGCCTGGCCAACCAGCTGCCGGTGCAATGCGGGGAAAGTGTGGTTGGTCTGATTCCTGGCCCAGGCTGCCTGGGGTTGGGGGGGGGGGTGCTTAATATTACTTAAAGGCCTAAAAATACTGCTGGCTGTAAATCAGTCCCTGCTTCAAGGCCATGGGCCCTGCCCAAGTGTGGGAGGAAGGAGCAGGTCTGCACACCACCTGTGTCTGACGACAGCCAAGGCCCAATCCCCTGGAGGCTGGAGGGAAAGCCACCTCTGGAAGGCAGGCGAGTGGCCCAGTGTCACCACGTGCTCCTGAGGCCATAGTGTCCAGATGAGAGTGGCTGAAGGCCCTTGGTCACTGCTGTGGCCCCTGGCCGCACCCATCCTGGATGAGGACCCTCTGGGAAGGATCCGTGGCCACTAGTGGCTCTCATAGCACATGACCTCAGGTGCCAGGAATGCGCACGCAGCAAAGCCGCCATCTGGTTCCCATTACCCACGCTCTGCTGCGGGAAACCTCATCTGCGTCTCTGCTCCCAGCGCCCGCCCGGGAGAGATTGATTTGGGCTCATTAGAGAGTCCAACAGCAGGCTGTGAGGTGAGGCACATCTGTGCCCACGTGGCTCAAGGACCAGGGCGGGCGGCCACATCGCAGGTCCAGCACGGTGTGCCGAGGGCCCTGGGGCAAGGATGCCTGTGGATGCCTGTGGGTGCTGGCCCCTGATACTTCTTCCTCAGAGGCCTGTGCGTCACAACCTGAAAATTTCCAGGGCCTCTGGGGCCAACTCTGAAACTGATGTGCAGTTGTTTCTGGGTGAGGCAGCCGTTTTTAGTGACTGTGCTTAGCAGGAGAAGCACTGTCCTCCTCCTTTGATGTGTACTACTGAGTGAGCCCCCCCTAGCCTGGCGTAACACCATCATGTAACCACCACGTCCATTCCACAATGCATGGCTCCCCTTCTGCTTTAACTTTCAAATTCATTAATAATCCCCTGTGCTTCAACTTTTCAATTCATCAGTATAATAAAATTTCATCTCTGGACTGGAACATGCACCATAAATTTAAGTCTTAAGTTCCAGCAGCTGTTTCCCGAAAAAGCCAGCAGAAACCAGGCAAATCTGGGCCAGGTCAGCAGAAGGGGACCCTTCCAGAGGTCCAGGGGCTTGGGGTGGGGTTCTCAGGGAAGCCACTTGAGTCTTCAGCTCTTTGCAAGGTCAAGGCTCATGAAGTTCAAGCCACAACAGGATGGAGCACTGGACCCCACAGTGGGAAGGTGGGGGCACTACCTGGTCCCCACCAGGCTCGAGAGGCAGAGAGAAGGGTAGGAGGGAGAACTCCACTGCCCACCTGGCTGGGCTTGACACCCAGCAAGGTGACCTCCACTGCTGAGGACACGAAGACCCAGCACCAGAGTGGCTCTGCCCCATTCTTAAAGATGACAGCTGGGGTGCCTGAGTGTCTCAGTCGGTTAACTAACTCTGGATTTTGGCTCAGGTGGTAATCTCACGGTTCATGAATTTGAGTCCTGAGTTGGACTCTGTGTTGACAGTGTGGAGCCTACTTGGGATTCTCTCTCTCTTTCTCTCTCTCTCTCTCTCTGCTGTCCGTGCACTCACATGCTCCTCTCGCTCTCAAACTTAAAAAAAAAAAAGATGACAGTCATCATGAAGCCATCATGAAGACATTCATTCCCATCCCCACCCAAGTCCACAATTTCAATGCCTTGGGACCCTCCTACCAGGATGGAGGCATGAGAAACTTGGTCCTTGACAGCCAGCTCGGGCCCCATTTGGAGGCTTATCTAACCCTGCTTCCTGCAGGGCCTCCGTGGACTCTCTGAGACAACATAAGGACAGAAGGACAGATGGGTAGCTGGCTTTACAACAAGTCAGCCATGTGCTGACACAAGCCGGTCTGCTGGAGAGGAGTAATGCCAAGGAAGCATGAACGTGTGCCCTGTCCCCAAATGTGACATGTGACCCCCTCTTTCCCCTCTCTCTGGGCTCTGGCTGGCTGTTCCCCATCCTCGGGTCCCTGCTCGGGTCCCACCTGGAGACATACCAGGACAGCATGTACGGTTCCAGCCCTGCTGCTCCTAGCTCTGATTTTCACCTCTGTTCTCTGATGGAACCACTCTTTTTAGGATGCCAGTTCCAACTCCAGCTTGGACATGAAAGGCCCCTCCCAGGTCCCACTCTGCTTGACTTCAGTGTTCCATCTTTGGGTCTCTTTATTATGGAGAATGGCCATTACCATTCTCTCTAGCACCCTCTCACCTTGCTCGGTCTCAGTTTCCCTTTCCCTCAGGACTTACCCACCATGTGAAACCCCTGCCCCTGCTGTCCTCACTCTGTCCTGCCTTTGGGATGACCTGGTGGCCATGTCCCACCCCTGGGTTGCACCCAGGACCCGTGATACCTGCTAGGCACTGCAGTGTGCCCTGATTTTCCTCAGGGGCCCACCCCTCCGCCCCAACTCATGTGCCTCAGGGGCTCATTGGCCACTGCCCAGGGCCTCTTCGTCTGGCTGTGGAGGCCTGGGCTGGGCAAGTGTGAGGTGAGGCAGGCTTGCCAGGCTGTGGACAAGGCTCTCCCATCTGGAGAGAGGCCCTAAGGGATGCCTTCATCCTCGGCCTCCTGTCTCCACCAAGCTACTGCAGAAGAGGACAAACATGACCTCTAGTACTCTAGTGATAGCACCCAGGTGAGGCCAGGAGCCAAGCCTGCTGCTGCTTCTGCTGGCAGTCTCCCTGAGCGCCACACATCTCCCATGCAGGGCTCTGTTCCCCCACCAGACCTGGGTTTACGTCACTGCCCTTCCATGCAGCTTCCACTCGCAGCCCCCTGGGACCTGCCCTAGTGTGAGGCTTCCCGCCCGTCCCCCCACCCCCCCATTCTACCCCCCAGGTCCCAAACAGGGCTGAGCGTGCAGGCTGGGCCACCACATGCTGAGCACCAGCCACAGGCCCAGACCTGGTCTCCCGGTGCTCCACGAGTCATGTGGGAAGGGAAAGTCCAGTGAGACATTATGGGAAGGTTTTCAGCACCGCCCCGCTCCGCCTTGAGGCCTCACACCCCTTCCTGGCTGTGGCCTCTGGCCGTGAGGAATGGCTTCCCTGGGGTTGGCTTACAGACTGCCCCGGGGGCGTGACTCCGTGGATTTCTCCACACTGGGTCGGTTTTTGTTGATTAATCAGTTCCTTACTGACCGAATTCCTCTGAGTTTTTGCAAATGGGCTTGCCTACTCCCGGACTCTACATGCCTTTTCTCTAGATGGACAAGACGTGACTGCTGTTAACCCAAGGTCTGAGAGAAACCCAAACCATGTGAACGGTTCACAAACGCCCACGCCCCCTTCTTCCTGCGCCGGCCCCGCGGACAGGCTGGCCTGCACCCCGCCTCGCAGTGATTAATTAGCCAGGGATCTGCAACAACTCCTCTTCATGCCTAAATATTGTTTCAGCCTATCAGACTGTTAGTGCAAAGCAGGATAAATGACACTTCGGGTCTGGCGCACTGACCTGCAGGGCCTGCTGCTCATCCAGGCTCCAGACAGCCAGCGCCTTCTCCGCAGAGCCCGAGACGCCCCTGGCCTTTTGGGAGTCAAAGTCAAAGCCCATGACGGGCTCTGTGTGGCAGGCGACACGGCTGCACACCTTCCGCTCAGAGACGTCCCACAGGGCCACTGATCCGTCCTCATAGCCGGCCAGGAGGAGTGGGCGGGGACTGGACTCGGCCTGCGGGGACAGCACAGCAGTCAGCTCCCAAAAGGTCCTGGTATGTTTTGGGGGAGAAGGGGCTCCAGAGATGGGTGAGCTCCCCCACTGGGCCTTGGGGGTGGCCCAGCCCGGGAGCTGTTTCCTGTGTTCCCCACACCGGCAGTAACAGTTCGGAGGTTCTGCATGCCACCCTGATGGCCGGCACCATCGGCACAAAGCTGGCACGGGCCAGTGCTGGGGCACCCCGAGGACTGACCCTGGCGGGGGGGGCGGGGGCGGACAGAGCCTGGGATAGCCCAGCACGGACCCCACCTCACACTGCCACGCCACTGCTCGCCAGCCCGGGTGCTGCCACTTCTTCATGTCTCCTTTCTACAGGCTGAGACTTGTGGCCACCCCTTCGTGAGGCGGTCACCTGTCTAGAACTGCCAGCCAAAGGAAATCGTGAGCTCCATCTCAATGAAAAATGAACTTTCTGTGCTTTGTCAACGTCGCCGCGGAAGCCCCCCACCCCCCAGGCCTGGTGAGTCGCCAGGGCGCTGACTGGTGTGAGCCGAGCTCTGCCGGCCCTGAGCTATTGTGATGAATGAGGACGCGGGTCAGAGGGCTCCGCACCCTGGGCAGACGCCTCGTTTATCTAGCCTCGGCAACAACTCCAGGGGAGCACCGCGGGACTCCATGTCACCCCAGCACTGAGAGCGGCAGCCCCATGCTTGGTGCCCAGTCTCCAGCACAGGCGCCCAGGTTGCTCCTGGGACAAAGCACACGCCAGCCGATCGATGCCTTTTGCTCTTCACTCATCTCTGCATTTCCTGCTAAGCTGCCTGGGGTTGGTGTCACTCAAGTGTCAGAAATAACTGAGCACACCCCCTCCCCAGTGAATTTTCCAAGGGCCAGGAGCTCAACTGAGCTTTAGGGAACTCTGACTGGGCTTGGCCCCCAGCCCCTGGATGGTCAGTGGTGAGGACGGGGGCCTTAGGGGCTGGTCAGAGAGAGGGTGCCTCCTGCATCACCTGCAACCTCCAGGATGGTCTACTGCAGGTCTCAAGGCTGGTGGTGAGCAGAGTGCCTGGGCCTCACTGGTCATGGGCTGACAAGGCCACGGAGGCCCTCTTTGTCCACCTGCTGGAGTTCCTTGTTACTGAACTGCACGGGTGCTTCTATCTGCCCAGAGGGGCTCTGGGCCTGGATGCTGTACACACCACACAGAGTGCCTCTCCACATTTAGGAGTGCTCAGAAAGGACAGGCTTGTGCAGCTAAGTAAGGTAACTGGGGTTAGCCAGAAGGCATGAGGACTTGTGTCTAACGAGTGGATACTACAACCTCAACACACGGAAACAAGGCTTTCTCCATGTATCAGAAGGGGAAACTGAGGCTTCAGAGTGTGCTGTATGTCACTGGGGCCCTGGTTAGTGATGGGAGCCAGGGGGAGTCTGACACAGCCACTAAGACTTGCACACAGCACAGTGAATCCTCCCAGCCCGGAGCTAGTCTGGAGGGCACCTCCTACATTTCCTCGGAAATGGCTTATACATTTTTTCTGATGATAATGCATGTTCATACAAACAAAAACAAAAGGGCTTCCTAGTTTCACTTAGCCTGGGGCAGCCTGTGCTCCTCCCTGGGGCCTCTTGCATGGTGACTGCCTCCTGGCAGGCCCGACTGGGCAAGCAGTCAGGATATGGGCCCTGTGACCATGAACCCTGTGTGTGCACAGCATCTGGTGATGCCTGCCATTCAGGGGCCAAGGCTGGGAGCAGCTAAGCGTGGTCACTGGTTCCGTCTAACCTTCCGTGCAAAGCCATGACAGTGTTGGTGTACTTTCCCTGTAGTTTTAAAATGGAGAAAAGCTCCATTTTGTTATCTTTCAAGTCAACTGATTGGAACTTATTTGTGAGGTATAAAATTGTTTACACCACTTTTCTCCAAGGATGGACAGACTATAAGAAGCGGTCAGGCCCTCTGCTCTGGCATCCCCCTTTCAGGTAGCTGTACCTCCCCAGGCAGGGCCTCCCCTCATGAGCAGCCATATATATCTGGACACAAGGAAGGGTGACAGGCAGGTGAGAACAGCCCAATGCTCTGCATGCCAACCAGGAACTCATGCCAACCTCCTAGACCAGATCTGCTGGACCCCACCCCACAGGCCAGGTCTGAGGAACTTACCTGGGGCCCACTTGGGTCTGTTCCCCTCAGGGCAGTGATCTGTCTTGTTGCCTGCTTTCCATCCACCCTGCTTCAGCCCAGTCTGCTCCTCCCCCAGGGATCTGCCACCCTCTGATCCCCTGGGTACATTCTTCCCTCATCTGGGGCTCCTCCCAGTGCCAACACATTGGCTTTGGTCTGTCTCTGTAGCCCAAGTGCACATGATGCCTGTGGTTTCTGGGTTCTGAGCATCCCGGCTAGTTCAGGGGCAGCATGCTACTCACCCACCTATCAAGGTACCACAGGGGGTCCAGATCAAAAGCCAGACTGACCTGCAGCGACTCACCTTGTTGTTGCCAAGGGTGACCAAATGCTGAGCTCCAGCCCTGATGGCTGCCGCCCCCCACCTGTGCTGCAGGGCCCCTGTGGCCCCCAGGGACAGACACCACAGGCAGGACAGTGGTCTCATGTCCTCCGGCCTTGGGTGACAGGTTGCTCTCCACAGGATGAGGACCTGAAGTTGCTAAAAGGACTTGCTTTGTGTCCTGTCCTATCCTGTGCTGACTGGGTGGGACTCCAGTGGGCTGGGCAGGCCATGCCTACAGTACCTCCTGGGACCAGTCCTGTGGGAAGCTCCCAGCTCACTGGAGGGATCCCTAGGCCCAGGGGTCGGGAGCCTCTTAGAGCTACTGTGATGGATATTCCTGATCTCTTGTATGATGATCATCCTAACAATGCAAGTCAACAGCTTTAAAAAGCAAAACAAGAATACATCTGAATGTTTCAGTGAAAAATACGTCAGGCCACTCTGCCACACTCAGATTAATAAATTACAACCTGGGCCTTCAGGTTTGGAGAGGGAAAAAAAAGGACCTTTCAAATTAATGTTGACTTTTTTTTTTTTTTTAAACAGAATGCCCTGCGTTGGATCTGTATCAACTAACAAAAACTCGATTTGTCCTTCTGTCAACTATATTAATTACCTTAACAAGTTTGTACATCCCATTTCTACACATTTTTCTGCTGGAATTTTTACATGATTACACAATGGCAGTGCTTCCAGGGCGCGGAATATGAGCGGATGCAGCCGGGATGTCCTCCCTAGGACCTGTGAGCACCACTCCAGGGCCCAAGGCGTCACGGCCTCGGGATGTTCCCCGCCATATACCAGCTGGCGCCAGGAGCTCTGTCATTCAGGCAGGCCTCTTGGAGCCCCCGCAAACTCAGCTCCCCGTGGGCTTCTTTCTGAGAGATACAGCAGCGGCAGGACACCACGGGATCAGCTTGCCAGAGATTTCCAACTGGAAACAAATTCCAACTGGAATGTTCTCAGATAAGAAATTGCAAGGGGAAACCAATGGCAAGAAAGAGCAGGTCCCTGGAGGGTCAAAAAGCTTGAGGCAGGGTCTCTGGGGTGCCTAGCCCCCTGGGTCCTGTTGGTCCCACAGACACCTCCAAACTGCCCAACCCCATCTTATGAAAAGTTCAAACGAGCAGTGAGGCACGAGGCAGGAAATCACCTCCTCCTGATCTCAGGCAGGCTCAGGGTGGCTTCTCAGAAGGTGCTGCTGAACTGAACAGAGCTGGGAAAGTGCCTATAAACTGCACTCCCAGGCAAGCACTGGTCAATGACCTATTCACCACGGTTTCTACCATGGCCAAGATACTACTGCCTGGGTTCTTTCCAAGTGAGCACACCAGACCTTTTGCTTTGCTGCCCCAAACACTAGCAGCCGTGAGGAGCAGAAACACACACTTTGAGTTACTACTGACCCCTGTGGGGGAGAGGAGGCTGTGCCTTGAGAAGAAATGAGGCCTCTAGTAGAGGTAAGTGGGTGGCCCCAGGAGGAATCCTCCCAGGCCACAGGCTTGGAGCTCAAGCCAAAACCAGCATTCAGGCTTGCGACCCACTCCCCAGCCCCAGGCGTCGGCTGCCAGCCCCAGGAGATGCCTCCAGATCCTCTCTAATCAGAATAGTCAAGAAAGAAGGAAATGGCTTAGACAATCAGAAACGCCAAGTGTGGCTGCAGGCAAAGACAACGTGTTAAGCCCACTCTTGCCTCTATGAGGCAAAGAAGTAACACAAAGTAATCCCAAGCAGAGCAGGGGCCAGGCAGGTTTGCAGGGTTAGTCAGCACTTCCCTCCTAACCCAGTGCACAGTTGCAGGGCTGCGGACTGGTGTGCAGAGAGGAGCGGAGCTTAGCTGACCCAGCTGTCCCTCCTCACTGCATGGGCAGGGGGGCACCCTGTGGAGGACAGTACAAGCTAGGCTTGTCCTGGGCAGTTTGCACGAGTGGCAGCAGCGGCAGGAGGACAACAGGAGCTGGCTGGGATACCGAGGCTGCGGAAGGCAGTATGTACATGTATTCCCAGGGGGCTAATTGTCCTTTGGTTTGACGATAAACCAAATCCTGAATGGGGCATGATTCACAGCCCAGAAGGCGTGGCTGGCAGGGCGTGGTTGGCGTGCGCTGGGCCTTACCTGCCACAGCTCCAGGCACATGGGCATGCCCGGCTTGGCATCTGCCTCCGGCTTCAGGGTGCACACTGACGTCTTGGATGGCATCTCCAGAATCTGAACCTGACAGTAAGAAAACAAGTTGATTTGGGCCGGCGCCAAGTCGAGCCTGTGCTATACAAACAAGAGACTTTTAAGGCGATTAGCCAAGGCTGCTGCGAGTTTCTGTCTGCTCCCCGTAGGAACCTGGGAGCCGAGCCTCCTAATTAGGCCGCACAGGCTCGTGGGCTTGGGCACTGCCGGGTGTTGCAAAACTCACGCGTCATTCCCGAGTGACCGGCATGTCCCTCTAACCAGCATCACCACCTGGCAGCCGCCTCCGGCCTCTCCCGATTTTACCTTTTCACTGAGTGGGAGGCTTGCTCGGCACTGACTCAGTTTGCCCATTCGCCTGATCTCTGCCTCCTTCTCTTTCCTGGTGTGGGTTTTCATGTGAACAACTCTGAACCATCATAGGAGCATCAAACGGTTTACAGAAGTTCCCTGTGTAGGGAACATGTGGAGACCACCAGTAAGCCTAGGAAATGAACATGGTGTGCACCAGTGGGAACTCTATTTGGAGCCTGGCCGTTCCCAGCACCCCTCACCTCTATACTGGGCATCACAGTGGTGTTTTGTGTCACCAGGCCCTCCTGTGCCTGGGCTGGAAGGTGTGCCTTTTTGGTCCACATAGCCAGGTCATACTCAGGCCCTGGCTCACCACTGACCTGACATGGGCCAGACTCTGCCCCACACCATCTGGAGGGGACAGCTGCAGCCACAAGGAGCAGGCTTGGGTGCTGGAGTACCACAGACCAGAATTGGGTCCCCAGCCATCTGCATCCCTAGTGTCTCACCTCCCTCATCCACCACGCAGGGACAAGGACGCCCCCTCCTGTGGTGCTTGGAAGTGGAGGGGATTCTGTGCAACGTAGGTCCACCACTCCATGGTGGGGAGGCTCCACTTTACAGATAATGTCACGACAACGTGCAGTCATCACGGAGTCACACATAATCCCTTGTCAACAAGAGGATATCCTCCGGTTTGCAGATGAATATCTGAGGTGCAGAGGGGTTAGGGGCGTTGAAGGGACAGCTGGCCTGCTCTCTGATGCCTAGTGAACTGGAGGTGTGTGGGTCTGGGCTGGGCTGCTTCACTAAGCCACAAGGGAGAATGAGCCCAGGGTCTGGGATTAAGTCACGAGTATGAATTCCAGATCTGCCACATGCATGCTGGGTCCATGCAAGGGGACACCACAGGCAGGGCAGAAAGCCAGTGGTACAGCCTGGTCCTCTCAGCTGCAGGTCCATGTGGGGGCGCCACCCCCACAGGCTGAGGCTGTGGGTACCTTTTGGGCAGGGCTCTCACCAGAGGCCCACACTGTATCCTAACATACAGGTTCCCCCACCCTCTGCAGGATCAGTGTTGTGCCTGCAGGATCAGTGTCCATGCCAGCCACTGTAGCCCTCACTGCCCACAAAAGAGACACAAAAGATTCTAAGTGATGTGAGAGGTTATCACTGTCGTGAAATAAGAGGTTGCTAGAAGGAGACCTCTGGAACAGCAAAGATGCTCAAGGAGAAGCTCTAGCAAAATGGAAACAAATACAAGAAAGAAGTTGCACGGGGTGCCTGGGTGGCTCAGCCAGTTAAATGTCCAACTCTGGATTTCAGCTCAGGGCATGATCTCACAGTTTGTAGGTTCAAGTTCTGTGTTAGGCTCTGCACAGACAGTTTCAGGGTCTGCTTGGGATTCTCTCTCTCCCCGTCTCCGTCTGCACCTCCCCAGCTCTCTCTCTCTCTCTCAAAATAAATGGAGGAAGCAGAAGTCACCGGACGCACAGCCTGCACAGGCCTGCACTCTGGATGGCCTGGCATAAGGGCCCACAGGTACAGTGAGGGATGGCCTATCCCAATTTGTGGGCCCAGGAATACTCCTCTGGTGGCAGAGTGGAGGGGCATGAAGATAAGGGGATCAGGTAGCGGTAAGTCACCCAGCAAGCCTGCTCTAAGAGGAGAGGGAGAAAACCAGGATAGCCCTGAAGCCTGAGCTAGGTGCTGTGGAAGGAAGTGTGAGTGGCAGAACCCACAGCCACATCCCAGGTGCAGGGGAGCAAGGAGCCCAGGACCTGAGGACCAGGGCAGGCCCAGGGGCCTCTGTGATTCTGAAGTGGAGCTCTGGGCTCTGGCAAGAGCCTGGATGCCTGTGCCCAGAGCCTCCTACAGACACCAGTGTGCTTTCCATCTGGCACTCAACTGCAACTTTTATTTCCAGAAGGTAAAATGTTTGGTTTGGGCAAGTGTGGCCACCCAGACGGCCAAGCGGGGTGGGAGCACGTCCTCCCCAGGCATTGTCTGGGCATAGGCCAATGATGCTTTTCCAGACAGATTCAGTCCAGGCAGATTCCACGTGGGAACATGGAAAACAATGATTTTCCCAGAATATACGAGGTCCCCAAACTGGCTGTTCCTGAAAAACATAGATGCCTCCTGCACTGACAAATGGAGAACCAGCAAGTCAGTTAAAAACAGCATCAAGCTGGGGCGCCTGGGTGGCTCAGTCGGTTGAGCGTCCGACTTCGGCTCAGGTCATGATCTCGCGGTCCGTGAGTTCAAGCCCCACATCAGGATCTGTGCTGATAGCTCAGAGCCTGGAGCCTGCTTCAGATTCTGTCTCCAGCTCTCTGCCCCTCCCCCGCTCATGCTGTGTCTCTCTGTCAAAAATAAATAAAACTTTAAAAGAACAAACAAACAAAAAACAGCATCAAGCAGGAGATGCGGGGTCTCGGGGGCCAGGCCCGGGAGAGGGACAAGCAGCCAGGAAGACTTGGGGTGGCTGAGAAGTGGAGGACAGCCTAGGGCACCCCCCACCTGAGCAGGAAGGGCTGGCTCAGCCCGGGCTGGGTTCTGAAGTGTGCAGCACATGAGCAAGGCTTGGCACTGCCTGGCCCCGGCTGTCCGGGAGGAAGCACAGCCCTCTCTTTTCACATTAATAAAACTTTTAACAGGTTTTTGGCAAATTGGCAAGAAAAGTGTATGTAGCTCCTAATTGGTGATTTAAATGCAATCATGAACAAATAAATGCCTGTTCCTATCTCATTATTTATGAACTGAATCTGCTTTAAGACAAACGAGTCTTCTTGGGTGGGGGCCAAACCTCACCGTGTGCACGCGGCCTCGGGTCCCTGCGCAGCGCTGCCTGCTGCACTGCCTCTTGGGGCCAGCAGGGGACAAGGAGACAGGAGGCTCCCTCCCCTTGTACGTGTGCACACCCCAGCCCTCCCTGCCCATACTCAGAGCCCCTGACCCCCTACACTCGGCCCGGCCCTTGAGCAGCCATGCCCCGACACTCACCAGGCCTGTCTGGTTGCTGCTTCTGGGTTTTTTCTTCAATTTCCTTTCAGCTCCCCAAGAGCTGGCACCTCCACCCATACCCACATCTTCCACCTTACCCTCCCACCCTTGCGTCCCACCATCTGTTCCCATGTCCTGGGCATTGCTTCCCATGGTGGGCTCTGCCTCTTCTGCCTCTGGGGGTGTGGACATGCTGTCTAGCCTGCCCAGCTCCCTGTCACCAACTACTGCTAGCTGTTCTGGCTGGAGCCCCATATGATGGTGACTTCCGAGGCTCCATCACACCCACCCGAAGCCCCATTCCCTGAGTTCCTCTGCTCACCTGTGCCCTCTATACTGAGCTTACTTCCCTGGTACCAGTCTTTGCCCCCAGCATCCCACATCTGACTGAGGTCTCTCATGCCAGGACCCAGTTCAGCTCCCCAGAAGGCCGCCCTCCCCTGCTGCCCTGGCTCCGATGCCCAGACTTCCATAAGGCCTCACTTTCTCTCCCACCACCTCCTGCTGGCCTGCCTGGGTCATCCCCCCATGTGTGTCTCCTCCTAAGTCCTCTGAGGACCTGTCTGAGCAGTCTCTCCCCTGACATTCGCCCATCCTGTGCCATATGGTACTGGGTGCTGGGGCCTCCCTTCCTGACTCTCACCACTGGACACCTCACAGGAGGCCAGGTCAAGGCCCCTGGAGCTGTGATCCAGCAGACAGACCTAGACCCACCACTCTGTGGGGTTCTGTGGTGGGCACAGGGTTCCTGTAACAGGTGCTTAGGATGAGCATATGTGTTTAGGGAAACCAAGTGCCAGCAGCTTGTGGAGCCAGGGGCACCACATGGGCTGGTGCTCACCTCGTCACTGCCTCTCCCCGGCATGGCCAGCATCCAGTGCCCCTGACCCCTGGCCAGGACGGTGCTCCTGCAGAAGCCCATGCTCTCCAGGCGCATGGAGTCCACGACAGCGTTTCTGCCCTCCGCCAGGTCCCATAGGCACAGCTTCAGGTCCCGGCCCTGACTGCCAGACCAAGAGGAGACAGAACGTGAGCCTCCCAGGTGAGCAGATTGGGTGTCCCACCTGGACGAGCATGCCAGGACCAGCCTGACGCCGAAGGCAGGCAGGGGACACTTTCCAGAGAGGGGCCTAGAAGGCCTCGATTATCTGGCTGGGTAACTGCAGCGAAGGAAGGGCTTTGCATCCAAGATGCCTGATGCCTGACACATTCATGGGTCGTCCCAGGGGTGCACTATGAACCCAGGCCCAGGGTACCTCATGGCCCCTGCCCCAAGCCCAGCCTCCCGCGCCCTTTCTGCCACTCCCTATGCTGCCCAAGCATGAGTTCACCCTCTTCCTTCTGTTTGTGAATGAACTTTGACAACCCAGCAATCCCACCCTCATGAATTCTCCCAAGTGAATTTAAAACCTATATTCACATAAAAGCCCATACACAAATGTTTACAGAAGCTCTGTTCATAACTGCCCGAGCCAAACCAGAAACAACCCTTCAACAGGAGACTGAGAAACCAGTGATGCATCCACACCACAGAATTCCACTCAGCAACAGACAGGGACAAACTGGGGCGCATGCAACCACCTTAGGAACATCTGCTAAGTGAGGGGAGCCAGAGCTTAAAGGCCACCTTCTGTACGATTCCCCTGGTGGGGCGTTCTGTGTGTGTGTGGCAGGGGGGAGCATGATGGCATGTGGAGGACTAGGGGTACCGCCGACAGGGGGTGCACAGAGGCCCTGCAGTGTG
The DNA here is from genome assembly GCF_028018385.1 of Neofelis nebulosa. NCBI lineage: Eukaryota > Metazoa > Chordata > Mammalia > Carnivora > Felidae > Neofelis > Neofelis nebulosa. The sequence continues at coordinate 66,848,503 of NC_080792.1, forward strand.
CTGACCGCCCTGTGTGGCCCTGGGGTGGCCCTACGTGATTGTGGGCATCGTCAAGCCCACAGGACGAGTCCACAAAGAGCAGACTTTGGTGTGTACACATTTAGAAAACAGCCAGGGTGTCAGGGTCCCAAGACAAACTGCAGACTATGACAAATGTATGACACAACGTGACCAAGGGGAAGGGCACCCAGGAGCCGACCTGCGGGATGTTGGAGAAGCGTGTCGACTCGATACTGAAAAGTTAAAGGAAAAACACCTTTACAAAGACACAGGACTCTAGTTGTCAGTCTGTATCCTAACCCTCAAACGGCTCAGCCTTGGCACACAGCAGGGCTGCCCACCTGTCCTTGAGGCCTTCACAGCCACTGGTGGGTGACTCCCAAGCCCACCACCTTCTACAATTACAAGGTGCTATCCCACAGGAAGAACGGACTTTCGCTCCCCATTGCTCTGGACTTACACATTCCTGTGTTACTCAGTGGGTTGTCATCTACACTTCTCATTTATTTTTGTGCGAAACCATCCCAGATCGGCCAATGGGACCCCCTTCAAGCTGGCTCAGAGTCCTTCTGACATGTGTCCATCAGCAAGATATTCCAGACCTAGTATCATTTCTCCAAGGGACCCTCATTCTTTTCAGTGCAGAGAGATATTTGCAAACCAAGATCTGGATGCTGGTGTTGTTCACTGTTGTGAGGTGTTGCCGCCACCAGGCCCTCTCAGCAGACAGAGCCAGGAAATACACACACACACAGCTCACTCACACACGCAAACACCTCCCCACACACACAGACTCACACAGGCGAACATATTTCACACACGTACCTCACACATGCAAATGCCTCATACACACACTCACACATGCAAACATACCTCACATACACACAGACTCACACACGCAAACATACCTCACACACACTCACACATGCAAACATATCTCACACAGACTCATACATGCAAACATACCTCATACACACATACACAGATTCACACATGCAAACATACCACACACATGCAAATACCTCATGTGCACACACACACGCAAACATACCTCACACACACAGACTCACATATGCAAACATACCACATACACACACACACGCAAACATACCTCACACACACACATACACACCTCACACACACAGACTCACACACGCAAACATACCTCACACACACACACAGACTCACACCCACCCACAGACTCACACACAAACGTACCACACACACACATAGACTCGCACACGCAAACATACCTCACAGACACACACACATACACACACACACACACACAAACATACCACACACACACACAGTCACACATGCAAGCATACCACACACACACACACACATGCAAACATACCACACACACAGACTCACACGTGCAAACATACCTCACACCACAAACACGCACACTCACACATGCAAACATACACACACAAGAATTTCTGTATCTACCTTTGTGTATATATTTTCAAAATGCCACAAGTTCATGCTGATGCCCTGAGGCCTCTTCCTCCCCACCTCCTCCTTCTCAGGTTTGTGACTTCCTTCTCTGACCCATGAAAAATCTGCCTCCCATTTTTCCTCAAGATATTTACTGCCATGCTCCCCCAACAAGCTTGCTTGCATGATGCAGCCAGTCTCCCAACCTCCCCAGCCACCCTGAGACCTCGCCCCCATCACCCTGGTTCTCTGGCCACTGGGCATGCCACTCCAACATCCCTGCCTGGAAGCCACTCCCCACTACCTACTTCCTCAACTGCCCACGTCACTGAACTTGGAGGGGAAATAAGGGCAGGGAGGACAAGACCACCGGGTATCCAGATGGAAACAAAGAATGCTCATCCATACCGACAGGCAATTCCAAATGAAGTGTGGGCAAAAAGAAACAAGAGTGAAGCTCCAGCCATAAGGGAAAGATGGCAGATTTGATTCCATTTCAATGGCTAACTTCTGCTCATGAAAGACACCATTAAGTGAGTGCAAACTGTAAGCCACCATGTGGAGAAGTAACTGGTGATATAAAAATATCAACCATATCCAGAATATAAAAAGAACTCTCAGTAAGAAAAAGATAGTCAATCCAATAAAGAAATGTGCATTTAAGGAAGACTTTGTCCCAGTGGCTAACGAACGCAGAAGAGGGCTGGCTCACTAAGTGGTCAGGAAAATGCAAATGAGGCCACACCAGAAGCTCCCAGGCCCCAGGGGGCAGTGGAAGGGTGGGGTCACCTACTGCACTGGGGACAGCCTGCCACCTTCTGAGCAGCCCAACATATGCACACCCTGTGGCCCGGACGGCCCACCTCTGGGTATAGGGTCCCACCTGCAGACATGGCACACCTGGCACCAGGAGACCCAGATGGGACTCTTTCTTTTTAAGATTTTTTTTGTTCTCTTTTCTTTTCTTTTTTTTTTTTAAGTAGGCTCCATGCCCAGCATGGAGCCCCATGAGGGGCTTGTGCTCACACAACCCTGAGATCAAGACCTAAGCTGAGATCAAGAGTTGGACGCTTAACTGCCACCCAGGCAACCCAGATAGGAGCCTTCCTAAGCGTCATTCTCAGCCCCAAGTGGACAACCGAGATCTCTACTGACAGTAGAATGGTAAACAATCCACATCCAGTGGAATACCACACAGGAAAAAACCCACACAATGCACTGTGTAGCATGATGGTGGATCTCACAACGTAAAGCTGAATAGAAGAAGTCATATACAGAGGAAGCTGCTCTGTATGGCTCCATTTTTTTAAGTAGAGAAAAAATTAGACATGATGACTCCATGCTTTTTGGAAATGCACATTCAGATGATACAATGAGAATAAGGTGCAAGGGGCTGCCTCCCGAGGCCAGGAGGAGGGCAGACATCATGCCCGGCAGTGTTCTGTTTCCTGACTGGAGTGGTTACCCAGGTGTCCACTCTGTAATAACACAACGGTCTGTAAACATGTTATGTGCATTTTTCTCTAAGTATGCACAATTCGCAATGAAAAAGGGAGGAAACAAATCCACCCAGGTGGCTGTCACTGGCACAGGTGTGCTCTCAGGCACGCAGGCGGCACCTAACTCTCAGCCTGGCTCCCAGCTTTCTGTCCTCTGGCCTCCCCTTGACATGAAAGTGTACCTTCCTTTCTCAAGGGCCACTTTAGAGAGACTTGGCTCCAAACACAGCTGGGTGCACGGCCTCTAGTGCAACGTAAATGCACCTGGGCATTCCAAGTACCTGCACAGTCTGTGCTGTGGACCTCCTGACCCATGGGCCCCCTGCCCAGAGCAGGACCACCGCCGTGCCATCCAGGTTGGAAGGGGAGGTACTATCAACATTTATTCCCCACACAGCATCAGGCCAGCTCAGGGAGCAGAACTCAGGGCCAGGAGTTCCCTGAGAAAAACCCAAGGTATCTGGGCCCTGGAGGAGTAGGAGACCCCAAAGGGTCTAAGGCCTCAGCTAAAAACTCAAGAGGAATGTTTACAAATAGGAACTTCCAGTGCAAGTGGGGTATTTGGGCGCAACATCTATTCTGAGGATCAGGGAAAGACCACAACTGTATGGAGGGCCTTCCCTACCAACTGGAGATGGGGGCCAGCTTGGCCAGGGAGGGGGCAAGGTGCCGCAACGGCCCTGCAAGCACATACATCTGGGGCCACTGCCCTTTCGGATACCTCCAGTCTGTCAGTCACCTGCAAGCCACCTTCAGGGTGGTGGGAACGGTATGTCTGGCACAAAAGTGCTTTGAAGATGGGTGGGGGCCTGACACAGGCCTCCTCCTCTGGGGACTGGGAACCATGGTACCCAGACGTCTGGGCTCCAAATCTAGAGGAGGAACACAGACCTGTCCTGGAGGGCATTCAGGAAAGTTTCACTTAAACTTGGTAGACATAAACTCATTCTCTTACCCACCTGCCCCTTCCTGCTGCCTCTTGGCCCACCTCTCACCTGGAGTCCCCAGGCTGGTACCTCCACAAAGCTGTGGTGGCAGTGCCAGAACACAGCCCCTCTGGGCTCTGCTGCCCGGCCTCCATCCCTCACAGCCCCTACGACACACACAGGCTGGGCCTGCAGTGGCTTTGGCACACGCAGTTTCTTCTACCAGGAGTGCCAGACCCCACCTCACTCTCGCCATCCCATCTCACCCTGCGCTGGTCAGCCCAAATGCCATGGACGTGGGTGCCTATGTAGCACTGTCAGTGCCCCTAGAGGTGGCCACACTCAGGGTTTGGAGCACAGCCCCAGTCAGTGGGTAGGCATTAGGTTTAGGCTTTGCACCACCCTGGTGACCAGTCCTAGCCACCTCGTGGGAAGGTGGCCACCCATCAAAGCAGCCGCTGTGACACCAGAGCCCTGGGGAAGGGAAGTTGAGGCTCCTCTAAGGAGATGCCTTGGGCTCAGCCATTGAGCCCCCAGCTCTTGCCCCTGGAGAGGCCTGCTCAGGCCAGGGAGGTGTGGGGCTGTAGACAGAGCTGCTTTCTGTGTTCATCATCTCAGTGGGCATGTGCCTGGATAGCGCAGTGGTCACAGACACTGCAGTGATGGGCACCCAGGCCACCTACAGTCTCAGGGCAGACCAAGGGCAGAGGTCACACTGCTCCGCACTGGGAGGGGCTGCCTGGCAGCTGGGGAAACCCCAAGAGCCTCCACTGGCAAGCTCTTGGCCCCTGGTGAAGGCCACGGCTTAACTCCTTTGGGACTGCACTCACCGCCACCAAGACCCACCTGAGGAGTTGGTGCCCTTGGGGCAATGAATGCAGCCAGGTTACACACTGGCCCCGATGGCCGTCCAGGGTAGCAACCGCCCTCCGTGTCTGCAGGCTCCAGATGTGCACCAGCCCACTCAGGGATCTGTTCTGACAAGTGCAAGCACAGACTCAGGAAGAGACGTCAGTCCTGGCGTCAGGACATTCCCAGCATGCTCTGTAGGGCTGGCCTGGAAACCACCCAGCTGGTGGACCAGACGTTCTGTTGTTGGGTTTTCGTTTAGGTGATGGCTGTACATGTGAACTAAGGGTAAAAGTGGCACAGTGCTCCTTTTCCAAGGATGGTGGGCAGAGAGTCCCTCAGGCAGAGTCTACTTCTCTGGAGAGGAATGGGGGAGCTCCATCGACAATGTAAACTGGATGGTGTCTATAACAGAGAGGGCATGTTCCTACCTCCTCTGAGGGGGGCAGGCCCAAGGGACAGCTTGTCGAGTGGGCTCTGAAAAGGCAGTCTGCCTGAGTGATGGGCAGGCTGAGCCCTTCACTAGGACCCCCAACTGAGCGCCGGGCTCATTGCTAGCCCACCACCTTCTGAATTCACCCTGGGCTAACCCCTGAGGTTAGGTTGGGGCCACAGCTACTCACCCTGAGAGGAGCAGCGGCTGCCCCTGCCCTTCGGCTCCTCCGAAGAAATGCAGCGCATGTACTGCCGACTGGGTACCTCGGAGGACAAACCGCGGATCCGGGGGTGGGAGCGGCGAGACTGCCATACCGGGAGGGGGTGCAGTTACCTGGGGACCAAGGGAGGGTGTAAGTGACACACCTGTCATCCTTCAGGAAGGTAGTCAGTAGGAGCCCCCCTGGATGCTGCCCACCCCCTTCAGCCTGTCTTCCATCCTGCCTATTGGCCTCTACACTCAAATGGCATCACCGTGGTCCCAACCTATACTATCTCTGGGTGGGCACCATGGCACCCACACCCTTCTGAGGCCACTCTTACCCTCAGTGTCCTGCGTAGAGCCCGCCACTGGCCTCCAGGCCTCCCTGTCCACCCACCGGCTGTAACTTCTGGCTCCCTGGACCCCACTGGCTGCAGCAGCACTGCTCTAGCCAGGGAAGACTCCTCCTCACTTGGGCTCGCCACACACCCAGTCTCATCTCTGGACCTAGCTGAATCCTGCAAATTCAGTCTCCCTCCTCCCTCACGAGGCCCATCTCCTCTCCTCCCTGCAAATGGGGCAAAGACATGCCGGGACATGCTGCCCACCTTGGCCCCGCAGCAAGCTTGTGAGAACAGGGGCCATGCCGGTCTGCTCCCCCCAGACCACAGGCCTGGCCAAGCACATAGCAGCCGCTCAGCAAGTGTATACTGAAGGGATGAACCAATGGACAGACAAGAGGTGTGTGGGGTCCCTGGGCAAGGAGGACCCAAAGATGGAGAGGACCCTCTCCCTCACGTGTGCTAAAATATACCGCCTGCTGGGTCCTGAAGGCCTGCACAACCACCCTTCGAGAAGGCAGCACCCCATTTACTGTTGGTGAAACTAGGGCAGAGACTGATCTGGTGAGCTGCCCCAGGCCACTCAGACCCAGGCCTGAAGTGGCATGCTGCCACAAAGGGGCAGAGTGGTTTGGGCACTGGTGTGTGGGCAAGGGGCAAGAGACTGAGTCACCTTGCCACTCCCCTGGAGGACTGATATCACAGATGAGTGACCCTTCCTCAAATCACTGGTCCTATGTTTAAAGCCTGCTGGGGCCCACCCACCTGAAAGAAGAAGCCTCCCTGTGTCCCCGCCTGAACCTGCCCCAGTGATGGTACAGGGGCGGTTGCTGGACCAGAAGTGACCTGCCCCAATGACCAAGGGGCAGGTCCCAGGCCAGGCTGAAGGTTGAAAGGGAAAGGCCAGGAGCAGACCGCTGGGGAACTGTAGTAACTTCATCAGGAGGGCCTCTCCTGCTGGGCTCTGAGACACTTCCCAACCTGCCCATCAGGGAGGAGGCCACCCGACCATTGCAGCAGCCACAGCCACAGCCACCAGAGGAATTGGGGCAGGGAAAAGGACAAGAGCAGAGAAGACAGCATTCCTCCAGGAGGGGGCCCTGGCCTATGCCAGAGGTTAGAGAGGGTTCTAGGCCAAGGACGGAGGAGGCCCATGCAGGAGAGGGCTGCAGGCTGAGGACAGGCAAATGCACAGGCGCAGAGGCAAGAGAGACATGGGTTTCTCCAGCAGATCAGTCCAGGCACTGCTTCATCCACACCCTTAACAGCGAAGCCCTGTGTACCTCCCCTCCTTGAAACCATCCCAGACCCTTTCGTTCTCTCTCTCTCCCGTCAGAATAGAGCCAGGAGTAGCTTGATTAAGCAAAAGGTTCAAAACACCTAAGAAATGCCACCGTCAAGGCAGCTGGGGACTTGCAAACCAGGGGGCTCCAAGTCACCAAGGCAGCACAAGGCGGTCAGTGACCCGAGCCTCTGGAGACCACAGGAACCTGGGAAACGCTGCACAGACCCGGCAGGAGGCCATTGCCAGCACCAGGCTGGCTGAGGCCTGGCCCATGTGAGGGCTGGAAGTAGGGCTGGGGGCTGAGATCCTAATGACCCAGAGCAGAGACTACAGGGCCAGGGCCAAGAAGGGGCAGATGCTTACCCTTAATGGTGAGAGACCCCAGGAAGCCACTCTACAGCTCCATCCTGCCTTCATTGAGGGGTTTCAAAGAGAAGGAAGGGGTCCCTCGGAATGTGCCTTACAAATAGCCAAATCCTTGTTTCTTTCTTTCTTTCTTTCTTTCTTTCTTTCTTTCTTTCTTTCTTTCTTTCTTTCTTTCTGTCTTTTTTAGGGTTTTCACTCTAAAAGCCCCTCTCACCTTTGGCTGAAAACCAAATGACTCTTCTCAAACATAAGGACAGCCTCCTGTGGGCAGAAGAACCTGACCCCACACTGCTCCACAACCCATGGCCCCTGCTCTGCTGTGGGACAGGTAAGCTGCCTGGAGATGCTTCTGGGCTGGGGCTACAAACCCTGCTAGGCTACCTTCAAGCAGGTGGGCTTGGGATAAGTTCCGAGGAGCAGCTATTGGATCCTCAGAAGCTACTGACTGTCTGTGCTATGCCTGCTCTGCAAGAATAGCTGATCAGCTCCAGGATCCCAGATTTGGAAAAACCCAAGAATGGAGAACCCCGCTAATGCACATCAACCCACCAGAAAAGCCCTGGTCTCTAGGGGCTAGGGAGTGGGGAGCATTCCACCCCATAGTCCAGGCCTTGGAGTCCTACAGGCCACTTCTGTGCAGGTTCCCACGGTACAGTCCCGACTTGCACACACACCATGTTCAAGCGCGTGCTTGCGCACACGCACAGGAGGCACACGCATTCACATCCACTCACATATACATACACACGCATGCACATGCATGCACATACTCACACACACATTCATAGACAGCACGGGGGCCTTGGGCAGTGCCAGCCAAAGCCCAGCCCACACTTGCCACCTGCCTGCGGCCTGATGGGAGTTTCCAGAACCTCACCAGCACAAGGCTCAGTCTGAGGTGATGAAATCAAGTTCTCCTCTATTGTTTCCCCAGAACTGCAGGGAACAAACCCGTCACGTTGTTACAACAACCAAAATGTTCAGGCCAAAATGATGCATCGGCAATTAAGGGCTCCATCATTTCAAGCAATTAAAATAAATGCTTTATTTGAAAACTAATTAATTCTAGCTACATATTTTTCCCATGACAATATCCTATGATTACTTGATTTATGACATCTAATTATTCTTTATTAATCTAATTGAGAATAATCGCGTTATCCTATCTTCCCTGGCACTGGGCCGCCCGGAGCGGAGGCCACAGCCCCTTGTGCAACACCAGTGCGTGATACCAGCCGCCCGCCGCTGCTTCGTCTCCCTGTTCTGTCACTTGTCTTTTCCTCCCAGAGGGCAAAGGAACATGAAACTTAATCCACTGAGCACAACTTCGGATTCTGCCTGCTCTTCGAGATGTCAAAGAGAGACACATTCTTTTCAAAATTAAAAAGAAAGACAATCTGACACAATTTGCGCAACTCTGACAGCCTTTCCAACTGATGTTATGAACCCCCCACTCCCCCACCCCCCTGAAAGCCCCTCAGGCCCTTGGCCCATGGATGATGACAGCGCCCCCCTACATCCCAACTTAGAAGCAGCAGTCTGGCAGGGCTTACATAGGGTCATCCACACAGAGAGGGGCCCCAGACCCTCCCTCCTGGTGTGGACAGCAGCAGGGGCAGGGGCGGGGGCAGGGTCCCATGTGGAAAGGCATCAGGGCTACATTTGGAACTTACCGTCCCACAAAGCCATGTGTACCTTGGGCAGGTGCAGCAGCCACAGGGACCCAAGGACGCCCCTTCTGGGGGGTGGGGGGTGCGCAGGAGAACACACACAACCAACCAGTGACTGGCAAACACAGAGGAGGCAGGGCCAGGGGAGAAGCTGGTACCCAAAGACCACGGGTCCCTACCTCTGTGTGCCCCACAGCCTAACCTGCAAACAGGTCCCACTCAGTCACAGAATCCTTTCCTTTTACTGCCCCAGAGCCACTGGTCCTAGAAGAAGCTTGGAATCAAAAACAGCATGAAGTGAGCCCAAGCAGGGGAGCCACCACCCAGAGATAGATACCCATGCACTGCTCTTGCCTGTCCCCACCAACTGGGTCCTGCCTGCTTGGGAGTATAAGGACAGGCTACACAGGATGCTGGGAGTGCCTCAAAGAGGACCCCAAGTCCTCCCACACGTGTGCCTAGAACAGCTCCAGCAGCCCCAAGAGGCACTAAGAATTCCATAACCAGCACAGACTAGGGAAGCACTACTACCTAGCAGGAGAGATGCCCACAAAACAACTAAAAATGCTAATAAAATAAAAAACCAAAATCTTCAGTACATCACTAAGCTGGTAAAAACAAACAACAACAACAACAACAACAACAGAAAAAGTTTAGAACCTTCACAGGCCCAACACTTCAGTGGAATTAAACCTAGTGAGGTCTGCGGGCCCCCAGTTGGTGCCTGCCCTGAGGGCATTTGCTACATTAGTGACCCAGAATTCTGGTTCTCAAGCAAGGCCTCTGAATCGATGAAAGACAATGCTAGGGCTCTCCCAAAGTGGGCAATCTCATAGGAGTATCTCCATAAAGATGAGACCCCCACAAGGCTAAATTCTCAGTGTTAGACTGAACCAGAAGTAAACCTACAACCAGAGTTGCCAGAATAATGCCAGCTCCCAGGGTTTAGTCCTAATTTACACCACCTTGGGAGGTCCTCAAAACTTCAGTCTGTAAATGTCTCTCAGAAGGAGCCCACCTTCAACACCGGCCTGAATGAATTCATAGATAAAGCCCTATGAAATGCAAGTAACCAAAACTCATAGAAACAAAAAAGGAAACAATGCACCATGAGTGAGAGCCATGAGAAACAACAAGAGGCAGAACTAGACCTCTAGTGCACAAAGCATTCAGGCATATAAAACAGGGATATTTAATGCTCTTAAAGAAATAAAAAGAGGGAGCTAAAACTCCAAGTTGAGAGCATAAAATCACCACTCAGATTTGAAAAAAGATCCAGGCAGGTGAAAGGTTGTTGGGAAACAGGAGATCTACATTGTGCCAAGGTATTACACTACAGATTATTTACTGATCACAGAAGGAGAATGTTCCTTCACAATGGAGACATCTGGCTGTCACCACCTTCACCATGAGATCGAAGCTGGCACCGCCAATTGTAAACAAACCAGCATCACTTCTCTCCTGAGGTGATGCCAGAAGACACGGCACCATCCCTGTACATCTGTGCCAACAACCTGCAGAAAACAATCAGATACATCTAGATTATGGGATACTGGGCAAGATAACTAGCTCAGACTTATCATAAAGGTCAAGATCAAGAGAAAAAACAAGAGCAAAAAGCAGGGTGAGTGTTCTAAATTGAGAGACTAGAGGCATCGTGACCAAATCTAACAGGTGAACCTTGATTAGACTCTAGATCAAAAAAGGTGGGGGCTATCAAGGACATTTTGGTGACAAATGGGAAAATGAGAATATGGACTACAGATAATATGGAATTATTGTTAATTTTCTTGGGCAGCAGGACAGTGGTATTTTATGGAGAAGAATGTCCTTATTCTCAGGCAATGGTGTTGCAAGGGTGAAACATCATGATGCCTGCACATTGCTTTTTTTTTTTTTTTAATTTTTTTTTTTTTAACGTTTATTTATTTTTGAGACAGAGAGAGACAAAGCATGAATGGGGGAGGGTCAGAGAGAGAGGGAGACACAGAATCTGAAACAGGCTCCAGGCTCTGAGCGGTCAGCACAGAGCCCGACGTGGGGCTTGAACTCACGGACCGCGAGATCATGACCTGAGCCGAAGTCGGCCACTCAACCGACTGAGCCACCCAGGCGCCCCTGCACATTGTTTTCAAATGTGGCAACATGTTAACAAGTGGTGAACACAAGTGAAGAGTATGCAAGCATTTACTCTGCTACACTTGCAGCTCTTCTGTAGGTTTACAATTATAAAAGCACTCTAGATGAGGGGAAGGAAGATAAATCTGCCCTGGACTCATAACCAGAATAAGGAACACATAGATCAAGAAGAAAGCAAACAGCAAAAAGGAAAGTGAGCGAAAGAATTTGAATAGATATTTCATAAGAAACATAAATGGCTAATAAACATATGAAAGAGATGTTTAACCTAATCTTGGAAATGCTTGTCAAAACCAGTGTGATAGAATTACACTCCTAGCAGATTAGCAAAAAATTAAACAATCTGTCAAATATTGACTACAATGTGGGACAACTAGCAACCTTTACCATGCTACCAGCAGCATAAATTGAAAGAATCACTTTGGAAAACAATCTGGGATTAGTTTGCACACCTTATGATGTAACAGTCCCCTTTCTTAGATAAACACACTAAAGAAATTCTCACATGTGTACAAGGAGAGATTTGTAGAAGAATGTTCATAGCAATATTATGCATGCTAATAAAAACTAGAAACAACTCAAATGGCCCTCAACTGCAGAACAGGATAGAATTGATATATTCATACAATAGACTGTTCCACAAAATTGAAACTGTATAAACTCCAGTCTCACATGGATGAAACTCAAAATCCTAATTCTCATCAAGAGACATTAAGGGTGTAAAAAAATGAGGCTATAGACAGGGAGAAAATATTCATGACACGTATATCTGATGAAAAACCATACTCAGATTATAAAGTTAATAAGCAAAAAATTAAAGTGATTCTAAAAGGCTAAAATTAGAGATGGACAAAGGTATTTCAGGTAAAAGAAACTATAAAAAAAAGCAGGAGTTGAAATACAGATGTCAACAAAGTTGAATTTTAGCTGAAAAGCATTAGAATTGACAAACCCAGATACTTTACAATACTAAAAGCTGCAATTCACAATGAATATATTGTGATAGCTGTGAATGAATGATACTTTGTTGTATCTATGTAAACCCAGATACTTTACAATACTAAAAGCTGCAATTCACAATGAATATATTGTGATAGCTGTGAATGAATATATATGATAGCTGTGAATATCTATGTGCTAAACAACAGAACACCACCTTTATAAAACAGAAACTACAGGAAATGTAAAGAGTCATAGAAAAAACTCATCAATAATTGGAAAACATGATATACTACTACTCTCAGTACAAGTCATTATCAAGTAGATGATAGTAAGTAAGGAGATAGAAGACTCCATGAGGTAAATATTATGGATCCATATGGAACTTTACACTCTACTAACAGAGACTACATCTTTTTCTTAAGTGCACATGAACATGTGTAAAAATTGTATATTGGGTCACAAAGAAAATACCAGTAATTTCCATTAAAAAGAAATATTATAAACATATACTATAACCACAGCACAGTTAAACTAGAAATTAACAAAATAAAAACTAAAGTGTCCTCCCAACTAAAAATTTTAAACCATTTATTAAACTTGGGGCGCCTGGGTGGCTCAGTCGGTTGAGCATCTGACTTTGGCTCAGGTCATGATCTCGCAGTTCGTGAGTTCGAGCCTCGCATCAGGCTCTGTGCTGACAGCTCAGAGCCTGGAGCCTGCTTCTGATTCTGTGTCCCCCTCTCTCTCCACCCCTCCCCTGCTTGTGCTCTGTCTCTCTCTGTCTTTCAAAAATGAATAAACATAAAAATTTTTTTAAACATTTATTAAACAATAGATTTTAGGTAAAGGGGGAAGTACTTAATCCACAAATTTTAAAAATGACAATGAAAAACACTATAAACCAGAATTCGTGAGATATACTTAAAGCTTTGACCAGAGGGAAAGTAGAGACCAGTATCACTTAGGAATATCATGCAAAAATAGTAAAATATTAGCAAACAAAATATAACATCAAATTAAAGAAATAATACATGATGACCAAGTGGAATTTATCCTTGAAATGCAAGGTTAGCTCAATTAGAAAATCCATTAATGTCATACAACATATTAATAAATCAGTGAGAAAAATCATATAATTATCTCCATAGATGCTAAAAAAAGCCTTTGACAGTATTCAATACCCATTTTTAAAAAAATTTTTTTTAACGTTTATTTTTATTTTTGAGACAGAGAGAGACAGAGCATGAACGGGGAGGGTCAGAAAGAGGGAGAGACAGAATCTGAAACAAGCTCCAGGCTCTGAGCTGTCAGCACAGAGCCCGACGTGGGGCTCGAACTCACGGACCACAAGATCACCACCTGAGCCGAAGTCGGCTGCCCAACCGACTGAGCCACCCAGGCGCCCCTCAATACCCATTTTTTATTAAAACATCTAACCAAATAGAAACTGACTAAAAATGACTAAAATACACACACACACACACACACACACACACACAATCCCCTCCTTAGTTCTACAGACATTACTTTATGAAGGAATACTGGAGGTATTTCCTCTAAGATCAGAATACCCAATATCTATACTACTATTCAACACTGCACTGGAGGTTTAAACCAATGTAATTAAATAAGAAAAATCAATTAAAGGCATATGACTTAGAAAAGAAAACATTAAATTATTTTCCAGATAACATGATGATATATACATGAGAACCTTAGATAATCAAACATAAAATAGAGTCAAACATTAAAAAAAAAAAAAAACTTTACTATGGTAGCAGGAAAAAAACTAACAAAGAGAACTCAAATAGCTTCCTTATGCCCAAACAGTAACCTGTTAAAGAAAAGTCCATTCATAATACCAACTTAGAAGATAAAATACCTAATAAACTTAAAATTTTTTCCATGTCGAAAGAGATAAAATTCTAATATTTCTAAAATATACAGAAATCTTTGGGGTACCTGAGGACTCAGTTGGGTAAGTGTCAAACTCTTGATTTCAGCTCAGGTGATGATCTCAAGATCATGAGATCAAGCCCTGAGTCAGGCTCCATGCTAGGTGTAGAGCCTGCTTCAGATTCTCTCTCCCTATGGCCCTCCCTTGCTCTCTCAAAAAATAAAATAAGATAAAATACATAGAAATCTTCAAAATTAAGTAAAGTCCAAAGACCAAATAGGCAAAAGACATGAATTCACATACACAAGAAATGAAAATGGCCCTTAAACATATAAAAAGATGCTTAACATCACTCATGCAGAAATGTAAATTGGAACTACTTTGACAGATTCTGGCCAGGAAGCAATAAGCTCACTACAGGCTTTCTCTCTCTGGCTGACCGCAACTATAAAAACTCCAGACAAAATATGAAGAGCAATTACCTAAAAATTTTGAAAAGTGAACAATAGCAGACAGACCTTGGAGGCAAAACCTTGGAGAAGTGACCTGTATGGGGATGAGTTTTCTGTTTTTATTATTATGTCTTGAGGCACTGCCTTGAGGATAGGCCCAGCTTGCATAGCTGCCATGCAGCAGTGGCTAAAACTTAGACTAACAACTTTACAAAGAGTTTAAAGAATGTGAGAGGAAATCCCTGATGGTTTGTTTTCTCTCTCAGCACTGCCCCAAGAATGGGCCCCAGACATAGAACTGTGTGGGAGAAATGACTCTGAGAGAAACTTCTGTCTTTTTGGCCAGAGAGAGAATCCTGCAGGATGGAGTGTGAGTGGGGAGCAGGGGAGGGAGGGAGAATTGCAGAGACGAAAGAGCTAAAGAAAAAGGTCTCTCAATTCTGTGAATGAACCCACAAAAGTCCCAGGCTCACTGCTGAGATTCATAAGCCTGGGACGGACCCAAAGGAACATCTTAAAAGGTTTGAAAATTGAAAAGAGATTAAAACCATAGCCCACAAAGGGCAAGACAGAACTGTGTGGCAATTCTAACTGGATTGACTGCCTGCTAATACAAAACTCAACATTCTCCAGAGGGCCCAAAGTAATACTCAACCAGGACATGTCTAGGATACAATACAAAATTATTCAACATACTATGAACTAGGAAATGAGACCAGTTCTCATGGGAAAAGACAACTTACAGATGCCTACCTTGAGACGATTCAGATGTTGGGAGTATCATTAAGGATTCTAAAGCAACTTTTAGGATTATGCTCCATACAGCAAAAGTAAACACACTTGAAATGAACAGAAGTAAAGTTCTCAACAGAGAAATAGAAATCAATTTTTTTAGGGCACCTGGGTGGCTCAGTCAGTTAAGCGTCCAGCTCTTGATTTCAGCTCGGGTCATGATCTCACGGTGTGTGGGACTGATCCCTGTGCTGGGCTCCACACTGACAGAGCAGAGCCTGCTTGGGATTCTCTCTTTCCTTTCTCTCTGCCCCTCCCCTGGCTTGCATGCACGCTCTCTCCTTCTCTTAAAATAAATAAATAAATAAATAAACATTTTTAAAAAGGTAGTTTTTTTTTTTTTAAAGGAAATGTCCAAACCAAATAATACAATAATCTGAAACAAAAAATTTCAATATGGAATGGGAGATGACAAAGGAAAGAGCCAATGAACATGAAGATTGATTAATAGAAATTATCTAGTATGAAGACAGAAAAGAAAAAGATTGAAATAAACGATTAGAGCCTCAGGGACTTGTGAAATAACTGTAAAAGGTCTGACATTTGTGTCACTGAAGTCTGAGAAGAAGAGAAAGAAATGGAGCAGGAAAATTACTTGAATAAATCACTGCCTGAAATTTTACAAATTTGGGAAAAGACAACAATTTATAGATCTAAGGACTCAATGAACCATAAGCAGGATAAAAACTACATTCAAACACATCATAATTAAACTGTTGAAAATAATAAAGAAAAATAACTCAACATTGATGACACATACATAGGGAAATAATAATCTGAATTAGTGTGGATTTCTCATCAGTAACCACAGAAGCCAGGAGACGGTGGGGTGTCTTTAAAGTATTAAAAGGAGGGGCGCCTGGGTGGCGCAGTCGGTTAAGCCTCCGACTTCAGCCAGGTCACGATCTCGCGGTCCGTGAGTTCGAGCCCCGCGTCAGGCTCTGGGCTGATGGCTCGGAGCCTGGAGCCTGTTTCCGATTCTGTGTCTCCCTCTCTCTCTGCCCCTCCCCCGTTCATGCTCTGTCTCTCTCTGTCCCAAAAGTAAATAAAAAACGTTGGAAAAAAAAATTAAAAAAAAAAAAATAAAGTATTAAAAGGAAAAAAAACCTCTCTATATCCAGTAAATTCTCTTTTGGGAATGAAGGCAAAAATATTCTCAGATGAAGGAAAACGAAGAGAATTTCTCACCAGCAGATATAGCCTAAAAGAAATACTAAATGAGGTTCTACAGCTCAAAAATAATGAGAACCAGAAAGAAATATGGGCCTTCAAGGAGGCAGAGGAAGACAAACAGTAAATATCTGGGTAAATATAAAAGCAAAATTTCACCCCTTAAGTGAACATGTATATTACTAAAATAACACTGTCTGGTGGGGTTTTCAGTATGACAGCTATCACATGAAAGCAGGAGAGTAAGAGGACCTATGTGATTGCAAGGCTTCGATATTTTACTTGAAATGAAAAAAAAATTAACTCTAAGAAGACTGTGAAAGGTTGAGAATGTACGCTGCAATCTCCAGAGCAACCATTAAAAACATAGTATATAATACAAAGAGATACAGCCAAAGCCAATAGAAAAATTTAAACAAGAGTATTTGAAAATATTTAAATAATTCATAAGGAAACAAGAAAGAGGGAGAGGGGAACCAAAAAACTAGAGGAAAAAGAGAAAATAACAAAACGGTAGACCAAAATACAATCATATCAATGATTAGAATAAATATAAATGCTCTCAACATGTTAATTATAAGATCCAACAATGATAAGCTATTTAAAAAAAGATCCAACTATAAGTTATCTGGCAGAAGCCCACCTTAAATATAAAAACACAGATTAAAAGTAAAGATGAAAGAGAATTACTATATGTACAATAAGAGAAAGTTGGTTGGAGAAAATATATTAATATCATGAAAAGTAGACCTCAGAGAAAGGAATATTATCAGGGATAAGGATACATAAAAATAAAAGGTATCAATTCATCAAGAAGATATTAAGAGTGCTAAATATGTACTCAGTTAATGACAGAATTTCAAAATGCATGAAGGAAAACTGATGCAACTGAAAGCAGAAATAAACAAATATGTAATTATAGCTGGAGACTTAAACATGCCCTTAGTAATTAGCTGAATAAGTGGCCAAAAAGTCATACAGAACCCTGACTAATACTATCTACCTACGTGACCTAGTTGACATTAACAGAACACTCTATCCAACAGAAAAACACATTCTTCACAAATGCACATGCAATATTCATCAAGATAGACCATATCCCACATCATAAAACAAAACCTTAAAAAATGAAGAAGAAACAAAAGCATACAAAATATATTCTCTAACGTTATGGAATTAAGCTGGAAATCAATAGTGGAAAGGTAAATGGAAAATCTCCACATATTTGGAAAATGAATAATACACTTTTAAATAACCAATTTGTCCAAGAAGTAGTCAAGAGAAATTAGAAAGCATTTTGCATGCAATAAAAATGAAAACCAAAATAGTCAAAATTTGTAGGTTGCAGCTAAAGTGAGGCATGGAGGAAAATTTATAGCATTAAATGTCTACATATGGGGTGCCTGGCTGGCTCAGTTGGTAGAGCATGAGACTTTTGACCTCAGGGTCATGAGTTCAAGCCCCATGCTGGGTGTAGAGATCACTTTATAAAAACGCCCACATTAGAAAGAAAGAAAGGTCTCAAATCAATGACCCAGTGTGCACCTTAAGAAACTAGAGAAAGAGGCTCAAAATAAGCCCCAAAGCAAACCAAAGGAAGAAAATAGTAAGGATAGAGCAGAAACGAATACAACAGAGAATAGTAAAGCAACAGAGAAAAATCAACAAAATCAGAGATTGGCTCTTTATTTTATTTATTTAATTTTATTTTAGAGAGAGAGAGAGAGAGAGCACATGAGTGGGGGAGAGGGGCAGAGGGAGAGAGAGAATCTTAAGTAGGCTCCAATGCTCAGTACAAAGTCCAACTCAGGGCTCAATCCCACAACCCTGGGATCATGACTTGAGCTGAAATCAAGGGTCAGATGCTCAACCGACTGAGCCACCCAGGTGCCCTGAGATTGGTTCTTTAAAAAAGATTCATAAAATTGATAAATCTCTATCTAGACTGACAACCACAAAAAAGGGGGAAAGAAACAAACTATCCTCACGAAAGAAGGATTATCACTCGAGACACCGACACACCACCAACATTAAAAGGGCAGTAAGGAAATGCTATAAACAACTCAATGCACAAAAACTCAACAACTTAGATGAAATGGAACTTAGGGCCACAAACTACTAAAATGGCTACAATAAAGAAGAAAATCTGACAAAACAAAGTACATTAGAAAAAGTACATGTGGTACCACATGCAAAGTGGTACCAGCATTCTGGAAAACAGGTAGTTTCTGACAAAATGAAATATACGTGTATCATATTCCTGGCAATCCTACCCCTAGGTGTTTACTTTACAGAAATGAAAACTTATGTGCAAAGAAAAGCCTGCACATGAATGTTTATAGCAGCTCTGTTCATACTGCCCCAGAGGACCATCCATGGGTGAACAGAATACTCTTGAGCAATAATAAGGAACAAACTATTGAAAAACACAACTAAACGGATGGTTCTCCAGAGAATTATGGTGAGTGAAAGGTTAAATATGGCATGAGCCTAGTTATATGGCATTCCAGAAAAGGCCCAACAAGGTAGAGAGCACAGATGGGCAGTGGCTAGGGGCCAAGGGTGGGGAGACAGGCTGACTACCGAGGGGGAGCAGGAGGAAAGTTCTGAGGTAATGGATCAGTTTCCATGTCAGGATTGTGGACGTGCTGGTGTGCGCAGGTGTTACTACTCACTGTAAGTACATTTCATAATAATGATCATATTAATAACAGATACTTAGGAGTTCAATCTGATATAATAAAAGGACTGAAGAAATAGACAAACAGGAGAGAGCAGACAAATCTTGCATGCAGGAAAATTCCAAATAATTTGTATGGATATTCCGCCCTCAAGGATGTGGAACAGAATTCCCACCCCTGACGCAGGGGCTGCGCGTACTGACTGCCTTCCTAAGAGGACAGTCTGCAAAGGGAGAGAAAAGAATAACTTTAACAGAAAGGAAACCTGACAACCACTACCTCGGCCAGGTAACCAAGGTCAACATCAACAGTGATGTCATTTTGACAACATGTACCATTAATATGTGATGAGACGGCACTTTACCTTTGAGGTCTGGCTCCCAGAAACCCACAACCCATCTAACTGTGAAAAAAACACATGACATATCCTAGCTGAGGAACATTCTACAAAAGACCCAACTGGTACCCCACAAAATTGTCAAGGCAATAATAAAAATAAGGAAAGTCTAAGAAACTGTCACAGGCCAGAGGAGACTAAGGACACATGACAACTAAATGTAATGTGCTGTCCTGGATAGGATCCTGGGACAGAAACAGGACATTAGGTAAAAACTCAAAATATCTGAATAAATTGGGGCTTAAGTCCATAATGATGTACCAATATTGGGTCATTACTATGACAAATGTACCATGCTAATAATGTAAGATGTTAATAAGAAGAGAACAGGGCTCAAGCATGCACTAGGTCACTGCTCTTGGCCATTTTCTGGGACTTTTTTTTTTTTTTAATATAATATATTTGACAATATTGTGCTGTTTTTTCTTGAGCTACAATTGATTTGATTTACCACTAACATGCTATGAAAACCCAGTTTCCTGCTTAGACTTTTCTGGCTTATAGCCAATTTCTATCTAATTCTACTCAGGTGACTCTAAACAGATTTAATGTCAATTTTTAAGTGTTTATCCCATTTAAAATAATACACCATCTTATTATGGTGCCCTAATAGATTTAAATTCATTTAGTGTCCCTAATATAAGGTAGGCAGTATTCACTTAAGGAACTTAGCCGATGACTGTTACCATCAGCAGCAGCAGCAGCACCATGGTTACTTCTAGAAGCAGAGTAGCATGCCAGGGAAAGAAGACAGCTCTCCACCAGGCTGACCAACTCATTCTCTCCTTGAAGTACACAGCCATCCTAGTGGGAAGCTTCTGAATTGGCTGGTCCTTCAGGCTGCAGGAACAGAGACCCACTCACTTTATACTTCCCAGGCTACACCTGGAACCAGAAAGATGCTCTCTGGACAGGCCCATCCTGAGTGCTGCCTTGTCACCCTCCCACCTTCCTGATCAGGACAGACTATAGCAAGAATCCCAGAACTGGCCCCTCGAAGCCACATCACAGACACAGTGACCTGGGCGTTCTAGGCCAGGTCACTGGGAAACTTCCCAGGGCTGCTGCTTCATACCAGGGAAGTGGGGTTCTGACCACTGCCATCCACAGTCTTTGAAATGTAGGGAGTCCCAGGGGAGTCAGCACATCCACATAAGGGCATCAGAAGCCAGCCTACAACTTGGGATAACCCCTTTTCAAGTGGTCACCCTATTGCTGAGTCTCCTGGGGGTCAATATCTCTCCACGGCGTTGGCTCACCACTAAAGCCAGGGGAGGGGCAGCCCACTGAATGATGCCCAGGCCCCAGAGGGGTGATCCTGCCATAAAGAAGGCCAAGGGCACAGTCCCTTCCCGAGAGCCCAGACCTGCCCAAGTCAGCTTTAGGAAAGCATGTCCAGAAGAGACAAGGGAAGGAGCAATTCTGCTGGGATAGTAAGATCTCTATCCCATTACATACAGCTCATGGCCACAAAGAACTGGACACACTCCCTGGGCCAAAGAAAGCATGCTGCACCTCCCTGCTTGGGCCCCATGGGCTGCCAGGCACAGGCCCAGCCTAGAAGGGACCTGGGTGGGTTGGGCCAGCCCCGGCACCAACCCAGCCCGCACCCACAGCAACCCTCCCCGGCCCCGAGCCAGGGAAGCAGGTTTGCTGGGGTAACTCAGACTTCACAAAGAAACCATTTCTGGAATGGGGCTCCGTTTGGCTATTCGGAGTCAAAGGCGCACTTCATAGCTTCTTTCCAAACCCTATGCATTGTCAGGGCCCTTTCCCCTTTGAAGCCTCGGTGAGTGATTGAAGCGTCTACTTTCTGAGGGGCAGATAGCACCGGGCTGGTAATCTGACTCTAAGCCTGGGGATAAAGGTAGTTTGTTTCCTCTCAGCCCGTCTGTCAACACCTCCTCAGTAATTAGCCCTAATTATTACCAAGGGCCAGCCTCCCATTCGGTTATTAAATCAGAAATAGTATCGTGGCCGGGCATCTGTCAACGCCCGACTGGCGACCTTGGATTCATTGAATCCTCTGTCAGTATCCGTGGCTTCAAAGATGCAGATCCTGGGGAGGGGTTCCGGGGACGCAGTGCGGCCAGCCCTGCCTGGGAGGGAGGGTTGAGGGGAGGGAGGACACAGCCACGAATAGCCCTGGCCTCGGAGTCCAGGGGGAGGTGGGAGCCAGGCACCATCCCTGCACCCTCCTTCTCCCTGGGCAGCAAGTGCACACCGCAAACGTGGTCATCTCCACCTCCCCAGGCGACTGAGGGAACACTGTGTGTATGGTGTGGGGGTAGGGGGGTGTAAGGCATGCCCTCCAGCAGCCCTTCCCCTAGGGGACCAAAAACCAGTCCCAGGCCTGCTTGCTTCTGGCATAGCCATCTCCCAGGAGCAGCAGGTGGTGGTGGCCTGAGGCCCGGCAGGGTCCTGTGCTGGCTTTTTTCTCGAATGCACAGGTAAAACAGCCAAGCCCTGGGGCCAGGAACCCCCTCTGAGCTTCAAGTACAGCCAGGACATCTCCCCATGGACCAGAAAGTCCACAAACAAGATCTGGGGGACAGCTGTAGAAACAGGCTTCTGTGGTAGAGTCAAGGGTGCTGCACTCCTGAAGGCCCCGGGGAGATACACTGACAGCCACCTCCATCCTTTGCCTGAAGCTTCTCGTTCTGTCCAAAAGCAGCAAGTCACTTGCTCCATAACTTGGAAACCTTCTGCTCCCACAGAGCTCAGGCATTCCTGGCTCCTCGGAGGGGGAAGATTTACCCCCTCAGGCAGGAGTATGCCAGGTCCCATGGGAGCTCCTTGCCTGCAGTCAACCACAGCAGTGTCCCACACTGTGTCTGGACATTCACCACTCCCCTCCCCCCAGGTCCACAAGCACCCCTTCTGGAAGGGCCCCACCGTGTTTGGAGGAGAAGGCAACAGAAGCCAAGTTACAGCCACATCCCGTGGGACCTGGCTCCTCTGCTGGGGTCAAGGCCCACGTGGTATGATGGGTGACCAGGTAGAGGTGAGCATGACCCTCCCACCAGCGTGCATGTTCTCCCCTGCCATAGCACAGCCAAGTCCCTGCTGGGTGCTCTGCCAGTGCTCCCACACTGGCAGGGCCAGGCTGGGCTGGCTGGGGCAGCAGGAGTGAGCTTTATGGACAAAGGCACAGTGATACCTGACAGACTAGCAGCTGCAGCATATGAGGTGTGAACAACCAGTGTGCCCCAAGGCCAGGAGAGGCTTCCTGAGGCCGGGCCACTGAGGCCAGCAGTTGCACACTTCTCCTCGGGACCGAGAGACAGGCCAATCTTGCTGGACCGAAAGGAAACGCCAGGGAGGGTGGCTGAGGGGCTGCAGGGCAGGCAGGCTGGGCAGGCAAGGCCGCTCCATAAACAGGCACCTCAAGCTGCAGCTGAGGATGCCTGTCACCCCCAGGAGCAAGTCCAGGGAGCTTGGCAAGATAGCAGGAAGTCCCACTCGGAAGCATTTTCAGCCAGCCTGCCCCCACAAACTTACAGGCAGGGGTGGGAACCCAGCCAACGAAAGGCCAGCAGCATTTTTGTCCGTGGTGAACACACGGAAAAGCTTGTTTTACAGGAAGTGTGACCATTCCCATGCACCAGTGCCAGCCTCTGGGGCCCACTTCCACCAAGAGATCTGGTCTGCAGCAGCAAGCTGCCCAGGGCTGACAACAGCACCCAGACAACGCTCATCCTTAGGCATGGAATGGGGGCCAACCCCCATGGGCTTATGCCCAGGCAGCTCCTCTGAACCTGATTCCACTTGAAGAGGGGGTCCCTAAACACAATGGTGGTAATGCATTTTCTGACAGGGATCCATGTGTTTGCTCCTATGACAGAGGCTACCTCAGACAGGGGGGTCCTCCCCCCGACAACTCACAGATATGCAAATAACATGCCTACAGATGCACCGCATGCTCAGAATGGGCTGTAGGGTTCTGTGCACATACACGTGTCTAGGTCCACACATTCACAGGGAAGGGAAGGACAGGGAAGGACCGGGGACAGTGAATGCAGTCCTGAGGGGCCTGCTGCCTCTAAGCTCATGTGAGGCAGAAATTCTCTCCATTACACAGGTGGCAAAATGAGACTTGCCAAAGTTCAGCATCTTGTGCAAGCCAGAGGGGGATGGGATGCAGGACACAATGACAGGGACCAGGAGGCCACAGTGGGCACTGTGAAGTGGACACCTAGAGCAGGGTGGAAGCACAGGGGCAGAGCTGTACTGGCCCTGGGCTACCCTCCTGGCCACCACTACGCATGGCTCCCATTTGCACTCTGATTTTCAGGGGAGGAACATAGGGTCTTGGTGGTGGAAAGGCTGCCATCTCCCAGGGGACAGCACCCTGGATTGGATACCTGGCCAACTCCATGCTTCCTGGCTTCCCCTACCCTGTAGGTCCACACAGGCTGCCCACCTCCCTACTCGTGGCCTTCAGAAAACCTTGGCTACGGTGCAAAAGTGTCAAGGTGAACAACACTGTGCACTCAGGACTTCATGGGGCTTGAGATGTGGCACTCCCAGTGGCCAGGAGGCATCCCTGTGCTGACCACACAGCACCTGCACTTCGCCACCTGTGTGGCAGAGTGTGGGCTCACTGTCAGCCCAGGCCCCCTGTTGCTCAGGCACATAGGGGGAGAGCAGCCCAGGATACTCCTCTCCACTGTCTGGTGGCCCCACCTGGCAAGTGGATGAGCACCCATCACACACAGGCCCCAACCCTGGCTGTGCACCCCTGAGGCCAGGAGAGAAGGAATGGGCTGCCAAGGGCACCCTGCAGGCTAGGGGCTCTTCCCAGGCTGTCAACACCCTTGTAACAGAGATCATGTCACCCATCTACAAATGAGGAAAGCACAGCCCGAAGAGAAAGTGAGCTCAAGACTCCCGCTGTCCAGGACAGCATGCTTAGCCAGGCAGTCCACCAACATGACGCCCCCGGCTTAAGAAATGACCACTGCTGGAGCCAAGCAAGGAAAACACCACCTCTGTGTTTACGATAATATGCGTTTTTAAAATTAGACAAGACAATTTAAAGAACAGGGTGGGGAGGTAGTGGGAATGTTTCTCTACCAAATAATGAAGACTCACTACAAAACTAGATAATTGGTGGGGGACAGACTGGACCAGAGAGCCAGGTATGTATGAGAAAGATGGCACCTTGGACACATTGGGCCAGCACGGCATCCTGAACCTGATGCTGGCAGGTCCGTGCCCCGTGGGAAAAAGTGAGATGGGATCCTCTACTGGTTAGGGCAGAATAGGTCACGCTGTGGAAAACACAAGCCCCCAAACTCAGAAGCTCCACACATCAGATTACATGTCCAGCACAGGTGGGCAGAGGAGCCCTGCTCATCACTGGCCATCTGATGGCCACAGCAGAGCCACGCCATTAGTTACAAGCTAACTCAAGAGTCGATGTAAAAGGTAAAACATTAAAACTGGGAAGTATAGGGTAATGTCTCTCCTTCAGGTACACAAAGATTTCTGAAAGAAGAAGAAAAAGTTCCCAGACATTACTGGGCATATCCTGCTGCCGTGGCCTGGAGGGGCTCTGCAGCTCAGCACTCAGCGATGCTCAAAGGGTGCTCACCACAACACTGTCTGCAATAGCAAAAATGAAAAACAAGAAATCCATCTTGGCCATTATTATGGGCAAATAGTGCTTCCCCCTCCCCCCACCCCCAAATTCACACTGAAGTTCTGACCACCACTACCTCAGAGGGTGACTCTATTAGGAAACAGGGTCTTCAAAGACATAATTAAGGTTAAATGAGGTCATATGGGTGGCCTCTAATCCCATATGACTAGTGTCCTTATAAGATGGAGTTAGAGCACAGACGGACAACCATGTGAGGACACAGGGAAAAGATGGCCATCATAAGTCAAGGGGACAGACCTCAGGAGAAACAACCCTGCCAACACCTTGATCTTGGGCTTCCAGCCTCCAGAACCATGAGGAATACATTCTGTAGTTTAAGCCATGCAGCCTTAGTAAACAGGCATCTTCCCGTGGGTATTGACGAAGGCTGGCCCTACTTCGGTGATGGCTGCACCACTGAGCATCCTGTTCATCTTCTCCATGCTGACGGCCCCACCTCACGGGGGGATTAGCTGCTTATCCCTCGAACTTAGGTGTGGTTTGGCAGCTTCCTTTGGGCATGGGAATGGAAAAGGAGGGACAAGTATCACTTGTGGTTCGCTGTGGTCTTTCCCTTGCCTCGGTGGTTTTGGAGAAATGTGTCCAGTGAGCTCCTATCAACACGGGTCCTTTGTAACAGGCAGAGGGCACCCCAGCTGATCTGTGACAGGTAAGTGGTGAGATGTGGGAGGTTTTTACTGCAGCACAATCTGGCCCATCCTGATTGTTATGACAGGACAACAGCTCTATTTACCTTGTTCCTCACTATAGGACCATGGGGCTGTTTGCAGTTCTGCTGTTAATGCAGTGACTGCCCACTAGGCAGTCAACAGGGCTCAGACCACTGCGTGGGTTTTATCTCAATCCTCCCACTACCCTATGAGGTCAGGTGACAGCAAGGACCATGATTTGCAAGTGGAGCTCAAGTCCATGCTCTGAAGCCCTACACCAAGGAATAAACAACAGCCATCTGCATGTAGGCAAGTGATCAGGGTCTGCACACTTAGAAATGTTATGTGGGTGAATTGTAGTATTGTAATATTTGATATTCTCACCAACAAGAAAAAGCCTATTTCTCCATGTCTTCAACAATTCTGGATATCTAGAACTTTTAAAGTCCTGGGATCACAGGCAGAAAAAAAAAATCACCATACTTCCCTGTAGTACTTTTATGATTTTTCAAATACTGAAATCTTTAGTCCATCTGGAGTAGAGCCTGGCAGAGTGAGGTGGGTATCCAGTTTTACCATTTTCCAGATGGCTAACCAGTTGTTCCAACTCCTTTTAGTGAATAATCCATTTCAGCCCCATTAATTTGAAACAATACCTTTAAGCATGAACTAAATTCCTGCATTTATTTGGCTTTCTTTCAAAGTTCTCTATTCTTCTCTGTTCGTCCATCCACACCAAATTTCAAGTAACTTCATTGCTGCAGCTTTATAAAAAGTTCTGTATCTCATAGGACCTTATCCTTAATACTTCTGGTGTTAAAGTTTTCCTTGGAGACATGTATGTTAAAAACTGTTCCACAGAGCTCACAAATATCCTATCTTTAGGAAATAAAATCTCCAGGTATTTCCAAGGCAAGTAAAGGACAGACCTGATGATCTGGTAGGTAGACCCAAGCACATCAGCTGGACCCTGAGCATATCCAGCAAACACTTTCAGACTGTCCTGCACCCAGGAGCATCTTCTTCCATCTCCCATGTGAGAGCCAGGAGTGGCGAATGGCCCAAGGATCCTCCTCTCATCATGCATGGTAGGGCCTTCTCCTTCTCCCCGCTCAGAATGGGAAAGGAGCTAGGTCACTGCATATGGCCAAAGACGGCACAGCATTGGCTGGCAGTGAAACTATCACTTTGCAACACCATATGCACTGCCTATCTACAAGGCCAGGCCAGAGCCCTCCCACCCTCTCCTGATCCCACCCTCAAGTGGCCATTGCCACTGAGACCCTGACCTCCTTTCTTTTCCTTTGTGGCAAGGGCTCAACCACAACAGGAGACATTTTCCAAATTAAAACATTGGTCACCTAGGCTCTCCACACATCCTCTTGGGCCTGCCTTGGGACAGGTGGCCCTCAGGAGAGGTATGCCAGACTATAAACCAAGCTTGCAGAAGCTGTCTGGGGCCCAAGGGAGAAAAGGTCCACAGGGCCAGAGGGGCCAAAGGAAAATGGCAATCTTGAGCTGACGGGATTCATCTCAGGTCCACTAAATGTAGATGAGAAAGGTGGCCTGCGCAGATGCCAGCAATAGTGCGGGTGTCAACTAAGTGACTCGGCCATCATCCCAGAGAGCAACTCCAGGTTCTACTGTCAGAGGCATCTTACCAGCTCAAACAATATCGCCAACAATATCAGACCCATTGGCAGGCCAGGGAGTGGGAAGCAGTCTGACCTGGGTCTACAAAAGGACGGTCCAGACATGAGCAATAGTGGAGGGGCAGCAGTGTATCTGGGGCTGGGCTACAATGTGCAGGGATTTCCCACACTTGATCAGAACCAGGCTGCAGTCATTTCTTCTGTGGGCTTGCTTGTTTGCTTTTCAGGTTGTATCAGCTTCCCACCTATTTCTAAGATTTTCAACTGTTTTATTTACAAGCCAACTGTGCCTTAAAATAGCTCACGCTTAAAACCATGTGAACCCAGAGCCTTTTAAAGTGATAATTACTAAATAATCCCAATGGTGTCTATTTTACTTAAAAATTTTTACCAGATGTTTGCTTACTACTGTTTTTTCTCTAAAATAGTTTTAGTAGCAGTTCATGCTTCCACTTTATTTGTTCTTCCTACTTTCCTGGAAAAGTGTTGTTTCCAGCTGTAAAACTAAAGGGGCTTGACACTCTTGCCTAATTGTTCATCACAGTAGGTACACTGTACCCATCCTGTGTTAAACTTGGCTTGAGGGAGCTTCTGAGCTCAGTTCTCATTATTAGAAAACCCATCCTGTGCAGAACGGATCTTTCTTCATTCCAATCCTCTGGCCCCTTGGCCTCACAGCTCTGGTCTGCTTCCTGCTCCTTCACTCCAGCTCTAGGAAGTCAGTTTTCAAGGCCACATTCCACCTGCCAAGACTCCCATTCCCACCTATTCAGCCCAACTCCTTCCTTCAACCAGATCCTTCGATTTTCAAAGCCCCACCCACCAGAAACCTGCAACACTGAACCTAGAGTGCTCATGGCTAGGGCCTAGCCTGTTCTCAACAGAACAGACAACAGTGCTTCTGCCAACAAAATAAGGGCTCTGCTCATCAGCTGCCACCACACCACAGGATCAGCCATGGATTTAACATGTTTAATGAGCACCAGTTGTGTACCAGGGACACAAAGCTGATTAGGATGGAGCTCCTGCCCTAGAGGCTCACAATCTACCCAAAGATACAAGTCATTTATAGTGTTACGGTTTAAGTGTTGAGTCAGCAATGCCCAACAGTGGGCAGGGAGGCAGTGAATGCTGAATAGCAGAAAGTGGGAAGGCAACAATGGGCAAAGGCACTGAGACACAGAAATTCATGCCAACTTCTGAAAACACCAGGTGTTAACTACAATGTTAATATACAGAAGGGGGAAATGCTTGGAACTTAGTTAAGACTGGCAATGAGGCTTGTATCCCATCTCCCTAGCTGTCCCAGGCTGCTGGTATACCCATAGGGAAGCATCTTTCTCTGCCATCCCACTAGTACTAAATGATCAAAGTGGCCACTTCCTCCATGCAGCCTTCCTTAAATTCTAGCCCAGAGGACAAAGGTCACAGAGAGCCAAGATGGGGAAGGGGGCCTAAGTACAGATACCATCCAGGAACAGATCTAAACAGGGCTGGCATGGCAGACCCAGTCCAGTCTAGCCAACACTGAATGAGGGATCTGGGGAGGGGGTGGTTATGAAGACATACAGATATCTGAATGGGGACTGCTGTATGGAACTCTGTCCAACTAACGGCAATGCAGCTGGCAATGCACAGGGAGGCAGCCTCTGGGTGACTGGAGAAGTCAGAGAATGAAGAGTACATGGTAGAGCCCAATATTCTGCTATAAGAGGAGGTGGGGTGGTGAGGACAAGGGGGCTGTCTGTGTTCAGACAGGGCAGAGCCCAAACAGGTGCACCTCCAATAAAGCAATAAAACAAGTGGCCCAGCAATAAAGCAAGTGGATAAGGCAATACCTGGCACACTATGGCTACAGTCATCTGGCAATGCCACTCTGTCCTGCTGGGGCAATGTGGGGCTTTTCAGCTATGCAGGCCACTTCACCACAAGGGGCACTACTGAATCTGCCTGGACTGTGTTCAGAATCCAGGGCTGTGGGGTAGGGAGCAAGAGAAACTGCTAGCTCTCTTGGGGTCTCTGGGGTGTCTGCAACCTGCTGAGGGGTACCTAAGGATGCCTTCTGGTCTCCCTCTGTCTTAGAAACTTCCTCCTTTGTCTTCTGGGTTTCTGGACCCTGGTGGAACTGGATCTGGTTTCTGGGCAGGCGGGTTAGAGATTCTGAAAGTGCAGGGACAGGTGTGGGGACCGCCTACCCTGGCTGGGATGAGGCTGGCCTCACAGGACCAGCATCAGCCCTGCATGCGGAACTAGACAAGGTGAGGGACTCCACAGACCCAAGGCTGCTCTCCTTGGCCAGCTGCTACTCAGGGAGACCATTTCTGGATGTAGAGTTGGAAGTATAAACAGCAAAGGTGGCCACAGCAACTGGGACGGCACCCACGTTGAATGCCAGGACCTCCGAATACCTAGATAAGTACTGCCTCACCACAGGCAGCTGCGGGGCCACTGGTGACTGGCTTGAGGCAGGGGCCAGGGGGCAAGGCGCTGCAGCATGGTACTCAGCAAAACTGTTCAGGTCTTGAACGACATCCTCGAGATCCTGGCAGAAGAGCTCATAATCGTCAGGAAGGGGCAGGTCCCCGACGAGGTAGGGGGGGTGCTCACGCCCGGGCTTGGCCGGTCAGGTGCCCAAGGATCTCACAGACGTGACTGAGGTTGTCCTGACAGTTCTCAAAGCAAAAGGACATGTAATCACCCAACTGAGCCCAAAATCGGTCCACAAGCCATGGGGAGTCATCAAAGGTGCCTGGGTCCAAGCTTGGCACCTAGTAGAAGTCCACGCTGAGGGGTCATGGGCTGGGCATGCACAGAGCCAGGGGTCCCCTTTCTGTGGGCTTACCACCAGGAGCACTGCTGGCTGTGCTCTTCTGCTCCATGGTCGTATGCACGCATACGGGGTCCCCACAGCAGGGCCGCTCAATCCAGGGATCCACTAGGGGGGCATATGTGACCCCAAGAGAGACCTGGTCCATCTGCTGCCAAGGGTGTGTGTTGGCGTAACTGGCTGCTGCTGGGATGGGATTGCAAGGGCCGTGCCGATGGCGCCAGCAACAGGGCATGCTGGGAGCAGAGGGGAGCTGCCACACCAACTAGAAGAGGAAGGGGGAAGAAAGGAAGAGATGGTGCAGCGGGGAGGGTGGGCAGGACACAGCAGGACAGAGATGGGCTGAAGAGGTGTCTGGCAAACCCAGATGTTCCAGGCAAGTGCTGAGGGTCAGAGGAGCTGACAGCTGTGGCCTCAGGAGAGCTGAGAAGAGCTGATGGGACTGTCAGATGCAGGCCACCATCCAAGGCAATCCTGTCCAAAAACAAGGTGGGGAAGAGCGGGAACTAGGCCCAACCATCTCCACCGTGCAGCAAAAGGAGGCAATACGCAGGCAAACCCCAGGTATCCCACTAGGAGCTGTGACTGGAAGGAGGGCCCAAGAGGCAGGCCTGAGAGGCCTGAGAAGGTGGGCAAATGCCACCTGTGATGTTTCATGGGCAAGGTGTGATGGCAGATGCTATCAGTCCCAGGAGAAGGAAAAGGGGCCAGATCAGAAGCCCCTGGGCTTCCTTGGACAGCCTGGCTGGCTGTCAGGGATTTTCAGGAGAACAACAAAAGCAACCTTTAACTGAGTGCTCTATCTATGGCAAACACTGACCCCTTGATGAGGCTGATACTCTTATCGTACCAGAGGCAAAGTGGTGAGTGAAGTCACTTGTCTGCAGCCACACACCAATCAGTAAGTGACTGAGGCAGGTGAACCTGGCTCTAAAGACCATATGATTAACCACCACACATCACCATGCTGGTTATGAACTACGTTTCAATCCACTGAGAAGGAGCCCCCAGTCACCCCAAACACTGTGAGCGTTAAGTAAGCAGACGAGGTCACAAGATCCTTTTACATCAAAGCACTAGGAGCTTGGAAGGGGCTACCTGCATGCCAGACAGAAGCCTGGGGTCCCACTATTCTCTGGTGCCCACCAGCCTCTCCACCCATGCTTTCCAGACTTACCTCACCACTCAGAGTCCAGCGTGCTGACAACACCACCCTCATCCTAAACACCACCTCCCTGTCCTCATCCTTGTCAACAGCACAGGATACAATCCCTCAAGTTTAATCTCACTCGCTGTGTCTTCTTTCACCACCTCAAAGTCACTCCAGTAAAGGGCCTGGAGGGCAGTGGTCATCAACCCTGAGCAGTCCAAAAAGCCCCGAAGTGGGAAAGGAGGCTGCAATCATCACCAAGTACAGTTCCCTTCCAATGCCAGGAGCCCTCTCTCAGGGCTCTCCCACTGCCTAACCTGACAGTGGCCACTTCCCAAGTATCTCTGCAAAGGGAGGTCCACTCACAGCTGCCACAGAACACACTCTGCAACGCCTCCACACATATCCCAATGTTCCATCAGCTCACATCCTGGGCACCACGGTCTGCACACACCTTTGTGCACAGTTGCCTATGTGTTTATCTACCCCTGCCCCCACCACAGTGAGTTCCTCCAGGGAAACACAGCTCTGCTGATCTTTCTGCTGCGCACCTCCCAGGGTGGCCTGCAGCATCTGAAGCTGCTAGGGCCACCAGCACCTACTTCTGCCACCTAAGCATTCAGGAACCTCTCAGGTATGGCCCCCACTCTGGGGGGTGATTCTTCCACCTGAAAGCCTTCTCATCCTAACAGAGAAAAACAATATAACAGAGCCTGCCAGCAGCAGTGGCTCAAGTGGCAGCACACAAATGCAATCCACTCGGGACTCCAGTCCAGTTCCTCATCAAGCTCTGAAAACCAATGACGATGAACGCCAGTGACCACGAACCACACTCCAAGCTCCTGCCACCAATCTAAGGTTAAGTGCCAGGCTGCGCACAAAAACCACATCCCATGCCCAATACACAGTGCACTACCCAGGTCTCTGCCCTGGCTTCCTCCCAGTCCCAAACTCCTACCCCCGGTCAGAACCCTAGCTGTCCCCTGCCTGCTCATCAGCATGCCTGTGTACCCCTGTAGCATCAGGGTGGAGGCTCCCCTGCGCCACCCAGCCAGCCCTGCTTGGCCGTGAACCTTCTTAAGTTTGGGTCTCTTAACACTTTTGAGAACCTTAGCCCTCCCACAGCTATTAGTTTGTTGACCCCTCTTCCTTCTCTCCCCACCCTAACACTGAGGAATTTGGGCCCTTCTGGACTGCACAGCGCTTTACTCAAGGAACAGGTACCGGGACGCACACGCATTTGCCTCTGCAAAGCCAAAAGCCAGCACCTACAACGCTGGAGCGTTCTCGGCTCCTAGGAGACTAGGGACCCCGGGGGTAGAACAACTTGCCCAAAGCTTCGCAGCAAGTGGAGGGCAGACCACTGCACCACCCCCTTCTTAAACGCCATGCAGGAAACCGCGGGGATATGAGCTCACAAGTCCCACTGCAAAAAGAAGCCGACCGACCTGAGGCTCCACGAGGCGTCTGCGAAGAGGGTCCACGGATCTGCGACCGGAGGCTACAGACCCGTCTCCCTCCCAGGGCGAGACTCCCAAGTGCCACCTAAAAAGCGCAGAACAAGATCGGCCGCCGTGAGGTGAGAAAGGGCGCGGGGGACACCTTCGAACACAGCTGGAACCACCAGAAAATGACTCCAGGCTCTCCCCCGCCCACGGCGCGGACCGAGAAACTGAGGCCCGCCTTTCCGAAGGGCAACAGGGCTCCGAGCGCCTCTCCGCTGACAGGAAGTTGGGAAGGACGGAGGGGCGGGGCCCCCGCCGGGCACTCGGGTTCCCGCCGCCCCACTGACCCTCCGTCCAAAGTCTGCGACACCCGCTCCAGCAGGGGCTAAGTTCCAAGCCTAACCACTTCGCGCAGCCACGCCCCCAGCGTGCGCGTGGCCGCCTCATACGTCCCCGCGCCGGTACCCGGCGCGTCCCACACTAGTCTCCCTGTAGGGCTGCGCCTGCGCTGTGAGCCTTGAGGCCCATAGCTGCGCAGGCGCTCTCAGGCCCTGCCAGCGCGGCAGTGAGGCGCGGGGGGTGATGGGAGCGCGCTCAGTCCCGCGACGCCGCGCCAAGTGCTTGGAGCAGACCCAGCTGCGTGGGCAGGCGTGGGGTGGCCAGGGCTGGCGGTGTTCAGCGGGCCGGCGCGAAACGCACTGGGGCTGAGGAATGGATAGCAGGAGGGAGGGACGGGGCACCCAACTGGCTCTCCCAGGGATGTTGGAGCCGTTGACACTGCCCTCAAATCAGCTGGGCCCTGGGGCGCTACCGAACGTCTGGAGGGTTGCTGGGAACAGAGCCCACCAGGGAGGGTTTGGCCATAGAGGCCTTCGACGCTTTGGTGGAAAGTGTCTCTCACCACCCAGCGCCCCATGTTCTAAAGTGGGGCCTGGTTCTGCCTACGTTCTGTGCGGGAGCCAGAGGGCAAGGCTGGGCAGGCCGTGAGGACGCCCCACCTGGGTGCCTAGAGGCTGGTAAACTGGGGCCTGTAGGTTTTCTAGGGGGTGTGTTTGTGCTGCCCTACCCGGGTGGAGGCTAGACTGAGAGGACAGTGAGGGCAGGCTGCCAAGGCCAAGTTTGCTCCCCAGGAGTGGCATGCTCATTCAGCACCCAGAGACTTTGGGAAAGTGAGCAGAGCATGAGGTTGGATGCTCCTCATGTGCACCACCCCACGCTTCCTCTTCCACTGCTTACGGTGACTAGACAAGAGGTGGGAGAGGGTATCTGCCCCTCGGATACCTAATGCCTTGTGAGCCAAGGACCTGGATGCAGGCCAGGAGGTATTGGAGCCATCAGCAGTCGAATCCCCTGGAAAGAGATGTTTCTCAAGGGGAACACATGCCTAAGAGACCAGCTCCCTTTCTGCCCTGGTCTAGTGACTCCTTTCATGAAACTATCTCTGAAATGTTATCTGCATTTACACCCAA
This sequence comes from Neofelis nebulosa, assembly GCF_028018385.1. NCBI lineage: Eukaryota > Metazoa > Chordata > Mammalia > Carnivora > Felidae > Neofelis > Neofelis nebulosa. The sequence goes on from NC_080792.1 coordinate 66,882,847, forward strand.
ACTCAGTCTCTTTGATCTTTGAAACGCGAATCAAAGATCACATTGTACCTTTACTTGGGTCTGTGGGGCTTCCAGCCACCTTGGCCAAAAATAATAAAAGTGGCACCCAGCCAGGAAACGCCTCCTTGAAGTGTGAATGAAACTTGTATTTTTCGGTTGTATCTTTCCTAATTGACCTGATAATTTAAACTTCCTGCCTCAAAGGAGAGGGGGAGTTCCCGCAATTTGGCTTACCTCAGGCACTAGGCAGCTCAGGCCAACTCCAGGCTGGTCAGCAGAGAGCAGGCAGTATGCTCGAGTCAAAAACTAATCCAACTGGGCCAGGCCATCAGAAACCACTTTTTTTTGGTTCCAATTGCTTTTTTTTATTCAGGCCATGTTCTATGTATATATTTTTTAAATTGTAATAAAATATACATGTCATAAAATTTACCCTTTTAAAACCATTTCTAGATGTACAATTTGGTGGCATTAAGTATATTCACGCTGTGTGCAACCTTCACCACCACCCATCTCCAGAACTTTTGCATCACCCCAAACAGAACCTGTACCCATTAAACACTAGCTCCCCACCACTACCCCTGCCCCAGCCTTTGGTAACCTCTATTCCACTTTGTCTATGTTAATTTGCTTATTCTAGGTACCTCATATAAGTGGAACCGTACATTATCATTTCATTTAGAATGTTTAAGACGTTCATGTCGTAGCACCTGTCAGAATTTTTGTTCCTTTTTAAGGCTCAGTAATATTCAATAATATGTACACATCACATTTTGTTTATCCATTCAACTGTTGATGGCCACTTGGGTTGCTTCAGTCTTTAGGCTTTTGTGACTAATACTGCTATTAACATGGGTGTACAAGTATCTATTAGAGTCCTGCTTTCAGTTCTTTAGCTATATATCTAGGAGTGGAATGGCTGAATCATATGGTTAAATCATATGTTTAACTTTTTTTTTTTTTAATTTTTTTTTCAACGTTTTTTATTTATTTTTGGGACAGAGAGAGACAGAGCATGAACGGGGGAGGGTCAGAGAGAGAGGGAGACACAGAATCGGAAACAGGCTCCAGGCTCCGAGCCATCAGCCCAGAGCCTGACGCGGGGCTTGAACTCACGGACCGCGAGATCGTGACCTGGCTGAAGTCGGACGCTTAACCGACTGCGCCACCCAGGCGCCCCCATATGTTTAACTTTTTAAAGAAACTGCCAAACTTTTCCAGAGCATCTGCGTTATCTTATGTTCCTATCAGCAGTGCACAAGTTTTCCAACTTTTCCACATCCTCACAAATACTTATTCTTTTCTGGGTTTGTTTGTTTGTTGTTGTTCAAAAATAGCCATCCTAATGGGTATGAAGTGGTATCACATGGTTTTAATTTTACTGACTAGTGACTCCCAGCATCTTTTCATTTGGTTATTGACCATTTGTAGCTCTTCTTAGGATAAATGTCTGTTCAAGTCCTTTGCCTGTTGGGTTTTTTGTTTTGTTGTTGTTGAGTTGTAGGTGTTCTTTACATATTTTATATATTAATCCCTTATAAGATATATGATTTGTGAATATTTCTCCCATTCTGTGGTTTATCTTTTCACTCTCTTGGTTTCCTTTGAGACACAAAATTTTTAAATTTTGATAAAGTCAAATTACCCATTTTTTTCTCTTTTTCTTTTGGTGTCATATATAAATCATTGCCAAATACAATGTTGTGGAAATTTCTGCCTGTTTTTTCCTAAGAGTTTCATAGTTTTATCCCTTATGTTTACATCTTTGATCCATTTGAGTTATTTTATATATAAATTGATATAAAAGTCCATCTTCTTCTGTTTGCATGTGCATATCCAGTTTTCCCAGTACCATTTGTTGAAAAGACTGTCCTTTTCCCATTGAATAGTCTTGTAACTCTTGTCAAAAATCAACTGATAACATAAGCAATAGTTTATTTCTGGGATCTCTATTTTATTCCATTGATGTCTATGTTTGTCTTTATGTCAGTCTTAAAAAAAATTTTTTTTAGGGGCGCCTAGGTACCTCAGTCGGTTAATTGCCAGATTTTGGCTCAGGACATGATCTTGCGGTTCGTGGGTTCCAGCCCCACGTTGGGCTGAGCCGGGAGCCTGCTTCAGATTCTGTCTCTCAAAAATAAACAAATGTTAAAAATTTTTTTCAAATATTTATTTATTTTTGAGAGAGAGAGAGACAGACAGAGCACGAGCAGGGGAGGGGCAGAGAGAGACACACACACAGAAACTGAAGCAGGCTCCAGGCTCTGCACTGTCAGCAAAGAACCTTGATGCGGGGCTCCAACTCACAGATTACGAGATCATGACCTGAGCCAAAGTCGGACGCTTAACCGACTGAGTCACACAGGTGTCCCAAAATGGAATTGAGGGACACCTGGATCAGTCAGTTAAGTGTCCAACTCTTTTTTTTTTTATTTTTTTAATGCTTATTTATTTTTGAGAGAGAGAGAGAGAGAGAGAGAGAGCGGGAGAGGGGCAGAGAGAGACAGAAACACAGATTCTGAATCAGACTCCAGGCTCTGAGCTGTCAGCACAAAGCCCGAGGTGGGGCTTGAACTCACGAACCTTAAGATCATGACCTGAGCCAAAGTCCAAAGCCCAAACAACTGAGCCACCCAGGCGCCCCTCTTTATGTCAGTCTTGACTACTGTAGCTTCATGACAAGCTTTTAAATCAGGAAGTGTGAATCCTCCAATTTCATTCTTTTTTTTCCAACATTATTTTGGTTATTGGGGATCTTGAGATTCCAAAAATTTGTATTTTGAGGATCAGTTTTTCTATTTATAGAAAAAAAAGACCCTTGAGATTTTGATAGAGATTGCATTTAGTCTCTATATCACTTTGTATACTATAGATATTTCAGTAATATTAAATCCTCCAGTCTGTAAGTATGGGATGTCTTTCCACTTATTTAGGTCTTCTATAATGTCTTCCAGTGATGTTTTGTAGGTTTTAGTGTGCAATTCTTTTGCTTCTTTGGTTAAATTTATTCTCTTATATTTTATTCTGCTTGATGTTACTGTAAGTAGGATTGTTTTCTTAATTTCCTCTTCAGATTGTTTGTGGTCAGTGTATAGAGATACAGCCTATTTTTGTGTATTGATTTTGTATCCTGCAACTTTGAAAGTGCATTTATTAAGTCTAGCAGTGTTTTTGTGGAATCTTTAGAGTTTTCTAAATAGAAGATCATGTCATCTGTGAACAGAAATAATTTCAAGTCTTCTTTTACAATTTGAATTCCTTTATTTTTCTTTCCTGCCTTATTGCTCTGGTTAGGACTTCTAGCACTAAGTTGAGTACAAGTGGCAAGAACAGGCATCCTTGCCTTGTTCCTGATCTTAGAGGAAAAGCTTTCTGTTTTGACCATTGAGTGTGATGTTGGCTGTGGGTTTTTTGCATATGGCTTTATCATGTTGAGGAAGTGTCCTTCTATTCCTAGTTTTATTGAATGTTATATCATGAAAAAGTATTGAGTTTTGTCAAATGCTTGTCCTGTATCAATTGAGATGACCATGTTTCTTTCTTTCTTTCTACTGATACAATATACTACATTGATCTTGGAAAAAAAAAAAATATATATATATACACATATATTAATGACTTTAACTTCTCTGTGGGCTTGGTTCTTAACAGGACCAATTGCTGCCTTTTCACCCACACAGGCGAGCTAACTTTGCTGAACCCACCAAGTGGGCAACATGTGAACTCAAGGTTTCATTGGATGATGAGGCAGGAGTCAGTCCATTTCACAGATGGGGAAGCTAGGCTTCATGAAGGCCAAGACTTACTTGAGGGATGGTACACTTGAGAGTCCCTATCCAACTTGCAGCCCCTCTTTGGAAATGCACCCCCTTGTGTCGGGTGCTGGATGTGAATGTTTGAATTAGGAAGCCCCAAAGCAGTGGTCAGGCAAGGGGCATTGGAACAAGGACTTTGGCTGTAAAGTGTTGAGGGTTGATGTTGGCACTGCATCCCCAGACCAGGAAGGCAACAAGAAAGCAGGGACCAGCTACCCGAGAAAGGTGATGTCAGCTGCCTGAGGACTGTCAGCCTCTGAAGCCTATCTGTGCTCCTGGCACCTCGACCTTCATCAGGGGCCTTTCCTAGAGCCTGCTGATAGATGTGTGAGCCCAGAAACAGGAATGCCAGTGTCTCTCTATTCAGCCATCACCTTTCTCATTTCATTATACCAACACTTTCCCTAAAAATATAGAGCTGAATCCTTTGGTGCCTTCTCAAAGGTCCCACTTTCCAGAAAAGGGTCTCTTTCCTGTCCTGTTGGTAGGGCTGTGCCCTAAGTGATTATCACAGATGCCTCAGAGACCCTTCCAACTTAGCCAGGCAGCTGGGCACCTGAGCCTGGTGCCCCTGAGGTTCCTTGTGCTTCATTGTTATGGACTGAATATTTGTGTCCTCCTAAGATTCACATGTTGAAATCCTAACCCCCAATGTGATGGTATTAGGAGATGTGGCTTTGGAGCCCCCATGAATGAGATTAATGCCCTTATAAAAGAGGCCCTACACAGCTCCCTCACTCCTTCTGCCATTTGAGGTTCCAGGGAGAAGTCAGCTGTCTATAAACAAGAAAGTGGGTCCTCACCAGATATCAAATCTGCTAGTGCTTTGATCTTGGATTTCCCATCCAGAACTGTGAGAAATTAATTTCTGTGGTTTATAAATCACCCAGTCTATGGTATTCTCTTAGAGCAGCCTGAACTAAAACAAGCTTTTGGAACCCATTGTTGTCTTTGTCAATTTCTTTTTTTTTCTTTAAAGTTTATTTATTTATTTGAGAGAGAGAGAGAGACAGCATGAGTGGGAGAGGGACTGAGAGAGAGGTAGAGAGAGAAAATCCCAAGCAAGCTCCACACTGTCAGGGCAGAACCTGACAGGGGGCCCAAATCTGAAACCATGAGATCATGACCTGAGCTGAAACCAACAGTTGAATGCTTAACCAACTAAGCCACCCAGGTGCCCCTATCCATTTCTTTACATTCTCTCTCTCTCTCTCTCTCTCTCTCTCTCTCTCTCTCTCTCTCTCCCTCTCTCTCTTTTTAATGTTTATTTATTTTTGACAGGGGAAGGAGGGGTGCAGAGAGAGAGGGAGACAGAGGAAGCAGGCACTGCACTATCAATGCAAAGTCTGGTGTGGGGCTAGAAATCAAGAACTGTGAGATCATGACCTGAGCTGAAGTCAGATGTTCAACCAACTGAGCTACCCAGGTGCCCCTCTTTCTCTTTCTTTTTAAATTGAGATAAGATTTACTTCAATAAAATATACAGATTTGAAAAGCACAGTCACACAAATTTTGCACAGTAAGCTACCACCACACACAGTTAAGCTATAGAACATTCTGTTACCCAGAAAGTGCTTCCATTCCTCATAGACATTGTTCTGACTTCTACTGCTTTGTTTTATTTTGCCTGTTCTGGAAGGTTTTTTTTGGTTGTTGTTTTGCTTGTTTGTTTGTTTGTTTGTTTGTTTGTTTGTTTGTTTTTTAAGTAGGCTTCATGCCCAGAGTGGAGCCCAGCATGGGCCTCAAACTCATGACCCTAGGATCAAGACCTGAGTTGAGATCAAAAGTTTAATGCTTAAATGAGTCACCCAGGCACCCTCCCCCCCATTCTGGAACTTCTTACACATGGAATCCTATAGCATGGACTCTGTGTCTGACCTAGTATTTGTAAGATTCATCTATGTTATGGTTGCATGTGTCTCACATTTTTTTATTGCTGTATGGCATGCTATTGCAATAGCATGGGACTATGCAATTTGTTCAATCATTCTCATGTTAATGGACATTCACATGGTTTTTAGTTTGGAGCTATCATGAATAAAGCATGAGCATTCTTGAATAAGTTCTTTTTGTGGACATAGGGTTTCATTTCATTTGGGGGGCAATATCTAGGAGTGGACTTTATAAGAAGCTGTCAAAAGTTTTCCAAAGTATCTGAAACATTTTTTAAAAATTTTTTAAATGTTTATTTATTTTTGAGAGAGAGAGAGAGAACAAATGTGAGTTGGGGAGGGGCAGAGAGAGGGAGACAGAGAATCCGGAGCAGGTTCCACGCTGTTCATGAGGCTCAAACTCATGAACCGTGAGATCATGTCCTGAGCCGAAGTTGGACACTCAACTGACTGAGTCACCCGGGCGCCCGCCCCCCCTGACAAATATCTGGAACTTTTCACTTCCTCTAGCAATGCGTGACAATTTCAATTGCTCCACATCCTCATCAACATGTGGTATTGTCAGTCTTTTTAATTGTAATCATTCTGGCAGGAATGGAGTGGTATTTCATTGTGGTTTTGATTTCCCTGATAACTAATGATGTCCATGCTTTTATGTGGTTGCTTGTCATCTTCTATTAATTTATAAGAGTTTTTCATCCATTCTGAATTTAAAAATGTTTGTAAGATATGTGTATTATATATATGTTTTCTCAGTCTGTCACTTGCCTATTCATTTTCTTAAAGGTATCCTTTGAAAAGCAGAAATTTCCCATCTTGGCAGCTAGTGCTTTTTGTACCCTAAAAACTTAGATACCCTAACATCATGAAGTTTCTTCCTATGTGTACTTCTGGAAGTTCTATTCTTTTAGCTTTTACATGTGAGTCTGTGGGTATTTTGAATCAATTTTTGTGTATGATGTGAGTTACAAGTTGAAATTCATTTTTATCCATATGGACATTCCATTTTCTAGCACCATTTGTTAAACAAAACAAAACAAAACTATCCTCTTCCCAACTATATTACCTTGGCACTTTTCCAATTACTACATTTGTGTGGTTCTACTTCTGGACCCTCTACTCTGTTCTGCTGATCTTTGTCCTTAGGCAAGAAACACTCTCTTACTTATTGTATGTAGCTTTAGAGTAAGACTTGAAATCAGATAGTTAAGTCCTCCAATTATTTGTTCCCTTTGCAAAACTATCTTAACTATTGTAGTTCTTTTAAGACTTCCATGCAAGTGTTAGAATCAACTTGTCAATTTCTGTGAAAAATCAGCTTCTCAATTTCTTTTTTTTTTTTTTCAGCTTCTCAATTTCTAATGAGATTTTTTATTAGGATTGTGTTGAATCTGTAAGTAAATTTGGAGATAGGGAACTTCTTAACGATATGAAGTTTCCAATTCACAAACAGATTATATCTCTTTGCTTGTTTAGGTCTTCATTAATTTCTTTCAGGAATTGTTACAGTTTTCAGTGCACAGTTTTGCATATATTTTGTTAAATTTATCCCTAAGCATTTTATGGCTTTTGATGCTATTGTAAATAGTACTTTAACATTTTTTCAATGTCTAGTTTTTCTTTGCTAGTATGCAAAAAACTGAAATTGACATGTTATCTTGAGCTCTTGCTAAATTCACTTATTAGTTCTAGTAGTTTTATAATTTCCTTAGGATTTTCTATGTATGTGACCCTGTCATCTACAAATAAAAACAATTGTGCTTCTTTTTTATGTATATGACACTTGCATATTTACATCTATATATAATGTGTATACGCATACACACATATATGTACATATACCTCTCTGATTTTTTTTCTTTGTTGCAGTGGCCAGGAGTTTCAGTAAAAAAGTTCAGTAAAAGTGGTAGGAGTAGGCATCCTTAACCTATTCTTAATCTTAGAAGGAAAATGTTTGGTCTTTGACTATGAAGTCTGGTGTCGGCTGCAGCTGTTTTTCATAGATGCCTTTTTATCAGGTTGAGGGTGTTTCCTTTCAGTCCTAATTTTCAGAGTTTTGTTTTCTCATAAACAAGTGTTGAATTTAGTAAAATGCTTTTACTCCATCTGTTGCTATGATCACAGTATTTTTCTTTTTTTTTTTTCTGTTAATGGATAAATTACATTGATGGTGTGTCGAATGCAAAACCACTTTGCATTCCTGGGATAGATCTCACTTGGCAATAACGAATTCTTTGTATGTATTGCTGGGTTCAGCTTGCTCATATTTTGTTGAGGACATTTGCATCTAAGTTCTTGAGGGATACTGATTTGTAATTTCCTTTTCTTAGAATGTCTTTGTCAGGTTTTGATATCAGGGTAACACTGGCCCCATAAAATGATGGGAAGTGTTTCTTCCTCCTCTATTTGCTGAAATAATTGGTGTGATGTTGGCATTATTATTATCTTCCTTAAATGTTTGACAAAATTCATCAGCAAAACTCTCTGGGCCTATGGAATAGTTTGTAATGAAAAATTTAATTCTTTTAATAGATGTGGAGCTTTTAATATTTTATACTTCTTCCTGTGTAAGTTAAGGAATCTGTCCATTTTTAAATTGCCCAATTTAGCAAATTAAATTTGTTCATAATATTGCCTTATTTTTTAATGCCTATAGACTCTGTAACAATGCTTATTCTCTCATCCCTGGTATTGGTATTTTTTTTCAAATAATTAACATTTTATTTTATTGATTATCATTTTTTTTCTATGTTGATTTTCACTTTTATATTTATTATTTCCATCCTCTTTCCTGTGATCTGAATTTGCTCTTCTGCTGCTACTGCTTTCTTTAGGAGGTTGCATGAGTCAGGGATCATGAACTCAAGTATTTTTTTATTTTTTATTTAAAAAAAATTTTTTTTAATGTTTTTATCTATTTTTGAACGAGAGAGAGACAGAGCATGAGCAGGGGAGGAGCAGAGAAAGAGGAAGACACAGAATTTGAAGCAGGCTCCAGGCTCTAAGCTGTCAGCCCAGAGCCCAATGCAGGGCTCAAACTCACGAACTGTGAGATCATGACCTGACCCAAAGTCGGATGCTCAACCAACTCAGCCACCCAGGCACCCCTCAAGTATTTTTTTAAACACAAGTAGTTTTCTTTTTTACACAAGTATTTTTTCTTTTTAACACAAATTCTAAAGCTATACATTTGCCTCTAATGACTTCATTAGCTGCATCCCAGAAACAACGTGTTATTTTTTTTTTTTTAACGTTTATTTATTTTTGAGACAGAGAGAGACGAGCATGAACGGGTGAGGGTCAGAGACAGGGAGACATGGAATCTGAAACAGGCTCCAGGCTCTGAGCTGTCAGCACAGAGCCCGACGCGGGGCTTGAACTCACGGACCATGAGATCATGACCTGAGCCGAAGTCAGCCGCTTAACCGACTGAGCCACCCAGGCACCCCAATATGTTATGTCTTTATCATTAGTTCAAAATATTTTCCAATTTCTCTTGTGAGTTCTTTGGTCCTCAGATTATTTAAAGTATGTTGTTTAATTTCTAAATATTTGAGGGATTTTCAAGATATCTTTTTGTGATTTTTTAAATGTGGTTTTGTCTCAGTGTGTGGTCTACTTGGTGAAAATTCCATGTTTGCTTGCAAAGAATGTGAAGAATAAAACAAATGTGAAGAATGATGGTGGGAATTTGGTACAATCACTTCAGAAAAACTCTTTAGCATTCTTATAATGTTTTTGTTGTTGCTGTTGTTGTTTGAGAGAATGAGAGAAAGAGAGAGAGAGAGAGTGAAGGGGAGAGAGGCAGAGGGAGAGAGAGAATTTTAAGCAGGCTCATGATCAGCATGGAGCCCTATGAGGGGCTTGACCCCATGACCTTGGGATCATGACCTGAGCCAAAATCAAGAGTCAGACACTCAAATGACTGAGCCACCCAGGCGCCCCAGCATTCTTATAATATTAAACATATACCTACCATATGACCTAGCCATTTCACTCCTAAATTCATATCCAAGAGATATGAAAACATATATCCACACAAAAAGCTGTCCATTAACATTCATTGCAGCTTCACTAATAACAGCCAAAAATGACCCAAATGTCCACCAATAGGTAAATGGATAAACAAAATGTGGTACATCTATACTACGGAACACAGTCTCCAAGAAAAAAGGAACCAGCTGCTGATACACAACTGAGTGAGAGAAATCAGAGCAGAGGAATATATACTGTATGAATCCATTAATAGAAAATGCAAACTAACCAATAGTGACAGAAAGCTGATCGGTGGTGGCCTGGAGCAGGAAGTAGAGAGACAGAAAAGGTGGAAAGGGGCATAAAGAAATATTTTGTGAGGAGTGGAAGTTTCTATGTCTTCATTGTTGGGGTGGCTTCCTGAGTATATACATCTGACAAAACATATGAAATTGTACCCTTTAAATGGGTGCAATTTATTATATTTAAATTATATGTTTAAAATGTTATTAAAATTTTTAATAAAGCTACCCATTAGAGTATAGGAGCCAATAAAGTGGCTTTCTCTTTAAAAAAAGACTGTCTATTCCATAGTTATTGAGCATGTGTTCTATAAATGTCAAGTAGTTTTAAGTGGTTGATACTGTTGTTCAACTCTTCTGAAATATTTCTAGTTGTGGTGTCAATTGCTGAGAAACAGATGTTAAAATCTCTAATTATGATTATGGATTTGTCCATTTCTCATTTTAATTTTGAATTCTGTTATACATATTTATGCATACATATGCATACAGGTTGCATAGGTTGCATACATATTTATGATTATTATATGCTTTGCTGATAAATTGAGTCTTTTATTATTATGAATAACCACATCCGTCTTTGGTGAAATTCCTTCTCTTGCAGTCTATGTTGTTTGATATTAATATTGCCACAGCAGCTTTCTAATGCTTGACTTTTGGATTGTGTATCTCTTTTCCATCTGTTTATTCTCAGCCTGGATGTGTCTTTCTACGTACAGATATCTCTTGTAGAAAACATAAAGGTAGATTTTGCTTTTTAATATCAAGTATGGTAATCCTTGCCTTTTACTTGGAGAGTTTAATCCCTCCATTTATATAATTATTGATATTAATTAGGTTTGGTGAGTTTTAGGCCTACCATTTTCCTACTTGTTCTCTATTTGTCCCATCTCTTCTTTCTTTCCTTCTTTTTTTTTCTGTTCTTCCTTTTCTGTCTCCTTTTTAGTTTATGAAGTTTTTCTTAGTATTTCATTTTAACTACTCTATTGGCTTTTTCTTTTTATTTTTGAGAGAGAGAGGGAGAGCACTTGTTCCTGTGTGCACGAATAGGGGAGGGGCAGAGGAGGAGGGAGAAATTGAATCTTAAGCAGGCTCCACACTCAGCATGGAACCCGATGCGGGGGCTCTATTTCACAAACCATGGTATCATGACCTGAGCCAAAACCAAGAGTTGGACACCTAACAGACTGAGCCACCCAGGCACCCTTATTGGCTTTTTAGTGGTACTTATTTGTATTGTATTTCCTGGTTGCTCTAGGAGTTCACAATATGCATCTTTAATTTACTGTAGCCTACTTAGAGTTAATATTGTACCACTTCACATTAAGTATAAGAAACTTCCAACTGTATAAGTCCATTTGCAACCATCTTTTTGCTGTTATCATGTTTTTCATTCATATAAACCCAATTGCACATTGTTAACAATCCTTGTTTTAAGTAATCAGTGTCTTTTAAAGAAAATAAGAAAAGGGAAAAAATAGCATTTTAGATTTACCTACATATTCACCATATCTGGTACTCTTTTTTGCTTTCTGTCATTATAAGCTTCCATCTGGTGTAATTTCCCTTCATCCTGAAGAACTTCCTGTTGCATTTGTTGCAGTGTGAGTCAGCTGAGGAATTATTTCTGCTGTCATTTAAATGTCTTCATTTCTCCCTCATTTTTGAATATTTTTACTGCACATAGATTTTCTGGGTTGGCTTTTTTTTTTCTGCACATAAATTTTGTTCCATTGCTTCTGATCTACATTTTTTTTCTGATATAAAGTCAGATGTGTGATGTGTCCTTATCCCTCTGGCTTCTTTCAAGATTTTCTCTTTATCTTTGATTTTCAAGAGTTTGACCATGATGTGCCTTGGTGTATTTTCTTCATGTTTATACTGCTTGAGATTTGCTGAGATTGTTGCATCTGTAAGTTGATCCAAAATTCATTACATTTTAGGTTATTGCTTCTTCAGATTTTTTTCTGCCCCATTCTCTCTCTTTTCTCCTTCTAAGACACCATTATATTAGATTTTCTAATATGGTCTCTCTGGTCCATATTATTTCTGTTGTCACTCTCTATTCTTTTGATCAGAGAATTCTTTCTCTGTCTTCAAGCTCATTGACCCTTTCTTCTGTCATCTCCAATCTGTTCTTAAGGTCAGGTAAAGTCCATCCAGTTGCATTTCATTTGTTGTACTTTTCAGCTCTAGTGTTTGCATTTGGTTCTCTTTACCAAAAGATCTCTGCTTAGATCCCCTGTATTCATTCATTGTGACCACTTTTTCCTTTGAGTACTTAAACATATTTACAATAACTGTTTTACGTTTTAATTCAATATCTGAATCATCTTGGGGCTGTTTTCAATTGATTGCTTTTTTTCTTGGCTGGGAATCACATTTTCATGTTTCTTGCCCATCTAGTAATTTTTTATTGCATTCTGGACATTACAAATGGCAGTTGGTAGGGGCTTTGGATTGTTTTCTTCTGAAGCATATTGACATTGTTTTTGTTCCATTTTGAACTTTTGAAAACTTAGTTTTATATTTGTTAGGATAGATCTGTTGCACTTCTGCCCTTAGTCCTAATTTCACAAACCCTTTCATCCTGGAACATAATTTTTTTCTCCTAAGGCATGGACTTCTTGAGGTTTCTATGGAGAGCCTGTGGTGTTTGCACAGTCTCCGTAGCCTGGCAGATCTTGAGATCCACACACTCTCTCCTTTGTGGTAGGCAATAGCTGAAATCTATGCTCAGCTGTTATCTTTCTACTGGACCCCTTGAGTCTTATTCATACATATGCAGTCCAGGACTCAACCGAGGATTTGAGGGGAGTTTATATGCACATTTTTATGGATTTTCCTCATTTCAAGATTCTCTGGCTGATCCAAACTCTGTTCTCTGGAACATCAAGCCAATAGGGTTATGGCTTTCTGCTCATATTTCAGTCACTGATGATATGCCCTGGAGAAGGCCCTCGAGGGAAAAGCAGTATAAATATGGACCTCACCCAGTGCATTTCTCTCCTTTCAAAGGTTGGATTCCCTCTAGTTTCTGCCACTTTTATTTATTTGTTGCTTACTGCCTTCGGATAGTTATCTTTTCTATTTTGTCTAGAGTTGATCATTATTAACTATAGCCAGTAAGCCCTATATAAACTCATCAGTCACTACTCAGGCCAGCCCCTCCTTACATTTATATTATAGGCACCAATCCTGCTGTGCCTGCTTTTGTGGGCACATGGTGCCTGATGAAATGCTTGGAGAAAATCTGGTGTTCTGTTTATCTCTTGCAGCTCTGGAATGTCAGAACCAGGAGGAGGTAAGCTGAAGTAAGTTGGGTCAGGTTCTAAGCCATAACCTCTTTCCCATGGATGCATAGTGTGTGTGAAGCACATGTCCTCAGATCTTACAGAGCAGGGCATTGTGGAAATTTTGGTATTGAAAATATAACATAAATATTTCATGCTAATGTTCATTTGACAGCCGTGCTCTGAGCACCTATTATGTGCAAGGCTTTGTGCTAGGGACAAAGATGTGAATAAGGGAGGCTTCTTAGGGGTGAGAGAGAAACAGCATTTCATGGGAGCCCTAAGCAGGCCCCTTGCCAGGTGTTAGGGAAGCCTTTCTGCACTGAATCTTAACTAAGGAGGGGAAATTAGCCGTGACAGAGGGTGGTGGCCCAGTTTGGGGCTGGGGGAACAGCATGGGCAAAGGCTTAAGGGCCAAATGTGTGTTGTGGGAGAGGGTACAAGGCAGGAGTAAGATGAGCCACCCAACTCATTGAGTGCCTCCACAGCCACCATTTGTACTTAGTAGCAGCCCCCCCAAGGGTGGGATGGGGGTCAGGGCTTGTTTGAGCTGGTGAAGGCAGGACTCACTCACACTGTGCCAGGGCCTCCTAGTAAGCCTCCCTCCTTGATGTGCCTGGGCATCAGGGAGCTGACAGGCAAGCATCCTTTGAGGGAAATAAGGTGCTGGATGGGACCCTGACTTCCAAAGAACAGGCCGACGTGAACAACACACTCCATTTATACACCATCTCCCCTGCCAAAGACTTTGAAAATCAAATATTCCCCAAGCTATGGAAACCCAACCACTGGCTGATTGTTAAGACTTTATTATTATAATCATCTAGCCCAATTCCAGCCACCAAGGGCAGAACAATGAGCCATTGAAGCCGCACGGAGGTCTTGCCTTCTCTCCACTCTTTCCCACGGCAGGGACCTGGCGCTGAGGCCTCGGTGAGGAGGATGGCAGCATGCCTGTGTCCTGGCTGCACCATTGCACCCCATGGGGACTTCTGGGGGGTCTAGGCATCGGTCTCACTCATCAAATGGGAGGCCCCAAGAAAACACATCTGGACATTACTTTGATCTCCTCACATTCTGTCCCATATCTTGACCCTGGTAGCTTAGGAGCTAATTACATCTGCTTTGGGAAATTTATGGGTATGAAAATTCCTCAAAGATGCTAAAGACCACGAGGCACCATTAGCTGTTCTCACCACACGTGGCCTGCATGCCTCACTAATAAAATTATAAAAAGGGAGACTATGGGGTGCCCTCTGCTGGGGTGCTCACACCCATGTGCCTGGTGTCCAGTGCCTGAGAGCCCTGGCTGGGTAAGTGGCCAGTGGTGAAGGCAGGGAGCTGGGCCCACTTGGCTCTTGACACCCAGCTGCTGTGTAACAAGGTCACACCGTCTCTTGTTTATGGTCCCACTTTCTTCCCAAGCATTTGGTGTTATTTGATCATGAGTTATAAGCCAGATATCCTGATTTTATTAGGAAAAAAAAAAAAGCCCTTAATTTTGTGGAACTGCAAGGCCGGATCACTGTCCTGTGAAACTCTAGAGGCCAGAACCTCAGCAGTCTTGAGCTGGGCCTGCCTTGCCAGTCTTTTCTGCTGTCGCTGCTGGCTTTGCATTTCCTGCCTGGGAAGAAGCCGGAGCAGGACCAGCCAGGCAGCAGAGGGCTTGGCTGTTTCCTGAGCTCCCCTGAGTTTATCAGAGTTCGATTTTTACCCTTGAGTGCCCAGCTCTCTGCACTGTCCCACAAGGTCAGCCCCAAACACAGTAGGCACATGGGAGGGGGTCCTCGTGCTGCCCATTCAGATGGCGCTGGGATGGCTGCTGGGACCCTGGCTTGGATTTCGGGATTAGGGAAACCCAAGCACCGTAAACCACGTTGGGGCTGGGATTAGACGGGCTCAGCTCTAAGATGCTTTGCTGGGCCCCATGGGCTGACGCAACGGCCTCTTCACTGCCCTTGAAGGCACAGGTGCTTGGCCAGGAACCAGGCCATGCAGGGCTCCCAGAGCCCTCGGGGTGGAGAGACCAGTAACCTGAGAGCTTAGCAGTGGCTGGGCTGCGCAGCAAGGGCTGGTGGATGGGGGAGGAGTGGGCACAGGCAAGAAAGGGTGGCGAGTCCGACCTGCTCAGAGGGATTCTGTGGGGAAGTGCAAGAAGCAGCATCTGTAAAATGGTCCCCAAGTCCTGTGTCCTCCCTCCCAGGGCTGTCCCAGAGATCCAGAGCATCAACTGGAGCAAGTATGGCCCCCTGGTGGACCCTGGCTACTTGGCAGTGGGTGGCACATCTATTGTCACTCTTGCTCCCTGAACATCAGTCATGTTGCTAGCCTAAGGTGGGTGCTGTCTGTGGCCCATGGGAGCCCAGGGAGTCTGCTGCATGTCCTTGGCCTTTGGCAAACTTTCGCCATCATGGTGGGATCTGGAAACAGGAAGTAGTGACACCAGTCACAGCTGCTGGGCAGGGAGGCTGGCCCTTCAGCCTAAGGTGAGGCCCAAGGAGTGCTGGGTGTGGGTCCTCCAGCAGAGGGGGGTGGGCGGGGGGGAGCACGGGCACCAGCCCCTCCACACTCACAGGTGTGACCTGGCCTGTATGCGTGAACTGCTGTCTCTTTCAGTTCTCTCAATTTTCTATCTTGACAGTTCTTGCCTGTTGAAGAATCTTAAGAGACTAGCCTCGTTATCTCCACAGCTTGTGGCTGGGTCTTCCCCACAGTTACCTGTGCAGCTCCCTCCTTCACCAGCCTGTTTGAGGGGGCACCCAGCAGCTTGCCCGCCCCATCAGCCTGCCCAGTCGGAGCTGGGATGCCTAGCCTGGGCCGTGGGCAGCACAGAGCTGGTGTCTGCACAACTTTGGGGGAAGCCCCCCGCCCCCACACCTGTGAAAAAGCCTGGCAGAGAAGCCACTCACATGGAGCGTCAAGCACGTCCCTCAGCTTGGGTGTGCAGAGGGGCCTGGGGTGGGCAGAGCCTGTGTCCCATTCCTCCACCCCTCCCTGACCCAGGAGGGCAGCATCCAAGGCGTATCTGTTTATTTATTGATACCCCTGCCTGGTACAGGATGACCTAAGGCAGTTCCTAGGAACACTCGGCATCCAGCAAGAAAGCCCAGGTCTAAGATGGTGGCAGAGGAAGAAACAAGGGTGGGGCATAAAGTGCTGCCCCCATGAGGCCTGTCGTCTGACTCTGAGCTTCCTCTACAAGGCAGCTGCTTGGCACTAGCATCAAGGGAAACCTGATGAGGATGGGGAGGAGGAGGAAGGCCAAGGGAGGGAAGATGGGGGAAGGAGAGGAGGGGAAGGAGAAGGGGGAGATAGAAGGAGGCCTCCAGCCCAAAGACTGTAGGGGCCACTTTCTCAGCCCAGAGTGCTTGTGACCCCACCAAGAGGGCTTGGGGCTGTGGCAGATCCTGGAACAGCAGCAGGAGCAACCTCTGGTGGCTCCCTACACTGGGTGGCCTGTCAGCTGAGGGTCAGGGCCATGGGTGGGCAGGCAGTGGGGTCCCTCGTGGCATAAGGCTAAAGGCTGGCAAGGCTCAGGCCTGCAGGTAGCTCCAGGGGAGAGACACCTGGTCTTGCGTTGGGATGACTACACCCCTTGCCCCATCCCTGGTTCTGGCCTCTGTGCCAGTACGGCTTGGCCTGAGGTGAGGGAAAAGCCACTGACCCCACGTTAGGCTGGAGTCCACAACCTGTGAGTTTGGGGCCAGGAGTGAGCATCTTCCTCTGAGGCCGGGGGGCCGCTCCCTAAGAGCCAGGCCCAGCTTAGGCCCGAGAGGTTGCCATGTATGCAAGCATCCTCACCATGTGAATCAAGAATTGCTTCACACAGAGAACACCCTACTGCTGCTTGCTCACCTGGGGTCGGGGGTGGGGGTGGGGAGGGGTTGGCTCCTGACCTGTCTCTGGCAGTGACTAGCCCACTGCATCTCCTGTGTACGCCCTGACCGGGACCCAAGGGTGAGCCAAGTGGGAACAGTGGGCACTGACAAGGAAGAAGGTGGGTGGATGGAAAGAGGCACTCAGGGGGCCCAAGGTGGAGAGGGGTGGGGGTGGTGGCTCCCAAAGGGACACAGAGATGAGTGGGAAAAGTCTGGGGCCTGGGATGCTTGGCTGCATCTGAGTGGGCCAGCTTGGGGAGACAGAAATGGCCCCTGGCAGCCCGGCCCCCACCCTGGCCTGGACCCCGATTATTAGCCCAGCATAGAGGAACCTCTTGTAATGTACTTGTAAGAACTAGATGCCTACATGGGTGCTTCCCGTGAGTGATATGAGTGTGGGGCAATGAGCCCTGCAAGGCAGTCCCCTGGCCAGAATGGGCCAGGCACCCTGAACAGGGTCTGGAGGGCTCAGTGACATGGCCTGGTGGCCCAAGTCTCTGGAGATGACACAGCTTGTGATGAGCATACTGGCCCTTGACTTGGGCATCCTTTTTTGCAGGGTTCTGGACTGCCTGCTCAGCGGCAGGTCCTCACAGCTCAGTATGAGCCAGGGGCGAGGGTCTCAGTCCTGCCCCCAGGGCCTGCTTCAGGCTGGGGAGTGGGCCAGGGCCCAGGGCGCTGGTCACACCTTTGAGCTGCTGCCTGAGCCAAGTGAGGGACCCCAGGGACCTCAGGGGCAAGCCTGAACCCGAGGCCACTGGCACAGACACTGAGCTGCAGGTGCCACCCGATGCCAAGCTGTTTCTCATGGGGCAACTCCACCAGTGAGGGCCCCTGGCCGGGCACAGCAGTCACTTCCTCAGCCAGGCCTCCCCAGTCATGTGAAAACATGGCTGAGGCACGTGTAGGGACAGCATCTCCCACTAGCTACCCAGCAAGGCAGGGAGTCCCAGCAGGGCTGTGGAATATTGGGGGTCATCAGCAACTGTGGAGGGTTTAGAGGGCCTGCAGGCTGAGCATCTGGGCTACCTTCTGTGGGCTGATGCCCACTCCATCAGCTCCAGATATCTGCCTCAGATCCAGCCTGCCCCTCCCTTGCTGAGTCCTTTAGGTCCTGGGTCCAGCCCTTGATCCCTTCTCTGTGTACCCACCTTCCTGGGGGCCTCAGGACCATTGTGGACAGTACCTCATGGGGCTAGGGGAAGGAGGGGGGTAGTAGGTGACCAGAGGGTGACCTGCCCCCCCTTCACGGCAGAGGGTGAGGCAGGGAAGGTATAGCTTGGCCCCTGAGCAACAGCGATCCCCCCCGCCGCCACCACCACAACCCCTACATCATTGTGAAATCTGGAGCCATAGACAGAAGTGTGCAGGACAGCGCCGGAGACAATTACAGGTTACACCAAACAATCTGAGAAATTAAAATTATATTTGCATTGCACCATAAAAACATGCAAAGATAGAGGGAAGGTGGCCCTGGAGCCAAGTGGACAGCACCTGGCCAGTGCTGCTCTGGCTCCTTGGGAGGAGGGGAGCAGGGCAGGGCTGGGCCCAGGGAGGGGGCCTTGGGTTACACAGTGAGTCTGGAGCCAGGCGGTCCCTGGGACATGCAGGACAGAAACCACTGTGGCCCAACACATCTGTCCTGCTCCCCATGCTCTTGCTCAGACTTGAGACCCAAGTATGTGACCTACCTGAGTGCTGGGCAGGGGACCTTGAGTTGTCATCCCTAGGGCCCACCAGGGCAGTAGGAGCATGTGGGACATTCAGGGTGCTGAACCCCATGGCCAGGCAGGCATATACTGAAGCAGCATATGGCCCGGAATGTGGCCCAGGTGATGGCAGTTGTCAGCGCTGGGCCTTTTGTGGCAGACTTTTGCATGGAATGCCCATTGGCTTTGTGAACTGGGCCAGGCCTCTGCCCACAGTTTGCCAGGAAGGTGTGAGTCCCCATACAGGGGGGGCCAGTGGGCCTGAGGCCTCCTGGACAGGGGCTGTGGAGCCTCAAGGCCACATAGGACGCATCCCTCAAGAGATGTCCTGAGTCCCTGCATGACTAGACAATGAGGCTGGCAGGGTGCAGCACCGCAGATGCTTCTTTCCTTCCTAGAGGAAGACACAAGCTGGGTGAACTGGCCAGACACAGTGTAGAGACAGTGGCTGTTACAGACACAGCAAGTGTGCTGGAGCAAGGTCTGTTCTAGGGCAAAGGGTGCCTGGAGAAAACCACTGGTGGTAGGGGACTGTGGGGTCAAGGACACGGGGCTGGCGCTCTGGCTGACTGGTGGCATGAGCAGGGAGGTGGAAAGTCCTCGCCCCAGAGACTGCCTGGTGTGTGCTGATGGCTCCCACACAGGCTACATCATTTCTGCCATCATGAAAAACAACGAAGCCACTTCAAGTTCCTTGTTTGCCCCATGGAAGGGGCCCAGCCCAACTCCAAGGCGGCCTTCCTGACACCCCCAGCAGCTCAGCTACGTTAGCTGACCTCCCTCTGCAGACCTCACCCTCTGCCTCCAAGGCAGGGGAACGCCTCACCCCCGGTGCACACGGGAGCTTTCCCTGCACCTTCCAAGGCAGGGGCGCGCCGCCAACCGTGCGTTAAATGGGACACGGCTGATCTCTTGCTGCACTTGTCAAGAGGGCGCTGGCCCGGCCCTGCACTCGGCATCTTAATTGGGCGTCTGAGAGCTCCTGCACACGCTTCACACCAAGAGGCGAGTGTCTGAGGCTCCCGTAGGCCCATTAGGTGCAAAGACATTCCTTTGTTCGCTGACAAGCAGGGTCCCATCCAGGGCTCCCGGGCGGGTAGACTAAGTGATGTTTTCTTAAGGAAGACACAAGATTAACCACCGCTAAAGCCCCAGCACAATGCAGGGCCCTGCCCGTCACTGTCAGCACTGTCTCTCTGCAGTGACTGACAGGTGCGGCCGGGTGCCGAAGGGCGCTCCCTCGACCCATCAAGCCTCAATGTGCAGGATTAGCCTGAGCACAGCAGACAAGCTGGCTGGGAGGGCCACAATGGAAACGTAATGAGATGCCTGACGTTCAGGGGACAGAAAGCCTCCAACACCCCTGCCAACTCCTGTCACTGGGCCACACCACTGGTAGGTTGCTCTGGAATAAAGCCAGTGGCTTCCCACCCCTCTCAAGGGCCTGCCTTGCTGTGAGATGCACAGAGACCCAGCAGAGGGCCCTGGGAGGGACGGCCGTGCTCCCTGTTCCTGAGAGAAAAGGGTCAGGGTCTTCTGAGGCGTGGCTGTGGGGTTCGGGGTGGGGGGGTATGGGGTGTACGTGTGACAGGCTGGGCAGCCAGGCCCCACCCCCACCTGGGTCATCCTGGGGGAGGGGTGCATCAGGGACAGCACAGGTGGAGCATATGTCAGGGAAACACCCTCTTTATTTACATTCCAGAGACACCAGGGGGGCTCGGACATGGACAGCCCACAGGGTGGGTTTCTGTGCACATCGTCATCTTCTGGCATCAGGGGCCTGGTGGGGCTGGCCCAGGCAGGAGGGTGTGCGAGGTCAGGGGCTGACAACCCTTGGAGCCATCCCTGCAGGGCACACAGGGGGTCTGTCCAGACGCCACCCACGCTGACTACCTCAGGGGCTCTCCAGGCAGAGGTGAGGCTTGCCCAGGCTCGGCCTTCTGCGTCCTGCAAGAACGGGGGGTCGGCAAGGGGTAGTCAGGCCATCCCTGCATTTGTCTGGCCACGTCTCCGGTGCCCACACACAGGGACCCTCTGGGAACAGAGGAGAAACAGGCCCCAGGGAGAACCCCTACCCCCACACCCCCCTCCCCGGATTGATGCGTCACAGGGACACCGTACTGTCAAAAAATATTTTGAAATGATAAAAATTTATGGCAGGCTCTTAACAGCTCTGTTAGGTGTGATATTCTGGTGGGAGTTTCCTCAGGATACCCTTTGTTTGTATCAAGGGCAGCCCTGGCTGGGGGGCTGCGGGCCTGCGCCCGAATCCATGGGACCTTCAGCTATCGCTCAGCCCTTGGGCCTGCCTGAGGGCATCTTGTGGAGTGTTCCCCATTCAGTCTATAGTCTGCATCAGCTCTCAGGAGCCGAACCCCAGGAGGGGCTGACAGCCACAGCAGACACCCCAGGCCAGGCCGTGGAAGCTTCGAGGATGCTCTCACATCGACAGCTGAATAGGCGCTGACCACATGCAACCTTTTAGCAGGGGTCAGGGAGGGTCTCACTAATTTCTTCCTCCTCAGAAGAGGGCTGGGATGAACATACCCCGAGGCTTCCGGCTGCCACCTTCCCAGCCTGACTTTGAAAAGCCCTAACAGAACCAGATGTGCGGTGACTGCCGTGCTCAAGGCAGCATCTCCACCTTCTGGGCAACAGGGAAACAAGCCGGCACTGCTCTTCGCTGAGCAAAACTGGAGGGAGGCACGTTCCTCCTGCTTGGCAGCCCACTGAGCTCAGCCGGGGATGCTTTCCACACCCAATGCCCCTCCTGTGGTGTGAGCCCAGCCTCAAGACATTTCCTGCATCTGGGGAGCAGTGGCAGCCAGGCCAGTGTCCGGGGGTGCCCTGTGGAGGGTGGGGCCCTCAAATGGCCTCCTTCCCAGCCCTGTTTCTTCAGACACTGTGGCCTGGGCACAGGGCTCACATGTCTGAAGCGGCACGGCAGGCATAGCCTCCCATGTACCCAGAGAGAGCAGTTTGGCACCCTACCCCCGCCCCCCACCCCCACTACTGTTCCATCCTTAAACACAGAGCCTACCTGAGCTACATACCTGGATCTGAGCCTCAAAAGAGCCTGGTTGTGGGGGCGGCAGGCACACCGTGTGCCCTTGGCCTGGCAGGGATGGCTGCCTACCCTCAGCAGCCTGTCACGGTAGGGTCCAGGCCCGAGCGCTTGGAGATGCGCAGCTTGGCTACCTCCTCAGCGCAGGTGGGGTGGATGCCCACCGTCCGCATCACCTGCTCGTAGGAGGCCCCACACCTGCACACAGGGGGACGGAGGGACTCAGGCGATGAGTCAGCACAAGGAGGCATGTCCACAGCATCCCGTCCCTCTGAAGATGTCACCCAGGGGAGGGCCTCACAAGTCACAGTCTCCTCGCTGCTCCCCAGTCCTGGCCCCCACCCTGTCTTCCCCAGCCAGTGGCCAGGAACGGCTGCCAACACCCACGTGTCTCCCAGCAAATGCCAAGCGGCTCCACGTCAGGCCCACCTCCTACCTCCCCCCTCCCTCCCTCACTCCATCCTGGCCTCCTGCTGCTCCCAGCCCACCGGGCACAATCCCAGCTTGGCCCATGGCTCCAGCCAGTTCTTCTGTGGGCCTGCTCCCTCTCCCTGCCAAGGTGAGGCTTGACCTGCCTGCTCTGGCGAGCCTGAGCCCACTTACTACTGTAGCCTGCACCGGCCCAGCCCCCTGCCCGGTCCTGCTCACCTTGCTCTTCTGGTCAGCACTCTTCTCACACACATGCTCCCCTGCACCCTCAGCAGCAACCACCCCCCAGGCACAGCGACCACCTCCTCGGAGGCACAGGAAGTGTGGACTCCCCACAGGGCGCTTCCACTCTCCACAGACAAGGCTGAGACAAACAACCCTCTTCTGTCTCTGCACATGTGTTAGAATATCTGACATGAACAAGTGTGTGCATTTCAAATGTGGACCGAAGGCCCCCAGTGGGAATGTCCAGTTCACACCCTCCTCTTGATGGTGTCTGAACATGGGTCTCCTCACTCCACCAATTTGCTCAAACCTTCAGCATCTCCAGTTGCATATGCTAGAAAACAATCACCACTGGACTGGACGGTGTCAAACCTTCACTGGCCAAAATGGTTTCTTGGTGTTTTAATTATATTAAAAATTCCAAATGAGACACAGCAACTTTCTACTTTTTCTACTAATTTCCTTTTCCTGTGACTTGCCCATTCATGTTCTTGATCTTCCTATTGGCTCTGTCCTATAATTATTATTGTTACCAGGTGCCTGGCCCACCCAGTGGCTTCAATACTCCCAGGGCATCTGTACTAAACCCTCACAGCCCCATCAGCATTCCTGGGTATGGGCCCTGCCGCTCTAGCTCCTGCCCTTTCCTATTTCCTATCTGCCCCCCCCACAAGCTCCAAGGCTGGGTCCTGGCCACAGCCACAAGCCCCAAGCACATATGGGGCTCCAGGCGGCCCAGGAAACCCTTCCCGGTTCCCTCACTGCCGCTTCACCTTTCTACCCTCCTGCCTCTGATAGCCCCACACCCCACTGCCCCAGACAACTCACCTCCACCCAGAGACTCCATCAGCAAAGGCTCCAGGCAAGCCTGGGGACCTGGGACCCTACAAAGCACAGCTTGTGTCCAAGGCCCAGCTCTGGAAAACACATGCTGGCCCTGGGGCAGCTCTCGTCAACCTCGCTCATTACTGACTGGGTGCTTTGCCATGTGAAGAAGGGCCCCAACCCTGCTCATTCTGAGTAGAAAAGACCCAAACTGTGACCAACCCCCAACCACCACCCTGGGTGATCAGGGACATGGGCCTCTCCCTTTGCTCCCCAGGTGGCCCGGCTGCCTCTCATGTAACACGACGTGCCACATCTGAGGAGACGCTCTGCTGAAAACACGTACAATGCTACATAAAAGCAACACCAACATGGCAGACTTCCAACTGCAGAGCCACCAACATTCGGAGGGACACCAGTCTGGGCATCGCACAACGGCTGACATTTCTCTGGACTTACTTGATCCCCAGAGCAAATCCTTGAGTGACTTCACCTGCACTGGGGCCGAGGAAGTGCAGGCCCAGCACCAGCTGTGGGGGCTTCCGTAGGCACACCATCTGAAAGCCACACTGTCAACTGCCAGCCTGGCTGGAGACAAGACCCCGGGGCTGCACGCGCGGCCCTGCCTTGGGGGCACGGGTGGTTGAATGGAGCTTCTCCACCCGTGGGTGCCAGCTCTTTCCCTGTCTCCCACCTCCTGGCATGCCCCAGTCCAGGCCCATGAGGACACTTACCTTTATGTAACACTGGGATGCATCCCGTTCTGCCACTGTGAACTCCAGTGGTTTATAATATGCATGATAAACCTAAGTGACAAGATAACGATTCCTGGAGTCAGTAGCCTCATAGGCATTTTACAGGCCCAGTGAACTGTGTGGACATGGTGGGAACCCAGAACTGCCCATTTGGCCTGCAGGTTGTGGTCTGGGGCAAGGACATGGCTCAGCTGGCCATGGATAGCACCCCTCTCTCTCCCACACAAAGGTAGACTGTGGCTGGAGCCACACTGTCTGCAGGACAGACCCTCTTCAATCCAGGCCCTCTTGGGCCCCTACCGATCACAGTAGCAAAGTGGGCACCAGATTGGCTAAGTGCGGTCCACTGTGACAAGTCACAGTCCGAGGCTCAACATAGGACATGGTGCCCCCAGGAGTACACACCAGGTGGATGTTGCAGAGTGGACGGGGTGACTGCGGACATTGGAAGGGGATGTCCAGCCCACCCAGTGGCTCTCTGGCCTCCTGAGGGCACTCTGGTGCTTGCTGGGCCCTCACTTGAGCAAAGAGGGGGAGGCAGATGTAGGGAGGCCCCCGGGCCACACTGGAGCTGTCGGACAAGGGCTTTCAGCACCCGAGAAGGGTTCGACAGCGTGTTCGGGGCTGCGGCCGAGTAAAAAATGAGCGGGGCGCTCACATGTGCTGCACAGCCATTATTAATTAATGGAACTTCAGAGAATATTGTTCTAACTAAGACAGAATTGAAAAGAAAACAAACAAAGGGTATTTGGCCATTCAACATTGTGAAACATAAAACAACATTATAGAATGCCATGAACATATGTCCCCATGTACTTGTGATGAATCAAACAAAAATAGCAAATACAGTGCTGGGGGGAAGGCCGGCCTGTCAAGCATGGCCCGTTGATGGAGGGGACCGGGGCGCTGGGGCAAGGGGCAGGCCCTGGAACCCAGTGACTCATTCCCGAAGGACACCAGGCCCACAGTGGTGGCCACACGGGGTCTGGTTTCTCCTGGTCCGTCTGCAAGCTGCTGCAGTAGCAAGATGAAGCCACACGGAAGGCTCTCAGCATGCACAGCCTGGCAGGTTTCAAAGGCTCCTGCATCCTGCTGAGCCACCTGGGGCACCTCCTGGGGCCACCCCAGGCCACAGCAGGCCAGCTGAACAGATTCCAGAAGCAGCCTTCCTCTAGGGTGAGTACCTAAGTCTGGGCTATTGGGGGTCTGTGAGCGCTGGACGAATCTCAGATAAGGAACCAAGGCAGGGATGGCAGGAAGGTGGAGGTACCCGAGGGCAGGGCCAGGTGGGGCAG
Source organism: Neofelis nebulosa (assembly GCF_028018385.1). Taxonomy (NCBI): domain Eukaryota; kingdom Metazoa; phylum Chordata; class Mammalia; order Carnivora; family Felidae; genus Neofelis; species Neofelis nebulosa. Next base: position 66,908,304 of record NC_080792.1, read on the forward strand.
GGTGGAGGTGGAGAGCAGCAGCTGGAGGGCAGGAAAAGGTCAGAGGGTAAGAGAAGCCTTTCCAGGTGGAGGGAGACACATGCCCCTGTGAGGGGGACCACAACCCAAACGTGCCTTCATTTCTGGGGCTTCCTCCAGCAATCCCACCCTACATGTCCCTTCATACCATATCTCAGCCATCACTCGGGGCCCCCCTACCCTACCCTGCCAAACTTCAGGCCCTGGAAAGCAGGGAGGCCAATACTGTTGCTGGCTCACCAGGCCTCTGTCGAGGAGAGGCCGTCATCAGGGCATGAGCGCCTCACAGGCATGATGTCCTGGCCCCCCTCTGTCCTCGGGGACCTTACCTCCACATGCTCTTCTCCGTGGCGAGCCATGGCCTCCTCCTCTGACAGCCCCACGCAGCCATACTCCAGCGGGGTGAAGACTGTGGTGGGCACCTGGAAAGCAGGTCTTAAGTGACCTATACCCTTGGGGACCCAAAACTGAAGATGCCTGCCATGGGACACAAGAACAGCAAGTGCAGGCTAGGTCCTCAGATGTGCTGGCTGGCAGCTCATAAGAAGGCGGGTGGATGGGGCGCCTGGGTGGCGCAGTCGGTAAAAGCGTCCGACTTCAGCCAGGTCACGATCTCGCGGTCCGTGAGTTCGAGCCCCGCGTCAGGCTCTGGGCTGATGGCTCGGAGCCTGGAGCCTGTTTCCGATTCTGTGTCTCCCTCTCTCTCTGCCCCTCCCCCGTTCATGCTCTGTCTCTCTCTGTCCCCCAAAAAAAAAAAAAAAAGTTGGAAAAAAAAAAAAAAAAAAAAGAAGGCGGGTGGACACCCTCATTTGTTCCTGGGCCACACCTTCAGAGCTAAAGCTCACATGCGTGCACACGTGGAGGCACATGTGCATGCACTCCCACAGATGTATGTGCACACACACACCATGCCCCCGGAAAGAACTGCGGCCGTCTCCAGGCTGGACTTAGCATGCTAAAGGGCAGTGGGTACTCACGTTGCTGTAATCCATCACATCTAAGGACTGACCACACAGGCGCCGGGCCAAGAGTTTTCCTGCCATTATAGCCGTGGGTGTCAGCTCGGGCCGCCCCTGATGTAAGGAGGGAGCCTGGGGTCACTTTGGCATGTCTGAGGGAGTCTGTGCAGTACCCTCACCACCACCCATGCCTTCCTAGAGAAGCTTGCCCCTTTCAGAAACCTCCAAAGGCTGTTTGCCTCTGGGCCCCAGGGCTCCTGGGGGTTGGCTTGTTCTCTGGCTTGCTTCCCTCTGTTCTGCTCTAAGAACACACCTGTAGTTATGACCCCCTTCCCTGGAAAAGCAGGTGAGCTGCCCATGCACCCAGCTGTGCTGACCACACTCGTGCACAGCTTCTCTCCGAACCCCTTCTTCATGTTGGTGGCCTTGGAGAGCTGCCCTCATGACAAAGCTCAAAGGAGATCCCGCTACTGTTCAACCATTCACGTTAACTGGGATTCAGGCTAAAATGGGCCCTGGAAGCATTTCGTGTGCTCCTGACAAGCAGCTTGGCTTGCATGTCACAGTCCATTACAGATCCCAAGTCAGAATGCCGTGCTGCTGGAGGCCCCTCTGTCCCAGGGTGTGTCCTGCCTGGGGAGCAGGAGGTGGCACAGCCCCCAGTGTTCCTGCACGCGTCAGCCTGGGACCGGCTGCCAATCACCTCTGTAGCAGCAGGAAATGCAGATGTTGTTTGACATTCCAGAAATGAATAGAGATCCACAGAGATAAACTTGTGAAAGCAGCCCGTGCATTCCACCGGGCCTGACTAACTGCGGAAACGTCCATGCGCACAGCACACAATATCGCACTAGACAATGGCCGCCCCACCCGCCTGCTGGACTCTTCCCCGCTGGATGCCAGACCACTGGGGTGTTAACTCTTTTGACTGCCCAGAATGACCTTTCCAACTGAGTAGATTTAATATTTCAATAGATACTGCCTTTGTGTGCACTATGTATTTCTGGCAACACAATCTGAAATACTATGGTTTCCGCTATGTCGGCATGAGCCCTGTTGCACATGGATCTCGCTCGGCTCCTGGGTGCACAGAAAGCACGGTCTAATACACAAGGCACTCTCCCAGGACCATGAGTGCTATCTTAGGGCACAGCACACAGGATGAACACAGAAGGTGCCACCAGAGAATGCCATGTCCCAACCACTAGAGATCACACGAGCAACAACGCTGCCCAGTCATGTGGGCATGTGAAGCCACTCACTTCCGTCCATCCCAGCAGCCTGACTAGATGGTCAGAGATGACCTGGTTGTGAGGAGTGGCTGCAGCTCTGACCACATGCTCCAGCAAGCTGTCCCCGGGGTCCCACCTCCATCTGGTAGTCTGCTCCCCACGAACCATTTCATGAGTCTGGGTTCACGGGCAGCTTCAAGTGGCAGCCTCTTGGCTCACAAGTCAGCACTGGCCACAGCTAGTGGATGACCCTTCTGGTACCATGGGAACGTCAGGGGCCATGTTGTCTTAGAAGGAGGGGTCTATATGGGGTCAGGTGTCTTCATGAAAGACTATGCCAGATGGGTAGGCTGGTCCTTCAGGAACAAAGGGAAGGCCCAGCCTTGCATGGCTTCCCGCTCTGGTCTCTGTGCCAAGCTCTCCAGAAGACCTGCCCATTGTGAGTTATGGCAGAGGCTGAAGTTGGGATGGTCCTGCAGCACTGGGGATAGCTGCCACCTATACCCCCTCAACTCTGGGATGTTCCACCCAGGGGCCCACTTGTAGATACTGGTTCGCCCACCCCCAAGCATTTCCCAAAGTGGGTTCTGGGGTATGTGTGGGCAGGGTGGTGCCTACACTCTCGGATGGGCACAAGCGTCCTCACTGAGCTCCCCTGGGTCCTCTAGCTGGCTCTGTTCCTCCCTCAGGTGTCCCTGGACTGCTGCACTAAGCATCTTCTGACATCTACCTGAAATGGTTCACTTATTTACTTGTCATCTATGACCCCAACCAGAATGTCACTTCTATGAGGGCTAGGACTTTTGTCTGTTCTTGCAGTGGCCACAGAACTCAGAAAAGTGGCTGTGCCAGAACACATCATGATGGGTTAATAGCATCCCCCACATGCGTGTCTGCCTGGAACCTCAGAATGGGACCTTGTTTGGAAATGAGGCTCTTTGCAAATATAAGTTAAGAATTGAGATCATTTAGGATTGGTCACTTAGGGTGGACCCAAAATCTAATGAGAGGGTCCTAAGAAGAAAGAAACAACAGACACACACACACACACACACACACACACACACACACACACATGAAGATGGTCAGAAGGAGAACAGAGTGCTGTAGCTCCAAGTTGGGACTTCCCAGGGCCACCAGAAGATGGAAGGGATGAGGACTCGTCTTCCCCTACAGGCTTTGGGGAGAGCAGAGCCCTGCCCATACCTTGATTGCAGACTTTTGGCCTCCAGAATGTGAGAGAATACATTTTTGTTGATCTAAGCCACCAAGTTTGTGGTGATTTGTAATGGCAGCCACAGGAAACTAACATGTCAATGGTGCTGGCAGGTCTGGCTGCCAAGAGGCCTGCTGGGGTCTGGGGTCCTGGAGCATCTAACTCTCAGGCTTGGCCAGGGCCCCGCCTGAGCCACCTTCCTTAGAACATGCTGCACATATGCAGGACAGGTCGACTACTCCTGAGGCTTTGGGAACATGGGGATCCCACAACAGACCAGCCACAGGCCATGAAGAAGGGAGGGGCGCTGACAAGATGCCTCCCAGGCTAGGGGTGGGGCTTCCACCAGAGACTCACAAGGGGAGCAGCAGGCAGGCGGTGAGTTGGGGCTGCGTCCATGTGCCCTGCCCCCATCTGACAGCCCAACTGGGGAGGGTACTGACCCACCCACAGTTCAGAGGGCAAACTGAGGTGAGGAGGTCAAGCCTGGTACTGTGGGGCCAGGACAGCCCCAAGGCTCTGTATTACCAGCCCATCTTTGGGGAAGTTGAGGCCCTGTGTGTGAACAGATGCCCCTCCCTCAGAGTTTCACAACAGGAATCTGCTTTCAGTTTTGAAGGCTTTCCTATCCCCTCTCCACAGAAAGGAGGAGCATTCGAGCAAGCAGAGGCTGATGCCCAATCCTTCCCAGAACTTGAGTCTAATGGCACCTGGGGTTTGGTCCAGAGCCTCTGGGAGCCTCATAGGCCCTGGAGGCCCAGTGGGGTGGGGGCATGGGGTGGTGAGGCCAGGTGGCAGGTGCAGGCTGTACCTCTGCTACATCTCCGATGGCATAAATGTGGGGGACAGAGGTGGCTTCCTGAGCATCAACCAGAATCTTCTGACTGTTGGGGCTGGTGTTTATTCCAGCATTCTCCAAATTCAGACTTCTGGTTTCTGGAATTCGACCTGAAGGAAATAAAGAGCAAGGCTGAAAGACTTTCAGCAGTTCTGACTGAGACTCCTTGGTTTATTCAGAATACTTCTCAGAATGCCCACTTGGAATCGGTAAAACATGAAGCACAATAGTGTCGAGGGGCTCCTGGCCTCTGTGAGCCTCACATGCACACACACACACACACACACACACGCACATACACAGTGCACATATGCACATACCTCACCCTTATTTGCACAAAAAAGCAACGAGAAGATGAAGAAGGACTAGAAGAAACAGAAAGGAAGGAAAAAGGGTAGAGAAAGCAGAGATGGAGACAAGACTTCTCTGAATATAGCCTGTGATACAATTTTGGTTTTTTAATCATATACACAGTTTACATATTCAAACAACAAAAAATAAAAAATGGAAGAAAAGTCCCTGTAACTTGTAAACAACTTGAAACCAATGGGCCTAATTGGATAGGCAGTTGATAACCAAGCACATACAAAGATAATTTGCTCAAGAGACTATGGCAACGCATATTTCCACTGTATGTCCTAAGAGGATTATATTCTAACAATAAATAAACCTGGAAACAGATCTGATGTGCCATTCAAAGTGGTTAAAACCTCATAACGTCAAATTTAAATGTGGAATTTACTCATTCCATTTTCTTTTTTTAAATACCAAGTTCCTATGGCTCTGACCACAGAAAAAGTCTAGAAGCAGCGACAACCCAAGAATGATGCATGCCCCAGCCCTGTACGGTGATCTCAACCCTTCCCTACTGCAGAAGCCAAGCTCCAGGGAGCTAGCCTACTTCAGGCCTGGACACCTTATAGCATGGCACAGTATGAACAAAGGTCACTCTAGCCATGGTTGCAGAGACAACATGACAGGGCCACGCAGCCTCTGAAGGCATTGTGCCCTGAGGGGAAGACATGGAATATACACAACCCAGGTCTCTCCCAGAAGCCGTGGCTCCTGTCATATGCATGCATTTTCCAGTGAGGCTGAGGTGCACATGTGTCTCAGTCTTTGTGGAGCGTGTCTGTGGGCCCCAAGTGAGCTGAAAGCCTCCTGTGTCCCCATATGGCCCTTCCTGGGGTAGGGCACCCTCCCTTCCACTCTCTGTGATCCCAGGGTTCCCCACCCTCCTGCAGGGTGCTCTTCCCACAAGTTCATACTAGGGACAGGATGGTGCTTTGTGGTGGATTTATGCTTTTCCATCCTGCCACCAGACTGTGTTTGCATGAATAGGCTATGGCCTCCTGTCCCCAGAGTCTGGCAGCAGGATGTCCCCCAGAGCAGGTGGCGAGAATGCACAAACTTATGTCCTGCTCAGGGTCTCGGGGCAGGTCCCACCAACCCTCTCTGGCAGCCAGCACAGGTGCTGAGTGAGTGGGGCTAGAGGCCAGGCCTTGGACGCTATAAGCCTCAGCTCCTCTTCTCGTGTGCCTGTGACGACTGCCCAGCGTACATCCCCAGCTTTGAGAGCACTAGAGCTGAGCATGGAGATGGGCAGCAAGGCAGAGCCCAAACCACACATCATCCCTGTCCTCAAGTGCAGTCATTTTGGCTAATCCTAACGAGCAAGTCTTGGATGCAAAGGCCAGTGGGGCAGGGGACGGCAGCACAGCAGCCTCCCTGCCAGCCTTCATATGCTTATAGCCCTGGGCCTTGTCACAGCCAAGCTGCCAGCAGAGCCCCCTTTCTCCCCTAACTCAGACAAGGTGGCCTTCCTAAGCCAGGAGGTAGCAAATGCAGCTCTTCCTGCCAGGCTCTAGGAGGACAGCGGCGGCCCCTCGGAGCTCCCTGAGGCTCAGGGTGTCTCCCGAAGGCAATGATAAACAGTTTCAGAGGCACAATTCCCACCGCTTGTGGTGGCTCAGACACACGAGAGGTCGGGTAGTGGGTGGTGCCAATCTGAACATCTGGAAGACCAAGTTCTGTGAAAGGGAAACCTTAAGTCTCCAGCTGCTCTCCCAGAGTGGGAAGTCAAAACACAGAAACTCAACTAAGCCGTGCTTCTCAAGTTCATGGGGAGCCGGCTCCAGCTTCTTCATTCTGCTTGGCCACAGGAATCAGGTGCTAGGCGGGCTGACACCCATTACCCAGCATACCAGACACATGCGACGCGACGCAAGGCCCTAGAGGTCCCTGATGGCATCCATACCGGCACTAGTCATGTGAATGAAGACCGGTGAGCATGCAGAGTGCAACATGCCATGCTGGCCAGTGTCCTGTCCTGCATAAGGCAGCGTGGGGGCCCAGGCCTGACTCCCGAGTAGGGGATCCAGCTGGCATCTGGGAGCTCTTGTGCATCTAGGACTGGAATGTGCTGTGCCTCAGTGAGGAAGGAGTTGGGCCCAGTGGGGAGGCCTGGTGGGGGTCTGCTGGATGGGCTGAGGGGCTCTGCAGGTAGGGGACTCATAGCTCAGCTCTCAGGCTCCTCCCCAGACCTCCAGTTGTGGGGAGCAGGGCATACAGCAGCTCACCAGGCCCACGACCTCTAGGTGATGGCTCCAGGCTGAGGCTGGAGCATGTGAGGGCAAAGCTGGCTGCCTGCAGACCACCCTGCTCTAAGGCTAGCCATGCTGCACTCCTGCCTGGCCGGTCATGGGAGGTCAGGAGTGTTTCCTCCTGTGCCTTATGGTAACCATGGTAACCACACACCTCCCAGAAGCCAGCCTAATCACATCCAAGATCTCAAGAATATAAAGATAAATTTAAAAGGAGTAACAAGAGTGGAGTGGAGTAGACAGAAGGAATATGCCCAACTTGTGGGAGGCACTCCACTGATGTTTCTGGGAATGAACAGTGAAGGAAGAGAGTGGTTGCGCCAAAGAGAAATGGCCCTAAAAGGGCAGCCGTTGGCACATTGGGTTTTGGAAGCTGTGCTGACTGGGCCTGTGTGGGGTGAGACCTGGGGTTGGCAGGGGGCCCAGCTCCACCCAGGCACCCCATTCTGTGGGCCATGCCCCTGAGCTATGTGGTAGGCCCTGTCAGCCTCATGGGGCCACAGCCAGGACATGGGCCTCACTGAGCAAACAATGTGGACAAGGGTCATGGAGGAGGGAGGGACATCCCACATGACCCTCTGAAGTTCTGTTCCCTTGTGCTCAGAGCCATCATGTCTTCCCAAAAGGGCTAGGGGCCCAGTCAGATGGTGTGCGGACCCCACTTAACTCAGGCCTGGAGCCCTCAAGGAAGTCAGAGGTGCTGGGGTAGGGACCCAGTGGCCAGCCATGCAAGCAGGGCAGCACTGGCCCCATGGAAAATGCCCAGTCCAGGTCAGACTTAAATGACCAGAAGCCAGACTCAGGCACCGTGCAAAGTCTTCTCCCTGACCATTTCCCTCTTATGCAAAAATAAAGGTAGCACTCCTCAGGCGATCTGGGGAGAGAGGGGAGCCCCCATGGCATCCCCCCATCTGTATCACCCTGTGTGTCATGCATGGTGCTTTACCCCTGCCCCCAGGAGGCCATGCGCTCTATGACCAATGGGATCCATTGCTCCCTGGGGCCTCAGCTCTTTGGCACCTGGCTCGGGTTTGCCGAGCACTGCTCAGTGGCTCCCCTGGATTGACTCCCACATCTCTGCTCCCTGGACACCACTGGGATGGAGACGGCGGTCTGTCCAAATGTTGGTTTAGTTCCTTGGGACAGGTCCTTAGAGGAAGGCTGGCCAGCCAGGTGGGGCCTCCTCGGAGCAGGGCAGGGAGTTGTGCCTGGACAGATGGCTCCTTCTTGGGCTTGCTCCTTCACTCCCACTGCTGTTTTAACTTTCGCTTCTTTGATTACCAGTACATTTACCAGTAAAGTTAAGGACTTTTGGCCACGTGTTTACTAGCTGTATTTCCTTTTGTGAACTGCCAGTTCCTTGCCTTTTTTTCATTCATTTATACATATCTCCATAACTTCATTGCCTTGTAAGTAAGAGCTTCTCATGTGATACGCGAATGCCACTGCATCATATTTACCACAATCAGGGCATTAAGATTCTAGATGCAAACATGTTCTCACTTCCTCCTCAGAGGCAATGTGCGAATAAATACGTGGATGGGCCCTTGAAGCTGCCTCCTTCACCAGGCCCAGCTTTGCCCACTGGCCTGAGTCCCTTTAGGGTACCACGTGAGCCCTGGTGTCACCAAGGTCAGATAGTGCCTCCCTCCCTGTGCCCAGCATCCAGGACACCCCAGGGTGCTGAAGTGGTAGAAGCTGCATTCAGCCTGAGAGCTCTCAGTGCAGCTGGACCAGGCCAGCCCTCCCTCATTGCACTGGAGTCCCACCAGCTGCTGCTGCTTGCCCGGGGGAGGCAGCTAGGCCACGATGCTCACCCAGCCAGCTGGAGAAGGCCGGAGAAGGCTGAAGGTCGAAAACCCCCCAGACGGCGCCTGTTGGTCATTACTACCTGCTCAGCTGGGCACAGGGATGCAGACAACCGGACACACGCAGTTTCATGCGTGTCTTTCACCCCGTTATGGGAAAACGGGCATTCCCTCCAATTTCACGCCTGCCTGGAGCACACGTTCCGACGAGTGAAGGGCAATCCGTGTAATGAGGTAAGATTTAAGTGGCAGCAGGAGTATGACAGCGCGAATGAGGGGCTCTGATCAGACAGGCGCAGTCAGCGTGTAAAGGAAGCAGCCTGAAGCTCAGTGCCAAGAGGATGGGGGACCAGCGGCTTCACAAGGGCTCATGGAGAACCAACCCTCCTGGGGGGTACATACGTGGCCCACACAGCCAGCCACCCCCATGGGCTGGGCCTGCACAGCACCCTGGACCAGACACAGAATGCGGAACTCACACCTTTGGCACCTCTAGTCATATCCCTTGAAACCTACCTTTTAAAAATTTATTACGTCTCTTGTCATCTTTGAGATTTTAGGGAAAAGGATAATGATGGCAAAGAGCTCCTTTTATTTTCTGGAATAGCCCTTTTTACATGAGCCCCAGAACCCTAGCCACAACCTAAAGCGCCCCAAGGGCAGGGCAGAGCATCGATCCTGCTGGTCTGGGGCCCAGGCAGGGCTCAATGTTTGCTAAATGAAACTAGTGAGCCTTTGTATGACCTGAGGACCTCATCATGACTTGAGGCTAGTGGCTCACTATGACCACTGAGCACCTGCCACTCCCCCCTGGCCATCCTGATGACACCTGTCACCAACGTCCCTACATGTGGGTTTTTCCTTTTCAAGCTTGCATGCAGCACTGACAGCATATAAAATAAGCTCACATGGGCCCCTAAACCAGTCAGCCCTAGAACTTGGTGGAGCGTCCAGCTCAGGTTCAGCTGCAGCCTGGTCCACTGGAACCCCCAGGAAGGAACATGTTCCCTGGCAGGTGGTAACTATTGCTGTAACAATTACAAATGTCAATATAACCTTCCTGCTGGTTGTTCCCAGTAGGACTTAGATTTAGATAGTGCACATTAATGCATATAAACGATGTTCACTTATGTTTAGAAACATTTTCACCAGGGCTTTCTTTTCCTTTTTCTTTTTTTAAAGAAATTGGTTTCCACCAAGTTCTAACCATAAATATTGAATTTGACTTGGTAAAAAGACTCTGCTGGATGACCATGAGCATGAAGGTAGGCCAGCCTGGATCTGATGGCTGTGGAAGTTGGGGTGACCCTGGATACACGGAGGAGCCAGCTCGCAAGCCTGGCATAGCTCTTGGCCCCTGGCTGTGCAGGGCATCCCACACAGAGGGCAGGGGGACAGTCTGTGAGCCAGAGCAGAGATAAACGACAGTCACTGACCATATGGTGCACCGTCTGGGGCCACATAGTGTGGTGGGGAAGCCTGTGGCCTCAGGCCCAGGAAGAGCTCCGTGACTGTCTTCTCCTCCAAGAAAACAAACCACATACACAAGCAGATTGGGTTCTCTCTTCATGTTGCTAATTAAACTTGACGTTTACACTAAAATAAAAAGGTGTTAGAATATCAGAGGCTCACAAGCAGAGCAATGCTTCCCTTAAGGCCTTGAGAGCAGAGAAGGGTGGGCTCATCACAGGTAGTTAGGCCCATCACAGGCAGGCCACTATGGAGTACCCACTGGGAAGAACATGGCCACATGCAGTTTCCTACAGCCACAGCAGGATGCAGGCCACCCCCAAAGAACAGGCCTGCTGGCCTTGGATTGGGCTTCTCTCAACAAGGTTGCACCTGTGTTCAGCCTGCCAGCCCCTCTCCAACATCCAAGTGCCAGCCATGGAGAGCCTGGGCCCCACTCACAGCTTTCAGGAGGCACTGGGGCCTGGACTGTCCCATCCATCTTGCTGGACTCAGAGCACTCCCACCCATGAATTCCTAGAGTCTGCGGGAGAGGGGTGGGGGCGCTTGCTTCTGTTTTGCCTCCAGCTCCCAGTGCTGCCCCTCAGCCCTAGGGGGTGGGGTGGATAGCCCATAGGACTTGAATGGGGCATGTCTGTGGCACGAGAGAGCCATCGGCTGAGGTTGAACATGACTAAGCAAATGGCCTCATGTAAACCAGAGCAAGCAGTTCCCAGGATAGAGAGGGGAGCCCCAAGCTGCAGCCCCTCCTGGGCAAATGCATTCCACTCCCTGGACACTACAGGCCCCCAGTGTTGTCTCCACGGATGCCACCACCTCCCTGGCCGTGGTCTATGTGCACATTCTGTTCAGGTGGACTGTATAGGAAGCGGGGTCCTCAGTATGGTGGTTGGATTAGAAGTGGGAAAGCCAGGCCTGCAGTGCCTGCTGGCTCCCTTTATGCCATTTTAGAGGCTCAGAAGTCATCCTTAGGCTTTACACACAGGTGGACAACACCAGCTCTCCTGCTAAGACAAAGTCCGAAGAAGAAGAAATGGCTGATTCCTAACAGATCAACTGGGCTCCTGAGGCAGGGCCAGGACAGCCCTTCCTGGCACTCCGGACAGTGGGAACACCAGCTGTCTGGGCTTTCTGATCATGCGCAGGACTCCTGTGGTTCAGGAAAGGATGCGCCAGAGTCTCTACCTTTCCCTCAAGGGAAGGTTAGAAAGCCTTCTGAGGTGCTGAGGGGTACGCGACAGCTTTAACTGCTGGTTCTCCTAAGGCTTCACTCCAGAGGCCCTTTGCCCATCCTCTAAAGCAAAGTCTAAGCTAAGCTAAGGATGAGCTCCAGCTCAGAGGTGTTTACACACCCAGGTGTCCACTCGGATGCCCTGTCCTGCTCCTGCTCCCCCAGACAGCTGAGGATTCAGGCCACAACTGGTTAACTGCACAGGGTGAATTCGAGCCCGCGGCGCAGCGCAGGCTGACTGTCTTCACTCAGCACCGTAATCGGCACATCTGCAGACAGGAAATCCTCCTTGCTGCGAGTTCCCAGTCTATTATCTGAGACACCTGGTGTGGGTGGGTGATTCAGAGACAAACAATGAGCTGGCCCCCTGCACAGCAATTAACTGCTTTAACTGCTAATGTATTTAATCCACCACGTGGAGATCAAGGCTGGGCCGAGGAAGAGGCTTGGAGTCCTCTTTGGCTTGTAGACTGCAGGGCCCACTTCTCCATCCCTATGGATGCTGTCCTCACCGGCCGTGACCAAGGCACCAGGCACAAGGGCAGCTCAACGCGACGGAAGCTCGTCCCAGCCCTCAGTGTGTCCACAGGGCATGAGGGGCATCCTTCTCTCCTGCTTTTACCCAGGTTGTGTGCACACAGGGCTTGCTGCTGAGGCAGAACTATGGTCCAGGAGCCATTTGTGGTACCAGCCCTTCAGCCCCCAGGGTGTTTTATTTTAACGTCCTGGATTGGATCATCTTTTATTGTAAGCAGAAATAATGCTTGGATAAAGGCTTATGGGGTAAACCAGCAGAAAACATTCCCAGTTGTTAAACTGGGAAGTGGCTCCTGATTGTTTACAAAACCTGGCCCGGGAGCGAGCAGCAAAGTCAGCACATGCCCGTACAGCCCCAGAAGGCGTGCCAGAAACCGCCGCCACCACAGCGCCGCTTCGGGAAGCAAGGTCAAAGGCCAAGGACTGTGAAAAGCTTCCACCCCCAGCATCAATCACGTTGGGCAGACTGTCTGGAGGATGCTCTTTTTGAAAATACAAAAAATAAAATGGACTCCTGGCGGGGGAGAGTAGGTTTGCGCGCCAGGGGCCCTGCTTGTTGCCCACCAGGGACCCTCCAAGCTTGGAGGAACTCGCAGCCTTCTGAGGGCATGGCCCCTTGCCCTCTGAGCTGCTGCCGTCAGTGTGGGCTTTGCTGATGGCATATGGGCACAGGCCTTTGCCTCTGTCCAAAGGTGAGAGAAGGGACATATTTTGGGGGGGGGGGGGGCGGGGCGGGGGAGGCCCAAAGCATTATCAGGGGAAAAACTTGCCACCTCACCTTTTAGAATGGAGTTTAAGATAAATGTCAATTTAGGGGCGCCTGGGTGGCTCAGTTGGTTAAGCGCCCAACTCTTGGTATTTGCTCAGGTCATGATCTCACAGTTCTAGGAGATTGAGCCCTGCATCAGGCTCCATGCTGACAGCACAGAGCCTGCATGGGATTCTCTTTCTCTCTCTCTCAAAATAAGTAAATAAACTTAAAAAAAAGATAAATATCAATTTACACTTCTGGATCTGAATAGTTATATAACCTTTCACAGTGTTCAACAAAATAAACCTAAGTGGGTTTTACTTAGTAAAAGTAAATTTAGTTTTATGATTTGAACAAGAATATTTCCTGTGGCCATTTGCTAAATTTTGGGCAAGAGGCACTGAATTTACTACAAGGCATTTTCTTGCTCCTTAAATCTGCTCGTGTTGACCACACACAAGCGAAGGGTTCTGACTCCTCCAGAGTTTATCTCACTGTCTGATTCCAAGTGTTCTGAGAACTCAGAAAACCAGAGAGGCTTCTCAGATGTACATCACTGTGTGGTGCAGCCCTGTTCCTCCCGGCAGCTCACTGCAGGGGATGTGGGAACCAGGCCGACCACGTCTTGACAAACGCTGATGGGACAGCCCCTCGGAGTCCTCAGTAAACATTCGATTAACTGACATGGAAGCAGATGATGAGACAGATAGCTACTCAGGTTCTGAGCTCATAGCGGAGGGAGAGCTGACCAGGCCCAGTGCAGAGAGACCCTGAGAACTAAAGACCTCGAGAAAGGAAGACCTCAATTGTTTTTTTCACATGCAAGTTGACAGAAGGCTTAGGAAAACGAGATTCCAGCCCAAGAAGACAGGTATCAGGTGGGCACGATGTCCAAGCAGGTGTACTGCACCCAGTGCCACACGCCCTCACTAACGAGAACCTGTCAGCCCTCAGTGACCACAGCCCACTCACAGCACCACCGTGCCCCAGTCACAAGCAGGCTCATGGTGGGAACCATGGCTGAGCTCTCTGTTCTTCCCGCCTGGCTCCTGGCCAGGGTGCCTTTCCTCAAAGTGCACGTCCCTCCCTCAGACTAGCCCAGGCCCAGGCCCTGGGCCCGTATCAACCCCGCTGCATCCCCACTCTCCATCCTGCCCCTCAGGGGTGGCTTTGGGATGCAGGAGGATTCAGCCTGGGAAGGAGTATGTCTGGCCATGTCACCAATGGTCTAATTTTGCCCAGCCATGCTTGCTCAGCCTTTACCCCCACAAAAAGCTGGACCCACGCCTCTCAGAGAATAGGAGAATGAGAATACAACCACTTGTGGGTGAGGTGGCAGCCAGCCCATGCAAGGCGGAGAAAGGCCCAAGGCCTCTGCCCTATCACTGTTGCCATCTTTGGAAATCTGCAAAGTATGACATCCACAAAGGCCAGTAAGACCCCTACTCCTGAGGAGCTCAAAGCAACCCACAGGGAGGTAATGCAAGCAATCCCACGGGCTACTATCATGGCCTAAGAGGTGGACTGCAATGACTGGGCCACCTGAGAGCCAGCAGAACGAGGGGAGCCCTGGAGGCAGCAGGAAGGGGAGGTGGTGCTGCTGGTCTCCATGTACGGCTCACTTGTGTATGTGCACATGTGGCTCAGTGCACCCTTACCTATGGCCCACAGGACAGTGCTGAAGGTGCCCATGTTCTCCCTGCCAGAGGTGAGGTCCTCCCAGGTGACCTGGAGTTGGCCGTCTGGAAGTTTCTGCACTCTTGATGGGGTACAGTGCTTCAGGAACCTGGTGCCTTGAGAGGCCATGTACTCTGTGACCAAGGAAGACATTTGCTGCAAAGCACAAGAAGACATGCTGTGAGGACCAGGTAGCAGTGAGAATGTCCGCTACTGAGGACTGTAGGAAGAAAGGACTTGGTCTCCTGCCTGCTTGAAAAGGCCCTAGAAGAGCCCAATAAAGGTTCCTCCAAAGGAGAAGGTCCAGTGCCCCTCCTCACACAGAGGAACTGAGGAACTGAGGGCTGAGCCGGGAGCGCATCTGATGCTCCCTGGTTCCAAATCCAAGGGCCTGAGGCCCTTTGGTTAGGATGCACTTGACCTTTAGACTCCTTTCTCGATGCTAAGTCTTTACTAAAAGCAATGACAGAGAAGCACCCCCTTCTCCTGGGGGCTCTGGCCTGCCTAAACCAGATCGCACTTTGGCTCTAGACTCACCACCCCTCTGCCCCTGCCAAATGCTGTCACCTCCTCTACCATTGGGGGAACTGGGACACTAGGTGGGTACCTCTACTCCCCACTAAGAGGTACAAGGTAGCAGGTATGGTGGGGCCATGGGGCTGGCTGGGGTGTCTGCAGAGAGGGCTCCCTCCTCCCAGCCCAGAAGGCTCTGCACCAACTGGCTGCAGATGGGGGCCTGGTTCCTGGTGCCACTGTGGGGGCTTGTGCAGGCCAGAGCTCCAGTCAGACACAGCTTTTTCTTTTAGGAAAAATAAAAGCCACTGTTTAAATCCTCTGGTGTCTGTTCATTTAGAGACACACACGATGAAGAGGCCTGCCTGTTCAGGATTGTCATACCAGTCACAAGGAGTGTAGGCTGTTGATCCCTCTGGATGCCTGACAAGCCTGAAGTCTCTGTCACAGTCTGAGGGAGAACTACTGAGTCAAATTGAGCCACATGGCAAGACCACTGGCCCTAGGCCTGCTACCAGGCCTTCACATCCTTCTCTGAGGCAGAGCAGGGCCTGGGTCACCTGGCCCCACCACTGTGTCCCAGGGCATCCCTTCTCATCATTCTCCAGCTTCTGCCCAGGCTCAGTGCTAAGGCCAGTCCTTTGAGTGGTCCTCATCCCTACATGCCCCTTGTCCACATCTGCATCCTGCAGTGCGGCCTCCTGTGACTCCTGTTTGCTGCCCGGCACACTCTACCCATAGCCCAAGGCACAGAGACCTTCCCTGGATGCTGCAGCCCTGTTGCAGGTGCTCAGTGCAGAGGCACTGAGTGAAGTAAAATGGAGTGGCTGGCACAGGACAGAGGGACAGGTCTCTGTGTCTGCTGGGGGGGGGTGGGGCTGGAGACTGGACATGGCAGGCTCACTGCTTCCCTCTGTGAGAGCTTGCCAGCCCCGAGAGCCCAGAGTGCAGATGGACAGGGGTCTGTCTTCTTCTCAGGGACATGGGGGAAGGACATATGACATCTTAGCAGTGACAGCCCCAGACGTGGGTTTTAATGGATGACTTTCCCTTGAAGAGTTTTTAGTTAAACACACACACACACACACACACACACACACACACACACACACACACCAAACCATGTGCTCCTAACACGGATGCATCTGTAGTCAGTGCTGGTACCTGTGTCTCGCCATTAGCAAGGGTGTCTATGCCCCAGATCTGTATCAAGACAACCTGCACTCTTTAGTCCCCACAGGGTGGCTCTCTGAGCTCCTGCCTGGAAGCTCAGGAGTGGCCGACTGACAGGAAGACTGTGTGCGTTGTTGGCCCTGCACAGTGGACAGGACATCAAACTGGTAGGCCCTGAAAGACTGTGTGGATGCTCCAAGTGCTCGGGATGGACCACTGGCCAGGAAAACCACCAAACACTCATCCTGATTCATGAGTTACATTTTTTTAGTCTATGGTGGGTGACTGGGAATGCTGCCAGGGGCTTTCATCTCCTGAGGTGGTCACCCAGGGCCTCACCAGTCTAGCAACTGCTTCCCCACCTAGTATTGACCCTGAGGAGGCAGCACTGCACTTGGACACCAGAAGGGCTTGGCAAGGGAGACAGAGGACAGTGCTTCAGCCAACACTCGCCTTCTCATTAATGGAGAGATGGGAAGGGGTGACTCAACCTCGCAGTCTGTGAGGCTGGCCCGGAGTGCCCTTAGGTCCAGTGGGAGGCTGCAACGTGTTCCATGTGCCTGTTCCATGTGCCTGTTCCATGTTCCTTTCCACACTTGGGTGGGTGTTTTATATTTCAGGGACAATCTCCTTATTCAACTCAAGGGCCAGTTTCTAAAGACTGAGACCTCATTCCCAGCCCATACCTGCACCTGTCTGGGCCGGGGCAGCTGGCCGAGGATATGCAGTCCCCTGGGGAGAGCACAAGGTGGGAGTGGGGGCACACAGAGCCATACCTGGTCAAAGCCCCGGAGGGGGATGCTTCTCATCATGACAGTGGTATCCAGTCCGAGCCCAGTGAGGAAGCCAGCACACTCTAGGGCCACATCTGCCAGAGGCTGAGGAATGCTAATGGATCATGACATCAGGAGCCAAGTGGAGAGACCCCAGTGCCATGGCCAGCCACCCACTCCCCCACCAATCCCCAGTCAGCCTGAAGGAGCCATAAAGACCCCCTCCCATACCCCCATCCCACAAATGCACACCCAAGGTGAAGTGGGGCCTCTGGAGGTGCAGTGACAGCACTGTGGGCACCCTCCAGCACCCAGTGCCCTGGCAGCTTCTGCCTCCATGGGGCATTTGTGCAGGCTCCCTGGAGTTTAATCTCAGCCTTTCGGGACAGGTTCCCCCTCCAAGGGGTCTGAGTAGCGACAGCAAGGAAGAGTTTCCTACATGAAAGACATGAAACAGCTGCTTTCGACCCGTATTCCCAGCTAGCAGCCCCAGCTTTCATCTTCCATCAGATAGCCCCTCTCCTGACCTCAGATCCTCCCATGGCTCCTCTCTTGACCCTCTCTGGTTTTACTGCTCCCTCTGAAGGAACGGGCCTGGCTGGGGCTTCTCTCAAGGGAGCACCACCTGCCTCACGGCTGTGTCCAGCTGCCCCGACTGGCTCAGCCGTCTCAGTGTGTGGCTCAGGAAATGTCTCCAGGAAGCCCTAGCCTCAAAGGTCAGGCTCAAATTGTCCCCTGAGTACAGGTCATCTGCCCTGAGTGGCCCTATAAGAGCTGGGATCCAGGCGGCAGAGTGTAGGCCTTGGCGGAAGGGAGAGCAGTGCAGGAGGGGCCATAGGGAGTGTGAGCATAGCCGGCTGTCACCTGCACACCAGCAAAGGATACAGCTGGCTCCGACCACCAACCTGTTAGAGGAACGGACACACAGAGAAAGAATGGTGAGTCCCGCACATGGCCCACCATGACACATGAACAGCTGTCTAAGTGGGGCGCCCGCAGTGGGGATGGGGCCCTCAGCTTTCGTGCAAGGGGCCTGGTCAGCTGATGTGTCACTGCTGATGAGTCAGCTGAGGCTAACTGTTCAAACAGGTTGTCCCAAGGTACAAAACCCACTTCCCAGAGGCTCCGACTGTGAAATAAAGGACAAACACTATGTCACTAAATCGGGAAATTGCCTGGTGGTGAAGGATGTGAGTGGTCAGTGACAAAACAGCACATCCTGTGCAAGGTCCTGGGAGTGGGATCAACACAGAGTCTGTGGACATGGTAAGAAAAATCTCATTAGAAGTGGAATGGTTTTCCTTCTGTCCTAATGTAAGTTCTGCCATGGGGTCCCTCTGGTCCTCCTGTGGCCAGGAAGGAAATGGAGATGCTTTGCAGGACAGGGAGGACACCAGACAGTGGGGAAGGTTCTGGGAAAGCATCAGTTATAGTCAGAACATTCTTGGACCATGGAAGGCCAGGCTGGAAAGGTCCACACGTGCCTGCCCAGTGCCACCACACACAGGCCAGGGCCAGGAGAGCCAGCTCCCCTGAGCAAGGATGAGGGCACCTGAAGGCAGAGGGGGACACAGGCACTGAGCAGAGTCACTTAAAATATTTGCCCTAATAGGAGCATCTAGGTGGCTTAGTTGGTTGAATGTCTGATACTTGATTTTGGCTCAGGTCATGATCATGCAGTTTCACGGTTTCGAGCCCCATGTTGGGCTCTGCACTGATGTTGCAGAGCCTGCTTGGAATTTTCCCTCTCTCTCTCTCTGCCCCCGCCGCCCCCGACTCCCAGCTCACACTCTCTCAGTCTCTCTCTCATAATAAGCTTAAAAAAATTATTAAAAAATAAAAAATAAAATAAAATATTTGCCCTAGTAGAATAAATCCTCTCCTGTTATTCAGCTCCACTCTGCATGCATGAACACACATGCACAGAAGCACACATCCACACATGTGCACAGAACCTAACACAGAATGAATATTCCCAGCCCGGGTGGTAACATGTGGGTGGGCTTGTCAGATCACCCCTTCAGCCTTTGAACAAGAGGAGGTGATGTAAGGATGGATAAGCCCAATGTCAGCGCTAATCCCAGCAAGTACTAATGATATAATTCCATTTCAAAAAGCAGCGTATCCCATGGAATATTGCTGAAGGTGCCCTGCGGGGAACAATCGGCACACGGCTTCCTCTCAGGAGCTGGGGATAGAACTGTGCTGGATTCATATTTGAAGTGAGTGAACAGAGCTCCGTATGTGAAAAAGTTGAGAGGGACATGGCCCCGCGGCTGGCCAGAAGCACGGAGATGCATTCAGAGCTCCATCCGAGCCTGCCAATGTTTAAGAAATAGACATGTTGGAGTGCACGTGTATCCACGTGTGTACATAGCCACGTATATGTGTAATATGTATGTCTCTGTATAGGTACATTTTCAAAATTATGTAACCTAACTTCTTTTGTGTTTGATATATGCAGTGAAAGGTATAAG